>NC_073305.1:129394854-129994854 GCF_027595985.1 Sorex araneus | reverse complement strand
TGCTATCACTGTGGCCCCAATATTAAATAAAAATTATTAAATAAAAATCCACTGAGGGAGTTAGTATATAAGTTTCCTAAAATGAATCACACAATCATCCACATTTAGAATGGTAGTAACCTGCAAAAGAAATAATAGATTAGGGAAAGTCATAAGAAAATTCCTGTTGTGTTGTAAATTCTGAGAACTCGTACATAATGAGACTGATTCCATTTTTCTTTATCCAAGCTACTAATTTTTCTCTAAGTAGATTTAGGTTCAGTTCATACATAAGCACTCACCAATGCTGGGTTTACCTTCCCCAAACACAACAAATTTGGGGTAGGTCAGGGCCATATCAAGTATTTTTGAAAGGCTACTTTGGTTTTCTGTACTTTAGAATCACTTCCAGCAGGGCTTGGAGGACTGCACAGTGTTTAGAATTGAATCGAGTTTACCCACTAGTAAGGCAGGGAAGCTCATTACTCCCTCTGCTATCTCTCTGTCCCAAAAGGAAGAAATTCTAGGGATCAAATAATAAAGTACAGGCTTCTTAAAAATGATAATTAATAGGCAAATTATTATTAATTTCAATAAATGTCTTGGCAATAGGAGCTGTAGAGATAGTAGAATTGGTAGGGCACTTGCCAGATGACCCAGGTTCTATCCTTGGCATTCCATTTGCTCCTCCATGAGTACTGCCAGGAATAATTTCTGAGTCCAGAGTCAGGAATAATTACCCAATCTTAAAAAAAAAAGATGACGAAGAAAGAAAGAAAACACAAAAGATCATGAAAGAACCTCCCAAGCAGTGTTGGTGGTTCACAAGGCTGTGGTGCCACTGCAGTCCTGTGGTGCAGGGACCCACCAGGGCCAGTCCCTGTAGGTGTTTCCAGAGCTACACTCCATGCCCTGGGGAGTAGATGGTGCCAGGGATCAAACTGGGGTTTGGACATAAACAACAAACTATCTGTCTGGCCCTCTTTTGCACTTACGTTATTTTTCTTTCATGTTTTTTTTTGTTTGTTTGTTTAAGGATATCCATTAAATAGATCATTGCAAAGCTGTTCATGATCGGGTTTCAGTCATTCAATGAATCAACACTCACAGTTCCAGTAGTGTACATTTCCCACCACCAATGTCTGCTATTTCCCCCCGCCCACCATCCCTAAACACCCCCCTTTCCTGCTTCCTGTCCTAATTCTGTCTTTCTGGCAGGTACTTTTCTTCTTTCTCCTTTTAAGCATTATGGTTTGCAATACAGATACTAGGAGGTGCTTGTTCAAGGTGTTCAGCATTTTTATTGGAAAGGTAAGGCTGGAGTAGCTTTTTGGAGTCCAGCTGGGGACATGGTGGTGAATTTCGATTGTGGGAGTGAGCAGCTACTGGGGGCTCTGCTTGGATGGTCACCAGGTTGACCTGTTCCCCTCCAGTTTACCCCGGTCTTTTCAGACTCACTCTGGTCTGATATCAACTGTCACTTTTGATCTCTTTCAAGATTTATTTATGGGTCTCTGAAGCAAGGCTGATAAATGAGCTTATGTAGCTAAGCCAGAGGTGGTTTGTGGGTGCAACTCCCATATATCTAACTTTTGTCCATCTAATGTCTCGGAAAACTTGATCCAGAATTGTTGGGGTCTGGCCAGAGGCGCAGCAGCAATTCTGGGGTATCAGAAAGCTTGAAGACGTCATCAGGTTGCTGATGCACTCACTTTATGGGTATAGGTTGACCAGCTGGTTGCACTGTACCCACTTAATAAGGATGTTTGATTTTGAAAACCCACAGCACATTAAATAATAATGTATACAGGCATGCATCTGAGCGCACAGATGCAAATGAGCCTAAATGATTCACTAGTTTGTTGAGATTTTTTTCTCACTATTGATTTTTGGTGTAAAGTTTCCATTTTCAGTCTCTTAATATAGCCTTCTGTGTATTAAATATGGTGTTAGTTCATAACTTACTAACTAAATGTAGTCTGTGATTTATTACATTATTAAAGATTAGATTTCAGGCATATACTGTTCCCACACCAATCGCTTCACTAGTGTCCACTTCTGTCCACCAATGTCCCCAGTTTTCTTCCCATCCACCAGCCTGACTCTACGACATGCTTTTATATATATATATATATATATATATGTATGTATAAATGTTAGACACCATGATTTGTAATACTGTTACTGATAGGGTTTCATGCATACACTTTACCACCATGCCACATCCCCTCTCCTTCAGGTAGAACACACTTTCCCTCCACCATTGTCAGTGTGTTCTTTCCCCTGTCTTATTCTGCTTCCCAGCCCCCCAGCCCACCCAAGCTCAGTGGCAAGCTTTCCACTGAACACCAGTTCTCATGTTCTTTGATTCTATTGCTTTTGGGCATTTGTTACTTCCCTACTATGTTTCTTCGTATACTGCATGTGAGAGAGCTCATTCTACATAGGTCTCTCTCCTGCTAACTAACTCCAGTCCACAGAAACTCTCCAGACATATCCACATACCTTCAAATAGCATGATGTTATCTTTCTCATGGCCAACTATTAGTCCATTGTTTATTTGTCCAGTCATTTGTTCTTTGACATTTGGGTTGTTTCCCAATTCAGGCTATTGTCAATACTGCTGCAATGAATATAGGGGTGCAAATTAATTTTATGCACTTGTCTTAGGGCCTTATGGGTATATTCCAAGAAGTTGAATTGCTGAATGGATCTTAGAGAAGCTCAGTTCCTAGCAACAATGAGAAATCACCTCGCATCATAAAAACTTGCATCATAAAAACCTAGCAACAATGAGAAATCACCTCGCATCATAAAAACATCAAAAAAAGTTCACATCATAAAGCAAATATATTTTCATCTAAGACAATATAATATAAGCATAAATATCAGGTTATTCATGGAAACATTTCAAAATTTTCACATTTTTGGTTCCATATGAATTCCTACATAATCAAAATAGCATCAACAAAATGAGTGATCATGGAAGGAGGACAGGAAAAATAAAACTAAACCATGACAGAGTTAAACAGAGTTGGAGGTTAAGGAATTAGATTTCCTTCAGCACAGAATTGTTACCAAGGATATTATTTTCATCAAACTTTAATTTTTCTTAGTTAAATACCATATTTTAAATTTCATTACCAAGTCCATTCACATGATAAGACATTTTACAAATGTACAGGTTTTTATTATATATTGTTTATATATCATAGGTAAGATATTCTTAAATAATAGCACTTTGGCTATAAGTCCACAAAGTTGATCTTCCTGAAAATAAAGTGAAAGTCCTATATATAACTCTTTTTTGTCTTTGAACTGTTGTCACAAAGACTCCCCTATTTTTTCAAAACATGAGCCTGTTAAGTAAAAATATACACATTTTATTAGAATATAAGTATGACATGTATTTAGTTAAAGCACTGAAGCAGTTTCAGAGTAATTTAATCAGCAATAAATAGACTGATGATTTTGAATTTTTTTTTTTTCTTTTTGGGTCACACCCGATGAGGCACAGGAGTTATTCCTGGCTCTGCACTCAGGAATTACTCCTGGTGGCATTGAAAGGACCATGTGGGATGCTGAGAATCAAACCTGAGGTGACTGCGTGCAAGGCAAATGCCCTACCTGCTGTGCCATCACTCCAGCCCCATAAATTTTTATTTTTAAGTAATGTAGTCTACTAGAAATTTTTGTGTTTTCTCCCAAAAAAGGGTTTTTTTTTTGAAAGTTACACTTTATTAAATATAACTTGACATGTTTAAGCAGAAATCTTACAGGACATATATAAAAAGTTTATGGAATATAATTTAAATATTCATTTATGAAATGTAAAATTTATATTTTTTCCTAATATTTGACTAATTTTTATCATAGGTCTGCTAAAATGGGGAATATCAGGCATGCTTCAAATTCATAGCTTAGATATGTCTAGACCTGGGGCCGAGATCCCCAGGGCTGCTTGGGTTGGGACTGGGTCTCTTCCACACAGATCCCCCTTTTCCAGTAGTTAGGCAGTCACACCCAGAAATTGCCCCACTGCCGTGTAATCCCATCAATGGCCAACATCCAGAGACCATAAAACCAAGCTCCCGGAAGAGAGTGATGCAGAGCCTCTTGCCCCCGAGCTTGGGTGTTTTCACCTGGGTCCTTGGAGTAGGTGAGTTGAGTTTCCCTCCCTGCCCCCAAGCAAAGACCTGGCAGTTGAAGATCTCTGGAACCCTGCCACAGTCATGCTCAAGGCCCCTCTCCACACATTCAGATGAGCCTACTCATGAAGGAACCAGCAGTGGAATCCAGGTGTGCAGGACCTGGGGCCAAGATCTCCAAGGCTGCTAGGATCGGGACTGGGCCTCTTCCACCCAGATTCTCTATTTTCCAGTAGCTAGGTAGTCACATCCAGAAACTGTGTAATTCCATCAGTGGCCAACATCCAGAGACTATAAAACCATGTCCTGGAAGCTTGGTTTTAAACATCTGATAGACTAGTTTTCCCTCTTGGAGAACCTGACACACTACTGAGAGTTTACTGCCCACACGGGAGAGAGCCTAGCAAGCTCCCCATGGCGTATTCATATGCCAACTATAGTAACAATGATGGGTCTCATTCACCTGATCCTGAAGATCCTCTAATGCAGCACCATTGGGAAGGACTAGTAAAGAGAGGCTGCTAAAATCTCAGGGCTAGGATGAATGGAGACATTACTGAGCCCGCTCGAGCAAATCAATGATCAACGGGATGACAGTGATACAGTGATACAGATATGTCTAGGCATTTTTACAGTTTAAAATATTTAAGAGATATTATTCAGTGTACCCAAAGACACTGAATATGTAAAAGACTTTGCAGACATATATAAAATTTGGCCATCATTCTATAAAATGTGTGTGAAAGCTATATCAGCAAAAACATATATTATGACCTGATATCAAGAAATATGATTTGGGGCATTAAACATGTAACTTCTAAATAGCTCTAACATAACTATTGATGTGTGTGATTTTTTAAATTTATTTTTATTTTTAAAATGTGACTTCTTGATTATTTTTAATAGTATGAATTTATCAAGTTATAAAATGAATTTTCTATCATGACTTTGCTTTCCCTACCAGTTTGATAAAGTTTTAAGCTGACCAAGACTCAAATCATTGTTCTTCTATCAGTGTTCCTTGAATTAATATTGCCTTTTATCCTTGCTAAGTAAAAATTTTTAATCCTTATTTTTTAACATGCAGGGAAAATTCAATTTATAGGCAAAGACATTATCATTTGTCATGCTGTAAAGTGTGTGCTTTTGATATCTAAAAAGAATGAAGAGCTTCGAAACTTTGAATAAATTGTTCTTTGCCTTTTATTTTCCCAAAAGAACTGTCTATAGTAAAATTTGTAGCGCCTGGAGTGGATTTATGTAATTAGCTTGGTTGCAAGCCATCCTTCCCATAGGTCAAGCCAATTAAAGGATAACTAAGGGAGATATGGCTCCAAACAGTGGCATATGGCACAGTAGCATTAATGCTCACTAGAGAGGGAAAACAAAGTCACATGGACTATAACTTCGAAATGAAACAAAATTGAATGTCGAACATTTTGAACTTGAGTTTCCACTTTTATGTTTTTCAATCCCAGTACTATTCATTGTGTTCTCTAACCCAGATTTCCAGTTGTGATGTGTGGAAAGAAGAAGTAGGTTTGAACAGTGTTTTTATTCACCTTGATATTTGTCACTAATTTTTTGATATTTGTGATCTAGGTGTTCTCCTTTCCTGGTTTGTGAGCTTATTGGGATAAGATCAAGACACTGGAGGCATCACTGTTGGCTGGTGCAATAAAATGTCAGTTTCTGTCTCAGAAATCTGGGTTTTAAGCCACGGGACACAAACATTCATTTTTAATAAAGATAGGCTGAAAATTGGGCAAATCTTGAATAAAACGTAAAATTAACATTAAAAGTAGCTTAAATAACTATTTTACATCACATTAAATAGTGACACCTAGAATGTCTATCTCTACTTTTTAAAATATAATTTTAGGATAAAGAGAATTCTAACAATAAGAAGAGAAATAAAGGAAGTCAAGGAGTTGCTCAAAATATAACCAAAAGCCTAGATTGTTGCAATTGTTGTTTTTCAAATCAGACTCTCCTAAACATAAATTGACAAATTCACAAATGTATAGATGTTTGTTGCTTAATTAAAAGTCCATCAACTCCTATTCCAGAATTAACTTTAGACTGCAAAACAAATTGCCATCAACTGTGATGGAATTTCAATCCATTCTGCAATTTGTTTTGTTGCCTCTATTCCTTTGCTTATATTAAGAACTAAATTGTTGCAACTTCAGTTTAAAAAAAGGTTGAAAATTAAGCTATTTTAAGGTGTTTTAAAAAAAGAATTTGCATTTCATCGAAAATAGCTAGTTTGGAAAGTTAGGTATAGAATTGGAGGAGGTTCATTTGCAGACTCTGTACTAATATGTGTTTTATGTGTTTTTTTTATCAATCTGAGTTTACCTCCATGAGATTCAGTTTCCTCTTTTGCCTTTAATGAATCAAGGACATTGCGAAAACTAAATATCATCTGCAAGATTTCCTTCTATTCTAAACATACTCTGTATCAGATCCATCTATTTTCAATTATCAGATTTTACTCTGCAAACAGAAGAGTTAAAATTGAGATGAGTGGAGTGTCCTATAGGGATTGAAAAGAATATACTGGGACCAAAGAGATTGAAATGCAAGAACGGTGCTTGATTGCATGGGGTCAACCAGTATTCAATATTCAGGTTCTCATTGGTCACACAGTTTTGCTGAGAGTGATCCCTTAGAGCAGAACCAGGAGTAAGCCCTGAGTACCACCTGATGTGGTCCCCAAACCATAAATAAATAAATAAATAAATAAATAAATAATGGAATAGAATAGAATAAACTATTCCATATGGAGTCACATTTAATTTCACCTTGATAATTATTAACATCACAGAGAGTCTCTTGCCCCCGCACCTGGCTGTCTTCCCCAGGGCCCCTCAGACGGAGTGGGCCTCAGCTTTCCCACCCCCCCCCCCCCGCCTCCCCGCCCCAGGCAGAGCTCCCATGGCCGAAGACCTCCAGAGCCTAGCCACAGTCATGTTCAAGCGTCTCCCTCTGGGAGAATCTGGCAAGCTTCCAAGAGCTTCCTGCCCACATGAGAGAGCCTCGAAAATTCCCCATGGCGTATTTATATGCCAAAACCAGTAACAATGATGGATCTCTTTCCCTTAACCCTGAAAGAGCCTCCAATGTGGCACCATTGGAAAGGATGTGTAAAGAGAGGCTTCTAAAATCTCAGGGCTAGGATGAATGGAGACATTACTGAGACTGCTCAAGAAATTCAATTATCAACGGGATGATGACGATGATGATGATGATGATGATGATGATGATGATGATGATGATTTATTAACATCAAAGGACATCTATTTTCACAAAAATGCTTCATTTAACCCCTGTCTTTTTGTTTACATAAGCTTTTTCTGAGAAATATATTTACTATCAAAGGTGCACACAAATTTGATGACTAATTTTACCTTTCTAATATGCTGCAAGGAATTTGTAATTGCTTGTATACTGTTTGTTATTCTAATTTACTGACATTTCTCAAGTTGTCAATAGAGGGAGAGTTTATATATCAGCTATTTTATTTCATTTCCTTCTAAAATTTCTTTTGTTGAAGGTGATTGGGAACACACCTGCATTACTCATGGTTTACTCCTGAGTCTGTGCTCAGGAATCACTCCTGGGGTGCTCAGGGGACCATGTCAGGTGCTAGGGATCAAATCTGAGTCGGGTGTGTGCACGGCAAGCACGCTACTTGCTGTCCTATGGCTCTGACCCCCATTCCTTCTAAAACTTCTTAAGGAATCAAGTTTTTTTCTGGAACTGTATCTGGCAATGAGAAAAAGTTTTTCCTTGTTTGTAAATATTTTTTAAGAGAAAAAGTGATAGTCCTGCACTTGCTTCTTTAAAATGCTACCATCTAAACTAGAACTAGTAACGGAAAGACAGTAGCGGAACATTCATTTTACATTTTTTAAAAAATAAAGGTGGGTGTATGAGGCTTCTGTCACATCTCTCTATATTTATAGTGAAAAGTCGATTCTAGACAGTTTGTGTTGAAAATGACAGCATTTCTATCAAGCTTTACGTCAGCTGCTGCTAGCTGGAGTCAGAATTATCATCCTTCATTGGGCTGTCTTGCTTTATGATATCAATTAGCAAACAATCTGTTTTGTTGGCACATGATACAATTAGGATGCAAAACAGAGTGACTGTGAAGCAAAACATTTTTCAGGGAGAAGGCTGTTTTTCCCATGCATGATGGGAAGGGAAAAGTGGTGTCTTCTGTCAGTCTTTCTTGAATTTGCTATCAATGTCAATTTATTGACATTAATACAATGAAATAATATTAGACTTGCTGTATTTTTCTTGACAGTGTTACAATTGCCTTAGTATAATTTATAGCTATACATACTTTTCTCGGTTCTGTTATTCTAGATTTAAATTGGTACTTCCTTTGTGGGGGCAAAAAACAAACATCTCTATGTTAAACAGGAGAGATGGTACGCTAGAGGGCACTAGTGAGCTATTTTTTATTTATTAAATTTTTTACTTGCAGAATTTCATGTATTTAGGGATGCTTTGACTACTTAATTTGACCTATTTGAGACTATTAAAATGGAACTCTTATTTGTTCTATTTCAAAAAAACCAATATACTCATTTGATACTTGTCACTGACTGCAAATAATGAAACTTTAAGTTCATTATTTTGATAAGATTTGGTAAATCTTATGTGGGATCACATGAATTGTCTAGGTGAACTTAATGCCATTATTAAAACCCTATGATCTCTTAACTATGATATATGTGCTAGAGTTTTGTTGTTGTTATTGTTTTATTTATTTCTAAATGCGCATCTTCACTACTGCCAGTAGTTGGTACTTAAGCCCCATTGTGTGTGCTCAAAATATACACAAATCACTTTTGGTATTTCTTTTAAGCCACATTTAAACCCCATCTCTAGAGATAGAAGAGAGGTATTTAAGTAATCTGCCACCTGGTTTATTCTAATGTGATTGGTAGAGAAGACAAATTCATCTACTGAAGAATATACCAGAACAATTTTTCTTAAAAGGTCAAATGAAATTTATACTTCATGCTGAAAACTTTGGCATTTCAATTAACTTTTAAAAGTCACAAACAATATGGTTAGCTCTAAAATGTACTTAAAGACGGATACATTGTATTTATTAGACAAAAACAATTTAATTTAATGATGTTCTCAGAATATGTTATTCCTAGGTTCTTTATTAAGCAAGATTTAGAAATATAAATTCTTTAATAGTAGGAACATTTCTCTAATATGTCTTTTGAAAAGTACTGAAGTACGTTCACAAGTACATGATTTGAAGAATGTAGGAAATTTAAAATGACAGTAATTACAATGTTAATAGAAATGGTTATAGCAATATTCATTCAGTAGGATAAAATTAAAACTGTGATCATAGTCCAAATACAGTCTGATGAAATCTAACATTTTGCTGTAAAATATTTCTTTGAATGCCTACTCTCAAAGACCTAATCTCATTTCTTTTCTATAAAAATGCAGGATTCAGATGCCTATCTCATATAAGATGTTTTCATTCTGATTCATATGTTTTTTCTCAAAGCATAAAAGAGGTAGAACATCCTGACCCCTCGCCAGGTGGTCTTCATGAGGGCACCTCAGATGAGGCGGGTTGAGTTTCCCTCTCTGCCTCAGCAGAACCCGGCAGCCAAAACCCTCTAAACTCAACTGCAGCCATACTCAAGCCACTATCCACAAGCTCAGACGAGCCTCACCCATGAGAGGACCTGTAGAAGAACCCAGGTATGTAGGACGTGTGACTGAAAGCTCTGAGCTCACTCTGAGCAGGAATGGGCCTCCTCCCCCAGCTCCCCAGTTTACATGTAGCTTGGCAGTCACGCCCACAAACTGCGCCCCCCTCCCGCTGCACCATGTAGTCTCATTAACAGCCAAGATCCAGAGACTCTGAAATAAAGCTCCTGGAAGAGAGCAACATAGGCCTCACCCTTACTCATGAATCTACTCCATAATTATATTCTAGCACAGTGGGTAGGGCGTTTGCCTTGCACGCAGCCAACCCAGATTCGATTCTTCTGCCCCTTTTGGAAAGTCTGGCAAGCTACTGAGAGTATCTTGCCGGCATGGCAGAGCCTGGCAAGCTACCCACGGCATATTCAATATGCCAAAAATAGTAACAAGTCTCACAATGGAGACAGTACTAGTGCCCACTCGAGCAAATCGATGAGCAACGGGATGACAGTGATACAGTGATACAGTGAATTGTATCCTAAACTTCAGAATCCCTGGAGCGCAGCCTTGAATCTCACTGATGTACCAAAATAGCACACATTTGTTTGGGTTTATCATACATGTTTGTAATGTCTTTTACAAGGGCTTAATGACCTCAGGATGTAATACAACAATCTTCACACACTTTCCTTTTATGGTGGTGGCAATGTGCATGGTGGTGGGATTGGTGTTTGAATATTCAATGTAATGAGTTATTGTGAGCAATTTTATAAAAATAAAATGTTTTAAAAAGAATAAAACAAATGGGAGCAATCTCCAAGTAGGGAATCCAACTTGATTTGTATATGATCCTGAAGTGTTGTATTATGAATTATTTATATGGCATGGTCATTTTATTTTTCACCTTACCCTGCCCCATATATTTTATACAATATTATCACCATCTTGCCTGTTTTTGAAATTATTACTATTTAATTTTAGAAGGTGTTTTAGCCTGGGGTGTCTAGGATCACTCCAGATCAACACTCAGATTTTGATTCTGTTCTGTTAGGGGCCTCCAGGAATACTAGAGTGATTCTATAGTCCTGGGAGTGGGGTTCTACAAATATTGAATATGTGATTTACTTGAATTTCTCTCTGTCTCTCTCTGACCACTGTTGAAAGTAATTTTAATATTTAACTGGAACAATTTTCCAGTTTGAGTATCAATAGAGATGAAGCCTATAGAAATTAGGATACACTTCAATACAGTTACATATTATTTCCCTCTGCTATGCTAGAAGTTATGTTCCAGCTTATTATTTTAAGACAGTTTAAAAAGTTGAAAAGTATGTTAAAAATTACTTTCAAATAAAACTGCATAAACATGCTTTTAATATCTATGAATAAGAGAAAATATGCGCTAGGTTATAGTCTAGGGGGAATATTTCCCTTCATATTTAGAAATCTTTCTCAAGAGTAGAATAAAATGGAATTAATTTAATATTAGTTTGTCAATTATAAATATGATACTTGATGTCCTGAGTTTTTTATTTTGTCTCAGTAGACACAATTCAATTAGAAATATTGAATGAGGATCATAAAGCATATAAAATTAAATCATGGGACTTCTAACTGAAAGAAAAAAATCTTCACCTAAAAGTATAATTTTCACTGCTAGGAGTGCTTCCCTGAGCACAAAGCCAAGAGAAGTCCCTGACCACCAACAGCTGTAACATAAAATCAATGACAAAAACAACCCAAAAGCATGATTTTTATGAATATATTTTTTAAATATAATTTTTATGTAATTTTAATGTATTATCATTTTCACTTGAAAAGACTTACTATTAAAAGAGTATATTTTTCTGTACAATACCCATTCTTTATATTGTGTCTGTTTAATTGTAACTATAATTTGTAGAAATACCTTATCAATCACACGAATCATGAATCACTAAATCCCCGTTAATCGTCGATTTCTCGAGCGGGCTCAGTAACCTCTCCATTGGTCCTTTCCCTGAGAACTTTTTTTTTTTTTTAATGTTAGGGTCCTATACCCAGCAGTGCTCAGGGATAACTCTGGCTGTATATTCAGGAATTTCTCGTGGCATTGCTCCTGTCCCTTATGGTAGCTACAGATCAAACCTCTCTCTGTGCGTCATCAGGTGCCTGCCCTGCTGGACTATCGCTCTGAGCGTTCACTTTCTTTTTAGGGACTCATGCCATTAGTTTCTGTTGTATTTCAGTGCTTGGAGTCACTTCCTGTGCTTTTTGGGGGGCTTCAGCATAACAATTTCAGACTGAAATTAAAACTTGGGACTTCTGTGACTGATAACTACCAATTTGGGGCTTATCAGAAGTGGAGTTTCTGTTCAAGCTCTTTTAGAAATGTGCTTGGTTTTGTTTGGGACACATGGAGTTGGCTTGTCACCAATATCATTTCTCTATGGGGACAGGGTTGCCTGGGGTGAAGCCTGCAGTGATCTCCTGGCTTGAAGGAGGAGCCATGAGTCCAGGGAGAAGAGGCATGTGTGCAGGTGAGTGTCTGAGGACCCTCTGTGTCTTTTTTTTAAATTCTTTTATTAATTCACCATGTGGAAAGTTACAAAGCGTTCAGGTTAAAGTCTCAGTTATACAATGCTCAAACACCCATCCCTTCACCAGTGCACATATTCCACCACCAAGAATCATGATATACCTCCCCCCTTCCCTCCACCTCCCCAGCCCCCCACTCCGCATGTGTAACTGGTAAATTTCACTTTACTTTCACTTTACTTTGATTACATTCAATATTTAAACAAAAAAAATTCACTATTATTGATTTGGAGTTTCTCCCCCCTAAAGTCGATCTGCTGAAAAGAAAGCATTTGGTAATTTGTTTTCCATTGCTGAGAATGAAGAGATATGAGGTCAGGAGGCCACACTAGCAACAGCATAGTTTTGGATTTCTGTATTTTAGTATTTTAGTAACTAAGTCCAGAGAAATGTCTGCCAGGAATCGCAACATTGTAAGCTTGTACCTCTCAGCTACTTTATATTCCACATATGAGTGCTATCTTTCTATGTCTGTCTCTTTCTTTCTGACTCATTTCACTCAGCATGATACTTTCCATGTTGATCCACTTATATGCAAATTTCTTTCCCTGAGATCTTAGAAGTCTCTCTCCACTTGGCCCTCCCAACGATCACACTGGAGGCTCTTTCAGGGTCAGGGGAATGAGATACAGCTTATTAATGGATTTAGCATATGAATACACCATGGGAAGCTTGCAAGGCTGTCCCATGTGGGCAGGAAACTCTCAGAAGTTTGCCAGTTTCTCCCAGAGGGAGAAGTAGGTTATAAGATATCGCTTCTGGGAGCTTGCTTCCAAGTCTCTGGATTTTGGCCATTGACAGGACTACACACATCTGGGTTCCTCTGCCAGTACCTTCATGTGTGAGGCCTGTCCAAACGTCTGGAGAGGGGCCTTGAGCATGGCTGTAGCTAGGTTCCAGTGGTCTTCGGCCGCTGGGAGCTCCACTCGGGGTGGAGAGAGAAGCTGGAGCTCATCCTCTCCGAGTGGCCCTGGGGAAGATAGCCAGGCGTGCGGGCAAGAGACTCTCTGACCTTATCAATCACACTATAAAAATTAAAATAGAAATGCCACAGAAATAACTCTATTCTGCTCTGAATATTCATAAGAATTTAGTAGAGTCACCAATTATATTAACTCTGCTAGTACACATTTGGGAATTATAACTACATTTAGAAGACTGTGTCAATTCAACTAATGGAAAACTGATTTTATTATCATTTAAATCTAAAAATAAAGAAAATTTCTGTAGGGCACAACTATAGAATTTGTATTGATTTAGAAAGCACTTTTTAAAATTTACATATTGCTATCTTTTTTGCTAGAAAACGTGGTTCTGCAAATGTGTAGTTGATATTTTTCACATAGGATTTACTATGTAAGAAATACATAGATCTAATCATGTTACAATATAAATAACTTAGTAAATAACTTAGATTATGTTAATCATTTATTTAAAGTAACTTCAATTCTATAGAATGTCTTGAAAACACTTTTAAAATAATGTGGGAATCTGTTGCTGTGATTGATGGCAGAGGCAAGAAGATGAATTCTGTTACCTCTTCAATTTTCCAAGAGCTTATATATCAACATAGAACATTATGCATCCAATTTGACAGATTCAAAATTCAGAAACATTTTTATATTACACTTGGTTTTCAGAAATTGAAACACTGGGCTCTGAAAGGAGACATTTTTCCCATTTCAAACAGGGAAAGAAGGAAAGTGGGTCCTAAAAGGAAGAAGCAAAACTGTAACAAATGAACCTGTGAAAGTCACTGTGGTTATCTTTTATATTTTAATTCATCCCATATTTAATCAAAGTATTTGAAAGAAACAATGCAGTTATATGTCAATGCACCAAAGGAAGAGATTACTCTATGAAATGCTATGAGAGTAGACTAGCTTGTTTGTCTAGCTTTATTATTAATATAGAAAAGACATAATAACCATAACTGTTGAATATTAGTTTTCTTCTTCAAGGTACTATATTGTGGTTCGTAGTGTATGCTTGCATATGTACTTGGACTTGAGTGTTTATGCATGTACTCAAAGTGGTAAATTCCAGGTTGGAGACAATTTTTAGCTTATGAAATTCTAAAACTAATTTAACAGTTTAGGCATACCTGATAATAGTAATATGGTTGGTGAATTAAAATCATTAAACCCCTAGATTTCCTGCCTACCATCGAGTGCCTCTTGTACCCTGTGAGTCCAACCATCAGACAAGTTCATCATCATCATCATCATCATCATCATCATCATCATCATCATCATCATCATCATCATCATCATCATCCTGTTGATTGTCAAGTTTCTCAAGCGGTCTCAGTAACTCCATTTGTCCTAGCCCTGAGATTTTTAAAAGCCTCTTTACTCGTCCTTCCCAAGGAGGGAGACTCTTTCAGGGTCAGGGAATGAGACCCAGCATTGTTACTGTTTTTGGGATATGAATACACCACGGGGAGTTTGTGAGGCTCTCCATGTGGGCAGGAAAGTCTTGGTAGCTTGCCAGGTTCTCCCAGAGGGAGAACTAGACTCTAAGATGTTCCAGGAGCTTGGTTCTGGATGCTGGAAATTGGTGGGATTACTTGGCGCTGGGGGCAGTCTCTAGGTGTGACCGCCTAGTTATAAGAAAATGAGAAATCTGGGTGAAAGAGGCCCAGTCTCAATCCGAACAGGCGTGGAAGTCTCAGTCCCAGGTCCAACACACCTGGGTTCCTTTGCCGGTACCTTCATGTGTGAGGCTTATCTGAACGTGTGGAGAGGAGCCTTGAGCGTGGCTGTGGCTAAGGTTCCAGCGGTCTTCGGCCATGTGAGCTCTGCTCGGGGCAGGGAGAGAAGCTGGAGCCCATCCCCTTTGATATCATTAATAGGTCCCTATTAAGAAGTTATTTTTTTTCCTTTTTTGGGTCACACCTAGCCATGCTCAGGCTCTTCACTCAGGAATCACTCCTGGCAGTGCTTGGGAGACCATATGGGATGCTGGGGATAGCCATGTGCAAGGCAAAAGCCCTATCTGTTGTACTGTCACTTTGGCCCAAGAATTTTTGAAGTCTAAATCTCTTCCCACTGGTCCCACTAAATGAACCTCAAAAGCCTTAATATTGCTCTAGCCAGAAGAGTCCTCATGTCCCCCAAGCCAGAGACAGCATTTTAGATCCCTTAATCCTACCAGGACAAAACTGCAAAGACATGTGTCATGGCTAGTAATGGCAAAAAAAATACCTCCAGATCATAGGTAAACAAGAAGAAGAGGAAATAGAGAAAAGGGATCATACAGTGGAAGATATAATATTGTCTAGTGAAGATATAGTAGCTTAGGATTTCCCCAATCAAGGGAGAAAGATTCTGCTTTAATCCAGGAGGCCCAAAAACTGCCCAACACTAAGACACAGTGGACTCAAAAGGGCAAAATTGAAAGTGACAGACAGAATCTTTAAAGTGGCAAGAAAGAAGAAATGTCTCAAGTATAAGGGAAAGACATAAAATTCATTTCAGATCTCATGAATGAACCTTTACATGAAACAAGGCAATAACATATTAAAAGTGATATATTTAAAGTTACTAAATGACAAGAGCCTCCAATAATCCTCTTCTTTCATGAATATCACTCAGATTTGAAGGAATAATAAAAATATTTTAAGTCAAAGAACTACTAGATTTTCATGACATCTAAACTAGTTCTGCAAGAAATCCTAAAATAAAAACCAGGGTGATTGTACAATGGACAGGGTGGTTGCCTTGTATGTGGCCAAACTGTTTTGATCTCTGGTGCCACGTATGGTCTGTTGAGCCCCACCAGGTGCAATCCTCGAGAATGAGCTAGGAGTAATCTTTGAGTAACCACCAGGTGCGGCACCAAACATCATCAGCATCACCATCATTATCCTCATCCTCATTCTCATCCTCATCATCCTCATAATCATATGGAGTAACTTCCTATTAAGAAAAATTGCAAATGGCAAAAAATTTGAAGTCCTCAAAGAAAAATGGCAAGAAATTCCTACATAAAAATTGTACTCTAAATTTCCATGAACAGAATATTCTTATCAAAACACAGAGTAATAGGATGGATAAGGAAACAAAATCCAGTAAAATGAAAACTAAATCAATTATAGAAATTGTAGGAATAATTCATTTTTAATTGAGACAGCTTTCCCTCATCTTTTACTTTAACATATCAGTATGTTTATTGATTGTACAAGTGTTTTTCAATATGCAATAAGAACCTGTATTTTGAATATCTAATCTGTATACCTGTTATACTAGTGGAAGTATATATATATAGACATATGTATTTATATGTGTTTGTTAATATTTGTTAAAATCACTTAGATTTTAACAAAAGGGAAAATGGTCTGACTTGTAGAAAAATAAATATTTTTTTATAGCCTAAGATTTTCAAAAAAATACTCCTTTGTTATTCAGTAATCTGATTGACCTTGAGTTCCAAATACACACACACACACACACACATATTTACTACCTGGGGTTTAAGATGGAATGCCAAAATGAAATGACTCTTCATAGCTCCCTTGTGAGACTTTTAGCTATTACATCAAGAATTTATCGCATGTATTCA
This sequence comes from Sorex araneus, assembly GCF_027595985.1. NCBI lineage: Eukaryota > Metazoa > Chordata > Mammalia > Eulipotyphla > Soricidae > Sorex > Sorex araneus. The sequence goes on along the minus strand of NC_073305.1, from coordinate 129,977,887 downwards.
TCATGTGGAAAAAAAAAACTAGATGTAATTTGAGATTTTTCTTGAAATACCTTCCATGAATCTTTTCTTTGAGCACATCACTAAGTCAAAAATTGAAAAGATTATGTTACTACCAGTTCACTCTACTTATAACTATTTGGCTCAAAGATCTTAAAGTATAATAAAATACAAATGATTTGCTCTTAGTCCTTGAAGTTTTGGATTCATTGTATTCAAAGTTTTAACTGTATCTGCCAAATATGCCAGGCTTCCCTGAAATTTATCTTTTTAAAAGTCTGAAGCAGTTGGTCTTTTCCCTGGTGCTCCAAAAATAGGGCAACAACATCTTTCTGCTCATAAATCTGTGGATACATATTTTTCTCTGTCAATGTACAAAGCAGAATGTGCAATAAAAAGATTTTGAAATCAACATTAAAATATTCACAGCAGTGAAAGTAATAATATTGTCATTCATTTTTTAAAAATATAATTGACCATTTATGGTCAGTATTGAAATAATCTTTGAGATTACTCTTTAGGGACGTAGAATTTGTGCTGAATAAGTAAGTAATACAGTTATAGCATACCAAAAAAAAAGTGAATTTATTTTGTACTCTGATTTATATATTTTGATCTCAGATTTTTTACTACAGTGTTTATTTTGGTATTTATAAATTGATTATATATAGAAACAGGTATGTGACATATATAGGTATAGGTACTGAAATAAAAATCATCAATGGTGCTCCCTACTTCTCTGAAGAAGTAGATATATGTGTATATAAAAAAGAAGTATACATATGTGTGTATAACTTTGTACTATTTTTCTTTGAGATGTGTTCTTTGTGAAAATTAATTTAGGAAAAAATAAATATTTCCATGAAGAATGTAAAATTTTGTAACCTATAGTGGGCAGTTATGAAGTCAAATACAATCTACATGTACTTAGTGGGGTAAGATAAAGAGTTGAAAATGTTACAAAAAGTGCTGTTTCCTAATCAGCAGTCTGATTGTTACTTCTCATCTTGTTAGAAGTGCAAATTCTCAGACTAGACTCCCAACCTTTAAAATCTAGGGAGTTGGCTCTTCTAGTCCATGTTCTCTACTGAACAAGTACTCCCTCTATCTCTCCCCACACAGCTTTCTAAGTAAGTTTCAATAAAAACTATCTTGCTTCAAAAATTAAAAAAAAAACTCTAAAGAGTCATAAATCATGTAATTTCAATAAAGTTGTATTTAGAAACTTTTCTTTAGAATTTAGGAGTTAAATCGAAAACTTTGCCTTAAATTTAGAAGTCTGCTAAAATTTTTATTTGATCAGAGGAGCAACCAAGACTCCAATGTTTTTCCTGTATCATTCCAGTGCCTTCCAGGGTACAGTTCTTCTCACTTTTGAAGAGTGTCAAGACTCTGATCTGTACTATATAAATTTGGAGATTACAAGTAATTCTAATCTGCAGAAAACTTTTGGAACAAGCAGTATATTTGGTTTTATGTACATTTTAAAAAGAGTGTTACCATTAAAAAGTGGAATTAGGGAATTGAGTTTGTTATCCTATATATGTCTTATTCAATTGCAAAAGGATGAAATTCTGATATGTCTCCAAAATAAATTGCTAGGATTGTTTTTCTGAGTTGTTATACTGAAGACATTATCATGATCTTACAAAAGAAATTATCTTATTATTCTTTTGAAGCACTCAGTTACATTAATGTATGATTATTTAATTATGTTTATTTTTAAAGTCTTTTTGTTATAAAATAAACATGTAAAATGTTCCCTATTTCATTTATAAAATTTGATGAATTTACCAGTATATATACAATAATATACAATAATAAAATTATAACTGCAATATAATATAATCACCTCTTTTTAAAATTGGTTTGAATACACTAGTGATTAAAGGGATTATTTTTAATGAGTATATCCTTTACATATATACACACCACATCCGGAGATATTCAGGACTTACTCTGAGCTCTGTGCTTAGAGAACAGTCCTGAAAGGGTTTTGGGTACCATATCTGGTTCTGGGTATTAAATCTGGTTTGAGTTGGCAAAACAAGAACTCTACTTACTCTACTATCTCTCTGGCACCTAACATTGCTGATACTTTATCTTAAAACTTGAGAAGCTTCATTAGATTGACATTCTTTATCATTAATAAAAAATATTCCAGCTAGTTAAAACATAATTTGATATTTTAAAGGAAACATTTAAAAAATAATAACTGCGGCAGCTTCCAACCAGAAAGGAGGTAATGGGATATACATGATAATTGTTCCGTACTGTATTCGTACTGTATTTTATATTACAAAGCATGGTACCAGAAAAAGGATAGAGAGAAAGAGAGAGAGAGAGAGAGAGAGAGAGAGAGAGAGAGAGGCAGAGACTGGGGGTGTGGGCCTTGGGGGAGGGAAACTTTGGACTTTGGTGGTGAGAACTGTGTACTCATAAAGGGATGGGTGTTGGAACATTGTATGACTGAAACCCAAGCATGAACAACTTTTTAACTGCTTAATTCATACATGACTTGAAAGAATTTAAATTAATTATTTTTTAAATAACCATTATAGCAGGTATGGGAAAATAATTATGTAACCACAATTTTCTTGTGCACCAGGTTGAAAAGAATCTAATTCTTGTATATTTGCAGATTCAGGATGTGTGGTGTTTGCCTTAGATGAGCGCTCTTAAACCTTTTCCTTCTCAAGAGTTTATTCTTCCAGTAGAGATAATCTGTTCTTTTTTATATCTCCACCTAGGGCAGTACATTTCAAAGATTGATATAATATGGATAACAAGTCTGTGTCTCGCCCTATTCAAAATGCTGAGGGTATTATTTCTGATTTAGAGAGTTTGGAGAAATTTATATCTTGGAGATTTGGAATACTTAGTTATCAGAGAAGTATTCCATTTCTGGCCCTGGCAGTTTGCCCATGCTCCTAGCAGGTCATTAATAAAGGATACAATTGCTCCTACATTTAGATTTTCTTCTGCACTGACTCAGCAGTTACAGTTGTCATCTTATACTGTCATGGATCATTAAGAAGTTTCACCTGGCAGACTTTTGAAAGATGTTCTATTCCTCTTTAGGTTGGAGCTGTTTTTCTACCCTAACTCACTTATATTTCAAATCTAGTGGTTGTATCTCTTTTCATTTTTTTAAAGCTGATATCTAGGGGAAAATGTTTTAGTAAACAGCTCAGAACACAGTAACTAATGGTTTCAACTTCAGTTCCTTTGTGACTTAAAAATCAAGTGTTTATTTAGAAAATGCCTTCAGCAAGAGTACAGTTTGGGATTTATTTCATGTCACAGATTAAATTATTGCTTGCTTACTTCCTTAACTTGAAATGCATAATTAATATTTCACAGCAAGTATAGATTAGTCCTTAAATTTTTTTCTTTACTTAATTTTCAGAGTCACTTAAAGCCATTTGAGTCCTAGTATTTTTATATCACAAAATATACATCAAGCTAAATGTTGGAATCAGAGAGCTCTAATGTCACATTTAAATCCAAAGCACTGGTAAAACTACAGTTTATCTAGCTGTGTTACAGGCTGTCACCCAACAATAAATAACCTCAAAAGTTTCACAGCTATTTTTTGTAAATTCAGCCATAATCCAAGAATTGGAAAGTGCTGTGACAAATTAATAATAAAATTATAAAGATGTGAAACCTGTATTTCAGCTACTTCCATTGTAAAAAGTGATTTGGGACTATATTAAAAAATTTTATCACCACAAATTCTTTAATAATTATAAGCATCACATTGAAGATATATGCCTGCATTTTTAAATGTTTATAAAAATTGACAATATTTATTTGTGGGGAAGAGAGTTATAATGCTTCCATCTGAGAGTAGAGAAAACACATGATCTAAAATCCATAAAACAGTCTTCTTATGGGCACTTGTTAAAAGAGAGAAAGTAAATCTAATATTGGAACAGCGTTCTTTACCAGATACCTTGCACTGTTAGAATGAAAAGAAATCAATAATAATTATTTAATTGCTTTTTGTAAATGCTCATTCTTCCCCTTGTTCTTTTATGCTTAATTATAGAAAAATAATGCAAAACCCAAGAAAATTAGCAATACAAAAATATCAACATTAATAGCTATGCTACATTTGAGGGGATGTGCTGGGCTTGCATTTTCAGAGGAAGTACAGTGGGGCATGTGACTCTCCAGTCACACAAATGCCTAGACCCTTGTCTCTGCTACTTAATTGCTTTGTTCCAAGAGACATGCATTTAACCTCCTTCAGCCTTGATTTTCTCACCTTTTGAAACACAATAATAATGTACTTAATAATACTTAATATTTACTAATTTACATAATTATCTTGAAGTAATATGCGTAGGGAGTAGGAGTAATTATATTTATATAAAATCAAATTTACTAATGGCACCTCCTATGCATGTTGATACATGGCAGATGTTGTATATATTTTATGCTTGCCATGTGAGTATGTGTACAATGCAATGAAGCTGATTGTTTTAACATTTGATCATTTAAAGAATACATGCAGAATTTAGATGTCTTTTTTATATACATATATATACATATATGTATATATATATAATACCTGCTCCATAACTCTGAAATAGGTAATTGTGTGTGAATGTCTCTATATACGCATAATGGAGAAATTTCTAAAATATATCAATACCCCTAAGATATGACTATCAAGCAAGATTCTTACCTTGAGTCAACTGACCCTACATCAATCCCAAGAACACTTAGCACCATAGGAATGACTCCTGATCATAGAACCAGAAATAATATTGAGTACCTCTAGGTGTGACCCAGTTGGTATTTCCCACACTCCAGGAAATGACAGCAAAAGCCTGAACATGTTATTATATTTCATTGTTGTTTGGGGAACACAACAGGCAGGGATCAAGGTTAATCCTGATTCTGTGCTCAAGGGTTATTCCTATTGGTGCTTTGGGGACCATGTTCACTGCTGGAAATGGAACTCAGATCAACCATTTGTAGTGCCTTACTTGCTGTTATACAAATATGGTAAACCCACTGACATTCTTAACAGAAATAGAAAAAAAAACAACTTTTTAAAATTATATGGGACTTCATTAGAAGTCAAGTAGCAAACAGTCCTTAAAAAGGATGAGGTATCGTATCCATCAGTTTCAAACTGTAATGGAAAGTAGGCATAATCAAAGCAACATGGTGTAGAAATAAAAAGGTGCACAAAGATCAATGAAACATAGTTGAAAGTTCATGAATAAAGCCATGCACAAATGAACATTTAATTTATAACAAAGGAAACAAGCATACAGTGGAGCAAGCATGTCAATTCAATAAAGGGTGTTAGGAAAGCTGGACCACTAACGCTATAAAAAGTGAATTTAAAATTAATTAAACTTTAATGTCATTTAAGAAGCTATTAAGTGTATAGAAGAATACAGAGACTAAAACTCATTGAAATCAACATTGGAGAGGTTTGGGGGAACTTGATTTCAGCCAGTATAAAAATAAATGAGGGGGTGCAGTGCCGCTAGTAGGTCAACCTGTATCTGTGGGGCTAGTACATCAGCAGCCTTATGGTTTTCTTCAGGCTTCCTGATCCTCCAAAATTGCTGTTGTGCCTGTGGCCACACCCCAACAACTTGGGAACAAGTTTTCTGAGAAATTAAATGGCCGAAAGTTAGATATGCGGGAGCCACACCTATAAACCACCTCTGGCTCAACTATACTAGCTCATTTATCAGCCTTGCTTCAGAGATACCCATAAACAAATCTTGAAAGAGCTGAAAAACTGCAGTTAATCTTGGACCCACACTGGATGGACCAGAATAAATTGGAGGGTCAATCGGGTAGGATAACCTGGTGCCCCTTGAAGCAGAGCCCTCAGCAGCTGCTTCTTTTCACAATCCAAAATCGCTGCCATGTCCTCTGCTGGATGGACCTCACTGTGATATAATCTGCTGAAAATATGGGTATGTGGTTTTAGTGACTGAAATCTCCAGGCTTTCTTGGGGGGAGGGTCAGGATGTCATACCTCCCTCGCCACCCTATATTTCTGGATGCCTCAGCAGTCACATCCACATTGCAAAGCTGTCACCCAGTTAAAAATTTAGTCCAGTCTTGCCTTCCCGATAAAAATACTGAACACTCTGAACAAACATGATGAACTCTTATTACCTATGTTGCAAATCAGGATGCATAAAAGGGAAAGGAAAGAGAGAGAAAGAAGAAATGCACTTATCGTAAAGGCAAGCTGGGGCTGGGGGATAGTGGGAGAAAAATGGGGGACATTGGTAGTAGGAAATATACACTAGTGGATGGATGGGTGTTGGATCATTGTAAGACTGAAACCCAATCATGCACAACTTTGTAATGGTATATTTCACAGATATTTGATAAAATATTAAAAAAATAATGTGGAGTTCATGTCAGTCAGCTTAATCAGTGAATGAATAAGTAGCAGTACTCCTACACTGAAAAAAAAGCAAATGAAAGGAGAAAACAAAAAGGTAGTATATTTGAATTGAAAAAGTCTGCACAGTAAATGTAGTGTTAAAGCAAAATACATTTTATTAAATTTTGTTAAATTTGCACATGATAAATTTACAAAGGGCTAATACCCAACATATGTTCATTTATATATAGAATGCATGAAACTACAGCTTAAATAACCCAATGGACAGTAGGTCTAAATAGACACTTTTGAAAAGTGTATAATAATCAATCATCATGTGAAAATAAGTTCCTCATCTTTTATTCACTGTCACTGTCACTGTCATCCCATTGCTCATCGATTTGCTTGAGTGGGCATCAGTAACGTCTCCATCGTGAGACTTGTTGTTACTGTTTTTGGCATATTGAATATGCCATGGGTAGCTTGCCAGGCTCTGCTGTTGGGGCGAGATACTCTTGGTAGCTTGCCATGCTCTCCGAGAGGGGCGGAGAGATCGAACGCATGTCGGCTGCATGCAAGGCAAATGACCTACCTGCTGCATTATCACTCCAGCCCATCTCTTGTTTGAGAAATGAAAATCAAAAGCATGATATGATCATCTCACATCATTCAGAATTCCCTATATCAGGAAAAATCTAGAAACAAGTATTGGTTGTGGTAGAAGGGCAAAGGAACTCTCATAACTGTTAATGCAAATGTTACTGGTTAGCTTCCCTGGAAGATAGTATGGATCTTTCTAAAAAATATAAAATAAAATTACTATATGATTCAGTAATATAACTCCTAGGTAAATGTTCAAAGGACACAAAATCCTCATTCAGAAAATATATTTGCATACTTATATTTGTTTCAATACTATTTACAGTAGTTAAGATCTGAAAATAATCCAAATAGCCAAGAACTGATAGGCTGATTAAAAAAAAAAGATGTGGCATATGCATCAGAAGCGTCTGCTTAATTTTGAAAACTCATGAAATCCTGTCATTTTAATGATATACTCCCTATATATATTACATCATAGAGATATATATTATAGATAAATTATAGAGAGATAATATATTATAGATAAAACTCACGGCACAGCCTGGCAAGCTACCTGTGGCATATTCAATATGCCAAAAACAATAATAATTAATGGGCCTCATCCCCCTGACCCTGAACACAAGGACAAATGGAGACATTACTGACGCCCGCTAGAGCAAATCATATGAGCTATGGGAAGACAGTGATACAGTGATACAGTGAAAGATAAAACCAGAAGGCATTATCCTTAGCAAAAAGAACTCTGAAACAGAAAGATTAAAAATCATGTGCTGTATATGACACATAGCAAAAAATAAAGTTAAGAGTAAAAATAGAATTAAATGAATCCAAAATATTTAGATTATAAGACAAAATCATTGATCTCCAAAGCAGTGGAAATTAATAAATCAAGTAAAGATGATTAAAGATGTTCAATTGCATAGTCATAGTAGTTCTGTGATTTTTAGGGGGAACTTTATGTAGTATAAATAATGAGTCATAATGATTTACAATAAATTAACACCTGAAACTTGTATTATGTTGCAGTGCAAAGTAAGTTTAATTAAAGTTGCATTAAAATCAGGATTTTGAATGAGCTTCAGGTGATTTGAGTTTTATATTCATGTTTTTAAGCCTACTCCACAGATATAATTACTAGACCAGCAGCATCAGCATAATTCAAGAACTTGAAAGAAATGCAAATTATTTTAATTAATTTAATTTTAGTTTTGATAAGATTGTTACAATAGTGATAAAACATATAGTATTGATATTTAAAATTATTTCATGCCCAAGTGACCATGATTTTCTACTACTGTCTATATAACCTCTAGTCTGGTGTTTTTCCTGCAAGTTTCTTTTTCATCTTGTTTCTTTTATTTTGGGGTTACACCCAGCAGTCTCAGGGCTTGCTCCTGGCTCTGTTTTCAGAGATCGCTCCTGAGGGTGCTTAGGAGACTCTATGCAGTGTTGAGAATCTAGCCTAAGTCAGTCATATGCAAGACAAGCACCCAATTCACTCTATTACCACTTTGATCCCCATTCCTGCAAATTTCTGAACCTACTGAATTAGTCTGCTTTAGCTTCTAGTACAAAGTAACCCAAACATTATAACTGAACAATATAAATTTATTTTTCACACTTTTGAATGTTGGAAAGTGAAATACCAATATGTCAGCTCAAATTGTCTACATCATTTTGAGCACTTTTCTTAGAGTGGGTATGTTGGATAGGATTCTCTGGTATTTTTCAATAGAGGCAAAAATCCTACATAAGACTAAGTTATACCTTTAGTATGTCCTTTAACTCTCAATAATTTCCAAGTGATGCACCTCTAAATACCATATAGAAGATAGAATGATGTAAACTATCTAAAATTTAAACCCCTTGATATGAACTGAGATGTGGGTGTCAAAGTTTTCCATACCAACTTGACATCTACTTAACTCAAAGATCTTAATCTGGTATTAGGATATGTCATAGCAACCTGTGTTTAACCAACTTCAGCATGTGACTCTGCAGGCACACTCAGGATCGAACCACTGTCTAATATAAAAATTGCCTTGGTGCTTTCTTGGTATTGATGGCAGGTAGATCTGTTTGGACTCTGATGACTTGTAAGACACTCAAGCCTAGAACTAGCAAAAGATCTATTCTACTTAAGATGTATTAAATATACCCCAAACTGTTCTAGGAATTTGTTTCATAGAAATCATAGAGAATTTTCAAGATACCAACTCTAAGCAGCCAATTGTCTACATAGTGACTGAGTAGGTATTATATTTTCTATATAAATGATAACTTCAATAGCCATGTCCCTATGTCATTTGCTGGGAAGAGGCACCTCAATTATTTAGAACTTTCTACATATTTAGCATTCATGCAGCATGATTAGGTTTCTATGTCCAAGGGAGAAATTTTATCTTCCTTGTGTTTAAAAAACTAGTTTTGACCTGTGGTGTAATTGAGTCCTTTCAAAAGCTATGCATTTTATAAGGAAGTCCTGCTGAGTTTAAAGAAAAATGCGAGTGATATCACAGTGACTCAGGTAGTTTCTACCTTAGATACAGTTTCACGCTTTGTTTTAGAGATATATAAGCAAAGGGCATAAAAATTTTCATTCCTTCTGCTTTTTAATTAAAAATAAATGCATTTTCAGTAACAGACTTGTCTGATTATTAGGAAATTTGAAGGAATTCAGCTTTCTTATGTCAGCACTAAAATCATAAAATCACATTTGTTTCTTTATATAGATCCAAATCCTTAGAATTTGTATCAAAAATGAAGTAACTGTTTATAGCACATATTGACACTTTCATATATTTCTCATTTTTTTAAAATTCTTTGAAAACAATGATAAATAGATTCCTGTCCTTCTTTCCTGTAAGAACCAAAGCAATGCATGGTTAATATTATAGAAGTACTCTCTTCATAGTGAAGATACATTTTGCCTTTAGAATTAGGGTATATTTTAGTAACAACCAACTCCTGCTTCTTCTCCCATCTCTTCTTAGATTGTTGAAATGTGTGATAGATAGCTGGAGTGAGAAATGTTTTCAGAAACTCTGTTTGATATAGACCAATGTCATAAAACCAGTATGAATCCTGCTGTGAATGAATTGTTTATAGCAAAGGCCTCTTTCTTTATGGTTTCCACTTCATTTTGAATTTCTACTTGTGTTTGTTTAGAGCTACTGCCACCTCTATGATTGTGTATACATTTCATCTAGGAAGTTGTAGTCTAGCTAAAAAGAAATATAGCACCTTCCCAGTACTTTAATGAAGATCTGTGTTTTTAAAAGTAGAACAAAAACTTCCTAACCACAAAATGGACATTCTTGGGAGGTTGATTTATAAACTATGAAAAAGTTTGACAATACACATTAAATTCAAATTCATTAACCTTTGTTGAACCCCTTCTTGATGTAAATATAATTTTGAGTATTAATAATTTTCTATTTTAAATGTGAATTTCAAACTTAGATAAAAAGTTGGGCTAGCAATTGATCCTTCAACTTGTATTAAGCAGGAGCATTGATATAAAATCCTAAAAAATTAGAATAATAAAGTTGAGTAAAATAAGTTCATATACATTGTCATGAATTGCTGGGCTAATGACAAATTTAGAAATCTGAGAATGGAGGAAGATGCTCAGAATGAATGAACTTGTATTTTATAGTAAACAATTAACCTCGAGGAGTAAAATATTACACACTGAGATATATGATTTTGAGACACATGCTTTCTACTGATTAAAGACTTGTATCCTGATTCCTCACCTTATGAATCCAACTCTCAGGATTCTATATTGCAATTTTTTTCTAGGCTTCAGTTTTTGATTCTGCTGAACCCTTTTTGCCTCAGTGGCTTGTTTGAAGGGTAAGAAGTAATTATAGAGCTAAGTATTGTTTATTGAACCTAGACTTTCTTACATACTGTTGAAAAGTGTCAGATTTTTGTTGTGGTCCTGTGAAAATTTTGTTTTGTTTTATTTAGGAGAATATGTAGTGCAGCTGGCAGTGCTAAGCTCTTACTCTTGGCTCTGAGCTCAGGGATCATACCTGACATTGCTTGAGGGACCAAATGGGGTACCTGGGATCCAATTGGATGGGTGGCACTAACCCACATTGACTGCATACAAGGCAAACATCCGATGCACTGTGAGGATATCTGTGACATTGTTTCTGGAGAGATTTGATTTGGTTTACTGTGTGGAGGATATAGTTATATGAATTTTCTTATGTGGAAAAACAAGTGCTTTCTTTAGTTCCTTTATATGAATTTATTTTCTTAATGGGAGTCAACTAAATTTATCAAGGACTTGAATGAAAATAAAGATTGAATTTTTTTCATTTTAATTGTTGATCTGGTTTGTTGATCTCTGTCTTTAGTACTTCTGATTGTCTATTCTTCAGACTTAGACTTGGATTTACATCATTGCCTCCAAGGGTTTTAGTCCTTAAAACTCCATCACTCCTATTCTGAGTCTCCACTATGTATATGGAACATCATGATTATTATAAAGTATTAGCAGATAAGCTTATGAAGGCAGGAATTCTTTTACAGCTTAATCTTCTAATGAATTGTTTTTGCTATATATTTCACCACTTTTGCTACCATAGTACAAACTAATATTCTCCAGAGGGGAAAAAATAGGATATATTGATGCCTGCTGATTTTATATCTGCCTATGTCACTGAGTTCCCTGATTCATTGTGATTTTTTTCCTTTTTGTTTAGAAATTCTTCAGATAGTGTCATACTACCTGGAAACAAGTTTACTTCTCTTTTTCCAATTTGTATATTATTTTATGTCTTCATTTCACTTTAGGGTTCAGACTACTAAGTAAGACCTCTATTGAATAAATATCACGACAATAATCATTCTTAGCTTGTTCCTGATCTTAGAGACAATGTTTTATTCCTTTTATAATAGAAGATGATATAGTTCTGGGCTTGTCATGTGTGGATTTTCTGATGATGAGGTAGTTCTTTTTTTTCTGAACCACTTTTGTTGAAGGTTGTTTTTAGATCATGAAGGGAATGTTGTGCTTTTATAAAATGCTTTTTCCACATCTGTTGAGATCATCCTATAAATTCTTAAAAGAATTTCCTTAGTGGAGAAGCTATGGGACCACAGCTGCAGTATAAGTCAGTTGTGGTTGTGTGGACAGATGGAGGGTGCTTGGGTCAAGTGATGCTGTGGGTCACCAAACTATAATTACCAGTGCTGGGGGTTTTGATGGTGCCAGGGATATAAAAGAGATGCATGGCAAAAGTAGACCATAGACTGGACATGATGGCTGCCCAATATCTCTATTGCAAATCACAACACCCAAAAGGAGAGAAGGAGCAAAAGGGAATGCCCTGCCACAGAGGTGAGGCAGAGTGTTGGTGACGAGGTGGGGGTGGTGAGAGGGAGGCTGGGACCATTGGTGTTGGAAAATGAGCACTGGTGAAGGGCTGAGTACTCGACCATTGTATGACTGAAATGCAAGCACAAAAATTTGTAAGCTTGTAACTATACCTCACTGTGATTCACTAATAGAAAAAAAGGGTCTTATGTTTTTAAATTTATCTAACCCTTCGAATTGGCTTTTTGGATCTATGCTATATTTTTTATCATATATTCAATTAATTTACTGTATCATATTATTGATTTATTTATGTTGGTGTACTCACAAATTTAAGGAATAAATTCAGGTAATATCTTTTGTCATGCTGTATGCTTTTGTGTTTTTATTGAATCAACGTGAGGTACAGTTACAAGCTTTCATTTTGAGTTACAATCATAATGATCAAACACCCATCCCTCCACCAGTGCACATTCCCCACCACCAATCTCCCAAATATACCCTCGCTTTTCCACCCTCCCCCTGCCTCCATGGCAGACAATTTCTCCCATACTCTCTCTATATACTTTTGGGCATTATGGTTTACAATACAGATACTGAAAGGTTATCATGTTTGGTCTTTTATCTACTTTCAGCACACATCTCTCATCCCGACCAAATTTTTATCTAAACACCTTAATGTGCTATTGAATTTGGTTTGCCAATATTTTGTTGAGAATATTTGCATCTATATTCATCAGTAATATTGCTCTATGAATTCGTTGCAATCCAATTCTCTAGTATTGTGTCAGAGTAAAGCTGGCTTTGTTAATTGAATTTGGAAATAGATCCTATTTTTAAGTGTTTTGGAAGAATATAAGATCATTTTTTATTCTTTTCTGAATGTTGAGTACAATATCATTTGGTTCTGGAATTTTTGTGTTGGAAAGGTTATGAATACTGATTTGATCCCTTTGTTCATTATTTTTATGGTCAGATATTCTATTTATTTTTGAATAAATCATTAAAGTTTGAATAAATAATTTATCCATTTTTAAAATATCTTACTCAATTTGTTTCTAGTTTATTCTTTTCTTTTCTCTTACCCAATTATTGGTTTATAAGTCTTTTCTCTTTTGATTATTTTCTATTTTTTTAGTCTGATGTAGATTCGTTTGGTTATTGCTTATTTATGTGAAGTCATTTTTTGTAATTTCTTATGTTGAGAAATTAACTCATCCTTAAAGCAAAGTGTGCTTCAGTAAGCAATATCTAATTAATTGGATCTAATTTTATTCTATTTCCAACTACTCTGTGCATTTTTGTTGGTGAACCCATTCTATTTATACTTAGACTAATTATGGATATATAATGCTTTATCATAGCATCTTAATAATTTTTCTAGCAACTTTGTATTTATATCATTTCAGTCTATATGAAATTTCACATAGGGCTATTTCAGTCTATCCTTGAGATTGATGAGTCTTTCCTTTATTTGATTGATTTTTATGTAGATGTTCTTCATCGTACTTTTCATTTATTTATTTTTCAACTGTTGTATGTGTTTTGTTCTTTGTATGATTTATATTTTGGTTAAATTTCTAACTTTGTTCATGATTTAACTATTGTCCTTATTTCATTGAACAGCATTTCTATCATTTTATACAGCTAACTGAATTTTCTCAAAATAGCTTTATAGAATTCTTCATCGCTTATATTGCAAGGTTCTATGCCTTTATATTCTGTTTCTAGAGAATTATTGGTATATTTTTGTGATTTTTGTTTTTAGATCTTTATTTTTCTTAAAGTTTTTGTGTTCTGCTTGTGCATATGAATCAGCAGAAACCCCTCCTCCTATACTTACTTTCCTTCTTGTGGGAGTTTTTTTGTTTTGTTTTGTCTGACTTACATATAGTACTTTACCAACCTTGTATGAAAACACCTGCTCCACACTTTCTGCTCTATCTTGTGGCAAAATTTTTAAACTTGTTTGTTTCCTCTGGTTCTCTAACTCATCAGAATGGATGCCGGAAGTCTCTCTTCTGTGGCATTGTAGCTCTAGTAGTGCTATAAATCTTTATTTCATGGCACTATAGCTCTAAATCTTATGGTTTAATCCAACCTATAGACCCTGGTTTGTTTTCGAAGAGACTCCCTTTTTATTAGGTTTACCCTCAGCACTCAGCACAACCTCCAGAAGCGTGCTCAAGGAGCAAGCAGAGCAAGGGAAACATATGGAGTCAACATTAGGGACATTGGAGGGTGAGAGCGGGGAAAACTGTGCCTCTGGTGGAGATATCCATTTTGGTAGCTCCTCCGTAAATTCCTGCTCTGGTTAGAAAGAAATCTCTGGCAGATCCATGTCCCTTCATTGCCACTTGATATTCTTATATGCCTCTTTGCTTATAATTTACCTCTCCTCTGCCTGGATTATCCACTTGAATATACCAAATGTAGTGGCAGAGAAATAGGTCTCCCCAGCAGCATCCCTCAGAACTGGATAATGGAACAGTTACTCACTGCTCTTTCTCTGAGACAGAAGTTATGGAAAATGCATCTGGAAACTTCTGAAAAATGCTGTCCTATGCTGTCTTGCATGGGAGGAGAGGGGAAATGGCAATGGCAAAGTTCCTCTTACTCTTTCCAGAATATTACATTCTGCATCCCCCCCCCCCCCACACACACACTTAGAGCGTCTGCTTATATATCTTTTTGGGAAGGTAGAGAAGCTATTCCTAGCACACAAACTTCTGAGTGTTATTTTTTTTTGGTTTTATTCCATGGTATCATTTTCTAAGGTCTACCTGTCGATTATCAGTCCATAGGAGAGCACTTAGATCCCTTAACATATGGTGATCCCTGAGTGCACAGCTGGGAGTATGCCATGAACACCTCTGGCTGTAGTCCCAAACCAAAATAAGGAAATGAAAAAAAAATCAAGGACCTTCTACCACACTGAAATTTCTTAGATTTCAATGATATGGGTCATATTACCCTTTCTGAGGTAAAAATAAGTTGTTGCATCTGCCACCCCTTACATGGAGAAACAAAAAATACACTATGTCTAGTGGCTTCTTTAGATTTTAGAGGCAACATATTAGATTCTTCATTATGGATTATTTCTCTGGCCCATTTTCTTGGGGATATGGAAAGTTGTCTGTTATTGAAGGAGCAGGAAAGGGTATACCAGAAAAAGAACAGGTTCTGCAATAGCTCCAGCTGCTTTGCAAGCTGCTCTGTACTTAGAATCCGTTATTTAGCCTAATCAATGCTAATTAATATTGCGGTGCAGTTAGGGATTATATAGAACTTTTGAGATTTTTCTGCAGGTGAAGAGAAACACAATTTAGAATACCTGGACTAATTCTGAAAATATCTACTCCTTTTTAAAAATTATATACAAACTTGCTACTGAGTATCTTGTGCCCAGTTCTTGTGAAGGAGACCCTATGATGAATTGATAAAAAAGAGAAGGCTTGAGTCTTATTTGCAATTTTCACACTATGTAGACACAACCCCAAAGTGGATGGATGGGATACTAAAGTTTCTCTGGGATTGCAGATAAGGACAATGTTGAAGAGAAATTCCACCAGAATGAACTTTGAGCATTACACCTGGTTCTTCTTTTTCAAAGGAGAAACAACTAGATATTTAATTATATACAGACTCATGGGTTACAGGTAACAGTTTAGCTAATCAGAGAATTTGGAGAAACTTAACTTGAAACTTGGTTATTGGAAGATTCAGAGAGGAGTTACAGAAATAGATCCATGTCCTATAAACTATTTGCTAATAGGCATTAATATGTATAACAGAGGAATATGCTATTTTATATTCAACTAATATTATATTAGTTGTATGCTAAATAGAGGAATATAACTATAATAAAATATTCCTCTATTTAACAGCAAGTAATATACAGTTGTCAATAGGCAGTAATATGTTAAATAGAGGAATTTGACTTCATTGGAACATAATCATCGTTTAGCTAACTTTTTGAATAGGAACAAGTTTTGGATGAGTCAGGGCTTTCAGATCTATCCTAATGCATTTATAGTTCCATAAGATCAATTATCTCAATAAAATAATTATAAAGTTCCATGGTGTTTTATTAAAATAACACCTCCTGTGAACTTGACATATTTAAAAGGCATTGATAGAAATAAAAGTAAATGTTCATAATACTTTGCCTAATCTTGTTATTTTATTGCACATGTGTGTTTTGGAAATTAGGCCATATTTACACATTTTTTGACAAAATTATGATGTTAAAAAATTTATAGACAGAGGCATTTACCCCACATATTTTTAAGTGAAAAAACCTCCAAATAAAATTGTCTTTTTTCAGGTCAATAACTTTCTCCCTTATTAAGTTAGATTTGCCACCATGTGACATGCTGGGGGCACTAGAGCTACTATTTCTTAGCTATAGAGGAATAGCAGTAAATAGCAAAACTACAGAAAACACTCATGGCCACTTTTAACAAATCATTACCACATAGGAGAGTAGAAAAAAATCCACATATTTCTGTACTGTGTTTTGAGAACTAAAGGGGATTCAACAGACAGGAAATAGTCCAGTTTTCAAAGGACAAAGCAGAAGGAGTTGCAATGTCAGACACCAACTTTTCCTTTCAAATATGA
Organism: Sorex araneus; assembly: GCF_027595985.1. Lineage (NCBI taxonomy): Eukaryota > Metazoa > Chordata > Mammalia > Eulipotyphla > Soricidae > Sorex > Sorex araneus. The sequence continues at coordinate 129,960,956 of NC_073305.1, read as the reverse complement.
TCATTGAAAGTGTTTTGCTAAAAGAAGTAAAGTTGGAAGACTAGAGCCTTGTTCTGAGTTCCATAAAAAGTGGCATTGCCCTGGGGGACCTGGAGATCTAAAAACCATGGAAAGGCTGAGAAGAGATGGATCAGCTAAGTAGACTTACTGACTCAAAAGAATATGTAGGCACCTATCTTTGTTTTATCTCAGAAAAAGCAGGTACTTCTCACTATCTCTTTGTATTGCAGTGTGGCTCATGATAATATGCATTCATTGCAGGATATTTACACAATACCCATCAGATAAGGGGTTGATATCAATGGTATATAAAGCACTGGTTGAACTCTACAAGAAGAAAACATCCAACCCCATCAAAAAATGGGGCGAAGAAATGAACAGAAACTTTACCAAGGAAGAAATACGAATGGCCAAAAGGCACATGAAAAAGTGCTCTGCATCACTAATCATCAGAGAGATGCAGATCAAAACAACCATGAGATACCACCTCACACCACAGAGACTGGCACACATCCAAAAGAACAAAAGCAACCGCTGTTGGAGAGGATGTGGGGAGAAAGGGACCCTTCTACACTGCTGGTGGGAATGCCGGCTAGTTCAGCCCTTTTGGAAAACAGTATGGACGATTCTCAGAAAACTAGAGGTTGAGCTCCCATTTGACCCAGAAATACCACTGCTGGGAATATATCCCAGAGAATCAAAAAAGTACAATCGAAACAACATCTGCACATGTATGTTCATCGCAGCACTGTTTACAATAGCCAGAATCTGGAAAAAACCCGAATGCCCCAAAACGGATGACTGGTTGAGGAAACTTTGGTACATCTATACAATGGAATACTATGCAGCTGTTAGAAAAAAGGAAGTCAAGAATTTTGTAGTTAAGTGGATGGGCATGAAAAGTTTCATGCTGAGTGAAATGAGTCAGAAAGAGAGAGACAGACATAGAAAGACTGCACTCATCTATGGTATATAGAATATCAGAGTGGGAGACTAATACCCAAGAACCGTAGAAATAAGTACCAGGAGGTTGACCCCATGGCTTCGCAGCTGGCCTCACGTTCCGGGGAAAGGGCAACTCAGAGAAGCGATCACCAACTACATTGCAGTTGAAGGCCATGTGGGGGAAGGGAGTTGCGGGCTGAATGAGGGCTAGAGACTGAGCACAGTGGCCACTCAACACCTTTATTGCAAACCACAACAGCTAATTAGAGAGAGAGAACAGAAGGGAATGCCCTGCCACAGTGGCAGGGTGGGGTGGGGGGGGAGATGGGAGTGGGGAGGGTGGGAGGGACGCCGGGTTTACGGGTGGTGGAGAATGGGCACTGGTGAAGGGATGGGTTCCCGAACTTTGTATGAGGGAAGTATAAGCACAAAAGTGTATAAATCTGTAACTGTACCCTCACGGTGATTCTCTAATTAAAAATAAATAAATTATAAAAAAAAATATGCATTCATTGCATGTGCAAGACCATAGGTTTGACTCCAAAGTCACATGACCCCTTGAGCACATCCAGAAGAGCACTGGCTGCCCTAAGCACCATCAGGTGGGAGGAACATGAACATTTCCATGAACTTAATCATTTCCAGGAATGTCTGCCTCGCTAACTTAAGTAGAGATAACTTTATTAAATATAATTTCCTATCTTTCTGTGAACCTGTGATAAAGGAGGGATTATAGGAGGGAAAATATATTTCAAGAATGGGAGTGGCACTGAAGCAAGTTCTCATATTATCAAAATAACATACTATTGATCAGTATGCAGTAATCTATTAGAGGATGAATAATAGAGGGACTTGCCTTTTTAGTAACATCGTCATTTGTATTTTAAAAGTTTCCTAGTTGTAAACACTGTTGTATGTGAATATGTATCTTTACTCATGGTATTTATTTTATAGAAAATAGATCCAGTTTACAAATATTCAATAGGCAGGACTATTTCTATGCAAGTATTTATATTAAAGAATAAGTGTATCTAATAATATATACTAAGAATATTTTTTCACAAACATGTATTTCAGAAAGTCTTCAGAAATAATTTTAAAAGTAATGTTTCACTTTAATCTGGAAAAACAGACATCTGTTTCTCATGTACTTATCTGCTACAGGGTGAAAAAGAAAATAAATTTTATAGACAGTTCAGTTATTTTACATTATGGGAGGGTCCCCGAATTTTACAAATGATCTTACCATCTGTCAACATATATGTTTAAATTGCAAACCATGTACATTTTTAGTTGTTAGTCAGAGATAGCGACTCTACTAGTTTGTTCATGTATAATCAAAGATTCAAAAGACAATTATTATTTCAAGTTGATTTTGAAGAACTTTTATTGAGTCTCATTTAGATTCACAATTTTAAGGAATAACAGACTTGATGTACTTGAAGAAATTCATTAAGAACTGTTTTTAGAGAGAAGAAAAATTCCTTCAGATTATAGTTATGTCAAAAATAAGATTTACATGGTTTAGATTCTAGCACAAGTAATGCTGTTAATTTTTCTTAATTATTTTGAACTTGGTTCAGTTCATGGGATATGGAAATATGGTAATTTTGTGACTTAGTCTTCAGTAATTTCATATGTAGGTAATCTATCTAAATCAAACATAATGAACTTCAATTGTTTAATTAATTTAACTCAATAAGTATGTTGCACACTCTATTCTATGCGGAGCACTGTGCTGAAAACTAAAGAGTTGGTTGCATTCAAGAATTAAGTTTTGATATAAATATTAAGATTTATCTACTATTTGGAAATAAGTTTTTTAAGAAACCAGTAAAATAGTTATCTGTAATGTATTTTAAAAAATTGTTAGGGGGTCAGAGAGATGCTGCATTGGCTGTGGCACTTGCCTAGCATGTAACCCAGCCTGGTTTGATCCCTGGAACCTTATATAGTCCCCCAGCACCAACAGAACTGATCCCTGAGAGTATATCAAGGAGTAAGCACTGATCTACCTGGGTGTGATATTAATAAAAGAGAGAAATTTAAATATTTCATCTTATTTGTTCTAGGAAGCTTTTTATTCATTCATATGATCATATCTATTTTCATTTAATGTTCAGTATAAGATTCATTTAGCATTTACTATTATCCAGAAACCATATTAGGCACTGAGCAGGCTAAAACTGTGTACTTACACAGCTTGTTATATATAAACAGACAAAAGTGCATTGAAGAGTTATTTTTTGAAATTATGGGTGGCATGTAAATAGAGATTCCTAGAAAAATTAACACCTATGTGAAATCCTGAGTAATAATTTATTTAATAGACTAACCAAGGAACCTATCATTTGTATTGCCTTCTTTTAATAAGTTTAAATGTGAACAACATCTAGAGCTATCACTTCCTTCTAGTAACTCTGTACATAATTAGACACATTATACCACCCGTTTTCATTCTTTTTAATATAACTAGTGTGTTTTTAAATGTATGACAGGATCAAATTCAACTATCTCAAGTAGCAACTGATATAATTGCTTCACCAGACTCTGTCCAATGAGAGAGTCTTCTTGCTGGAGTCTGTCCCTTGAAATATTTCATTCATTTACTAATTCATTTACACCTTACATAAATTACAATTATTTACCCAAATACGCAAATACTGACATATGGTATATGACAGAAAAATATGGATTTCACTTTGGGAACTTAAAATCATATTCATATGACTAAAATAAAATACATGGAAGTGACAACTGTGCTACAGTTAATCAATTTTAGATTTATCCCTGGAGTACCTGGGACTAGTGATATAATGTTCTAATCTTTAAGTATTTGTGGTGGTACACAGGGGTACATTCAAGAGAAAACAGTATTAAATATAAGGCTAGAAAAGAGGCAACTATAGTACAGATCAGAATACCTACTTAGGGAATCTCTCTTATAAGCAAGAGGGGAAATTCTGCTATAAGCTGAGGAAATAGTTTGTTCTTGCAGAGGCAGAACATAGACATAGGATTATGGAGGTAGAGATAAGAAACAATTTTTGAAGTAGTAAGGAATTTCATTTAGATAAGCACAATAATTTACATCATAGTTTGGGCGCTACCCACAGGATAATGGATAGCAAGTATCATGAAATAGAGAGTAATGAAATCATACTTTTACTTTTATTCTAATATTTGTGAGTTGATTCAGGGTATAGATTGGAGGGAGCATAGGCTCTGAGTACAGGAGTCTGGATTAGTAGTCTGTCAGTAACCTTTGACTAAACTGTGATGGCCTGAACCAGGATTTCAGCACATAAAACAATCTGTACAGTAATGTTCATGGTGTAGAATCAAATGTGACTGATTACATATGAATTAAGGATAAGAATGAAAAATGGTAAAAACGGAAGAGCAATAAAATGGTAGAGTGGGTTGTCCTAGAAATAAAAAGAACAGAATTTCTGAAGTAGTGCATAGTGAAAAATGCAAGCAGCCGTTATGATTTTCAGTAGGAAATGGAGGATCTCAATAGATTTCATCCCTAAGAGTCTTTTCTGTGAGTCATTTTACATACAGCAGAACAGTGAGTGAATTTGTATTTGGAACCCAAATGAGGAATATTAAGAAAGTGGAGGAAGTGAAGATCATCAGTTTAGGTCTATTTTCTAAGATGGCTGGCTATGATTTTAAAAGATAAAACCGTATTCATAAAATAAGTACCAGGAGTTTTGCTCCACGGCTTGGAGGCCGGCCTCAAATAATGGGGGCAAAGGCAGCTCAGATAGAGAAGGGACCACCAAGTAAAGTGTGGTTGGAGGACCTGCAGAGGAGTGAGAACAAAAGGGAATGCCCTGCCACAGAGGTGGGGTGGAGTTGGGGGGTGGATGTAATGGGGGGGTTGGAGAGATACTGGGATCATCGGTGGTAGAGAATGGGCACTGTTGGGGGGATGGGTACTCGAGCATTGTATGACTGAAACACAAGCATGAAAATATGTAAATATGTAACTGTACCCTCACGGTGATTCACTAACAAAAAAAAATTTAAAAAAACTGTTTTCATAAATGGAAGGAGACATAGGATGTACTGCCATCTTTATGGAAGAAGCTTAATTAGGTTTTAAGATCTGTGTGTGTTCCAGCATTATAAAGCACATTTTGATTTAATAGAAATAGAAGTGATAACTAATCTATGAAGTAGTTATTCAATCTGAAATAATTATTAAACTGTTTGGTTTCACTGTAGTCATCTGCAAAATCTGTGTTCAGAAGAATTTTTACAATACACATATTTATACTTGAGTTATTTGTAATTAGATTACCAAAATAGCCATAATATACATATACATGTATATATATGCATATATATAAACTCCAAAAAGAATTATCTAAATTTTAGATTCATATTTTCTCCTTGATTATATGAGGATGAAGCATTTAAGATGTGAAATATATCTGTAAAATTTTTATTGAGTTTTACTCTTTCTAAAGTTTATTTCAAAGATTTAGGTTCATCTGCTTTGCCTCTCACTTTCCATATTTTTGAGCCACAGCCAGAGGTTCTCAGGGCTAACTCTTGGCTCTACATTCAGGGATCCCTCCTAGCGGGGTTGAATTGCCAGACATTGTCCCAGCGATCAAATCCAGCTCAGCTGTGTGCAAAGGCAAACACCATCCCCACTTTAGTATTTTTCTAGGCCTCCCTTTCCATCTCTTATTGCTACCATTTTGCTTCTGATGACTATATCTTTGTTTTTATTCACAACAAAGCTAGTATTAGAAGACAGTATGGGAGAATTCTCCCATATTCAGTCAGTATTTCTTTAAGAAGAGATGTACAGCCTACATTAAAAACAATTATTAAATAACCTCAAGATACACAGTTACAAAGTTGTTTTCATGATTGGGATTCAGTCATACAATGTTTCAACACGTGTCCTGTGTACATTTTCCACCTCCAATGTGCCCAGTTTCACTTCCACCCCACCACCCCAGCCTGCCTCCTTGGTAGGTGCTTTTCTTCTTTCATACAGCCTACATTTAAAATATTGTCTCATATATGTATATATACATGTAAATTCAGAAACGGTACTCTTACATATGATATTTTAGTATGGATCCCATCACCAGAGTCAACTTCTCTCTACCAGTGTTCCCAGGTTCCCTCCGTCCTCGCAGCCCCTCCAGCTTGCCCTCTTTGACAGCACCTTTCTAAGTTTGCTTGTTAAAATTTGGGTCTCTTTATTTCAGTGTCAAAAACAAATAAACTTTGCTAAAAGTTGAGAGAATACTCTAGAAATTCTAATGAGATTCAAAGAAATCTCAAGAATAGCAGATGCTAAAATAACATTGTCATGTTTGCATGACTATAGGTATGGCTGCACAAATTTAGAATCAGGTGTTTTGGAAATTTATGCACTGAATGTTGTTAAAGTCTATAAGAAATGAGTTCAGTTTTGCAGAGTAAAGACAATTAGCCCTCTCAACTTTTTCTGATTATTTCTTTACTCCTCCTTACTTCCCTTACCTATTCAGTTAACCTATGCTTTTTTTATCTTCAAACTCTCAGCCATTGATTCTACTGTTAAATTCCTTCAAGGCAGTTTGCTCATTTATTGACTCTTCTGGCTGCCAACTCCTTTTTCTTTTAACTAAATTATTATTTCCTAATTGGGCATTACTGCAGTGTATACTGGGCAAAATACCTGGCACTATTTCAAGCCATGGCATTTATTTTAATTTCCACCCAAATATCTCTTTGAAGATTTCTTTCACATAAGTAATTATGCAGTTATGAGTCCTTATTTTCAATGTAGAGATTGGCACTTCATGTTACTTGTATATGGAACAGTACATGGTGACCCTTTAAGGCACATCCCAATGGGAAGGATGGGAACACACTGAATTTTCAGACCCTTTCTTTCACGAGACTTAACTTATGGGAGAAACAAACCAATACTTTTATAAAGGAGAAAGCACAAAAGGGAAAGACAAATATTCCAAAGCAGTTCAGGAAAAGATAATTTTCTAGAATCAAGTTCTTCATTGCTATTACTGAAGGTTATCAGAATGACCTAGTTGTCATATTTCTGTGTTCTGGAAGTTAGACAACCCCAGTGAAATGTGGGTTGGTTTCTCTACTTCTCTAGACTTCTTTCTGAGAAAAAGTTTAGATATGCTTCTTTTATCTGATATCATTGTTTCATTATTTAATTTACTATATCTGTTGAATCTCACTGTTGAAAAAAAATAGTATTACATCCAAAACTTATAGCACAGCGGATAGGGCGTTTACCCTGCACATGGCTGACGCAGGTTTGATTCCTCCATCCCTCTCAGAGAAACCTGCAAGCTACTGAGAGTATCCCACCAGCACAGCAGAGCCTGGCAAGCTGCCAATGGTTATTCGATATGCCAAAAACAGTAACAAGTCTCACAATGGAGACGTTACTGGTGCCTGCTTGAGCAAGATCAATGAACAACGGGACAGGACAACAGTGCTATAGTGCTACAGTGCTACATGTTATATGAATTAAAATTATATGAATTCAAAAATTCTCTGTTACAAAGTATTCTCAAGTTGTGCAAGAGAAAGGCTTAAAATACAAGCTCACATAACATTCATATTTGTGGTTTGTTATTTCTTAACTTTCATTTTATCTGAAGAGGAAAGCTTAGGCGTATGTTAAAGTTAATGATATGCTATAAAGATCTTGGCATAATAGAAAATGTGAAGTAAAGTTTGGCTATAAAATGAGTAAACTAAAGGCTCTAGCTACACAGGGATTTTAGATTCTGAATAATCTGTCTAGACAAAGTTAATTTTAGAAAGAGAATGTAACTTTTCTAATGTTAAGTTTGAAGTTTGATGAATAAAATTGAATATTTATTCAGATGCTTCATTTTAAGAAATATACTCCCCCAAGGAGCCTATTTCACACCCATATATCTGCCTTGTGAATATTTATTTCCACTTCTCTTAGTATTTTCAAAACTTCTTGAGGAGATTTATATTCCTCTACGGTAATCTAGCATAAAACCCAAGGAAAAACTTGTAAATTAAAACAAAAATGCTTTTAGGGCCACAAATATAGCTCAATTGTAGAACATATGCTTTAAATGTATAAAGACTTGGGGTTAATCCACAACATAGTGTGTTCCAATAATTAAATTTTAAATTAACTTATTTGATAAAAACAGATGATATAATCTTAATATTAGGAAAAGGGCTGCATCCCAACAGTGTTCTGGGATTACTCTGGGCTCTATGCTTAGGGATCACTCCTTGCAATACCCAGAGAACCATAAGCAGTGCTAAGAATTGAACTAGGTTTGGCTGTATGCAAGATAGATCCCATATCCCCTGTACTATCTATCCAGTCCTACACTTAACATTTCTAAATGCACAGTACATTAATGTTGAATTTGCTACACAGCAGATCTCCAGAAAATTTTCACTTTGAGTGATAAAGTCTATACCCATTAAATATCATCATTATATTTCGGCATCGTCGGAAGGATGAGTAGACAGAGGCTTCTAAAATCTCAGGGCTTGGATGAATGGAGACGTTCCTGAGACCGCTCGAGAAATTCGACGATCAACGGGATGATGATGATGATGATGATGATGATGATGATGATGATGATGATGATGATGATATTTCTCTCACCAAAGTCCTCAGCATTACATTTCTCTCTCCCCAAAGTCATTGGCATTCACTGATCCACATTTTGCTTTTTAGATTGGTAGCATTAAATATCTCATACGAGTAGCATCATTAGTATCTGTCCTATTAATGGTTTATTTAAATAAACATAGTTAATTTAAATAATCATGGTTTTTCCCCATGTTATAGGATTTCCTCTTTTTTTCCGGAGGGGTGCCTTATACAAATACTTGTATTCAGACAACATTCACACCCAGAGGTTCTCAGGACTTAGTTCTCACTCTGCGCTCATGGATCACTCCTGACAGAGCTTAGGGAATCATATAGGAGGCCAATGATCATACCTGGATCAGCCACTTGCAAGGCAAGTACCCTGCTCACTTTACTATCAATTTCCTTTTTCTTTGTCCAGACTTTTTTTGATTTGTCTGTGTAGATACCTCAGCTGCCTCAAATTCTAGAGTACATGGCTCCCATTAGTCTGGAATATGCCAGCTTGTGTCAGCATTCCATATTGGGTGAAACGAAAGTAATTCTTTGGATAGTTTGTTTACCCACGAATCAGAATACTTCTTCATGGAGAAGCTGGAAATTTAGAATTTCCTTCTCTGTATTCCACATCTAATAAGAACTAGCAATTATAGTGGCTTAGACTCAGTCAAATTCTCCCGCTTATTCTCATTTGTCCCAACCAAATACTTGTATTCAGACAACATAGATTCCAGCAGCCGCCCACTGGCCTTGTGTTTCAGACTTCTCTTCCTTACCAAGGGAGAAGCTATGAGCTGGGCATTTTTCTTTGGATTGTGATACACTGAGCTGAGGGGGGAGGCTATAACAAATTAGTACTGTACATATTCTTAAAAGTGGTTGGTTCCATGTTTTCTAAGAATGCCAGAGCCTCTTGTTTTCTGCTTTTCTCATGAAATGGTGCATGTATTATTGTGGGATTGGTGTCTCCATGGGAAGAAGGTTTGCTATTCTGTTTTTTATGACAGTATATAGTGGTATATCCAGTTACATTTTCTATAAATATTGCATTTTTAAAAAGTTCTGTTTTGTTATATTTGTTAATTTTATTCTTATTGAAATAATGTTGGCCTACATAATCATGTGTTTTCAGAGCCTAATTTGTCTTCTCATTTTTTAAAAAAATATTTATTTTTAACTGAATCACCATGAGAACAGTTACAGGGCTTTCAGGATCAAGTCTCAGTCATACAATGATCAAACATCCGTCCCTTCATCAGTGCACATGTTCCACCAACAAGACCCAGCATATCCCCCTTGCACTCCCCCCACCCCCGCCTGTGTGACAGATAATTTTCACTTTACTCTCTCTTTACTCTAATTACATTCAATTTTTGACAGAAAACTCACTATTATTATTTGGAGTTTTCCCCCCAACAGTAAGACCTGTCGAAATGGCATCATTAGAACATATGTTTTCTATTGCTAATAACAAAGAGCATATGATGTTGCATGTTCGTGAAAGCGGCTGCACAGTTTTGGGATTCTGGTATTTTAGTAATTAAGTCCAGAGGTATTTCTGACAGCAGCCGCTGCATTTCTAGATTGGTTTGTGTGCCTTTGGGATCATGGCTGTTCAGGAGCAGAGGAGCTGTTAGTGAGTGGCCACTCGGGGTCTCATTTGGGCAGGGAGCAGGGCCAGTTCTGCCAGTCCCATAACTGCAAGCTCCTACCTCTCTGTCCTATTGGCTTTGAAAGGTGGCGGTCGCCATGCTGCTGCATGGGAGAAAAGGCTGAGGGACAAAACCCTTTCCCTCCAGAGGTTGCACAGGGCCGAAGCTTAGTTCACAGCCAAGGAGTATATCTGCCAGCAGCCACTGCGTTCCGAGGTTGGTTTCTCTGGGATAAAGGCCACTCAGGGGTGGGAGAACCATTCCTGAGAAGCTTTTTGTATATTAGGAAAGGTCTGGAGAAAGGTTTGGAGAAAATGTCCCAGTCCCACATACCCGAGCCTTGTTAGTAGAAGCTCAGTGTCACTGGGACTCCATCTGGAGAAGGCGGGTTGGCTCCACCTTTTCCGTCTGGCACCCCAGTTGTTGGCCTGGTCTGGGATCTGGAGCATTCTCTGGCTTGCGGTGCCCACCGGCCTGGATTCTTCATTGCTGGCTGCTAATTTCTCTTCTCTTTAAAGCAGATCATACTGAACGTATCAGCAAAATACCAGTTTCTCTTCAACACAGTTCATTATAAACTCACCCACTTTATTGATATACCCTCCTTTCTTTGGTCATTTAGTTTTGCAGTCAATTTTAATGGTTTGTTTTTGTTTGGTTTTGTCAGTCCTTGTTTTGATTTTCTACATCCCACATGTGAATAATATCCTTCTGATTTATTATTTAGTATTATTTCTTCCAGTTCCACTCATGTTGTTGAAAAAAAACCACCCAGAAACAGAATTTTATTTTGTTATACCTGAGTAGTATTATATTGTGTATTTGTACATTTTTCTTTCTATTCTTTTGGGTGGGGGCCATAATCAACAGTGTTTAGGGCTTACTCCTGGCTCTGCTCTAGGGGATATCTCCTGATAAGGCTCAGGGAAACATATGATGTGCCAGGGTTACAAACTGGGTCAGCTGTATGCAAGACAAGTGTCTCTCTGGCTCTTCTACAACTTTTTCTAAAATATCACTTTAAATATTTTTAATGATCAATTAAAAATAACTTAGATTTACACTGCTAAATGGAAAACTAGTATTTTATAGCACATACTTCTATAACTAAGAATTTCTATAATCTTAAAACTCAGGTGTAACTGTATTTTTATTAATTATTTATATTTATTCTACTTTTGGTAGTTATAACAGTGTTAAAGTTTATGGCCTTGATATGTAAAATAACAACCCACTACACACACACATACCATCACCACAACCATGTGCTCAAGAACCTCAAATATTGTACCATTATTCTTTTAGTCTCATCTTTAACTTTCTCCCCTCACCCCTGTATTTGGTAATTGGATTTGTAGTCCAATGCTCCGAGTTTTCATTTTTTTCTAGTCTCTTATTTTGACTTCTTATATTCCATTGATTTGTGAAATCATCTGATGTTTGTTCCTAACTTTCTGACTTATTTCACTTAACTTCTAATTTTAGTGAACTGCGTGATTTGACATTTTTTCCAGTTGAGAGTATTCCATTGTTATACCACATTTCTCTAGCAACTCAATAGTCACTGGATTTGGAGATTATTTTCAGGTCTTGACTGTTGTAAATAGTGCCTAAATTAATATAAGTATGGAGATATCTTTTTGAATTAGTGTTTTTGCATCCTTTGGCTAGAGACCTAAGAATGGAATTGTATCTTATATCTGTTTTTATTATTTTGAGAAATATTTTTGTTGTTTCTATACTGACAACACAGTTTGCATTCCCAACAACAAGGAGCTCTCATTTTCTCCATATCCCTGCCAACACTCACTCTTTTAGATCTCTTTTGAGGTTAAAAAAACTCACAGTTGTGAGGTGGTATTTCATTGTTGTTTTGATTTGTAATGCTCCAGTAATAAAAGATTATGTCCCCAATGTCTTCATGCATTCTTTGTAAAGAGTCTATATTATGTTTTTATATATCTTTAATTTTTGTGTAAAAAAGCTCTCTGAGTGTTTTGCAATTCAGGGGTTGCCAGAAGTGATACTCAGCCCAATTGTTAAGAACTAATGATATTGGTGCTTGGACCAGGTCATCTGGTGCTCATAAAGCCCAGCAATGCTTGAACACTGAGGGCTACACATGGTGGTGCCTAAGGGGTTGTGTGGTGCCAGGAATTAAACTCCGTCCCTTGTTTTAACAAAAAGTGTGCTCTAGATTTGCACAAACTCCAAGCCCCTTGATGTACTTTAAAATAGTTGTATAATTTTTTAATAAACACTGCCTTGCTTAATCATAGTCAATAGAAATTGTCTATCCTACAAATAAAGTACTACTGGCAGAAGTCAAGGTGCTTCTGGTTTTCACTTGTATATTATTTTGTCTAGGATGCCGTCCTTAACTCTGAATTTGATGGAATGGTATCTTTCTTTAGTAGGTGACACTTTCTTCAAGTAAATATTATGTTAGTTGTATTCCATATGTTCCATTATAGTGGCCTAATAATTCTTTGAAGTTCTAATAAGAATAATTAACATAAACGTGGAGTTTTCAGTTTTTAATTCTTTCTTCACCTTTGCATAAATAAGTGGAATATGTCAAATCCACCAAAATATTTAATAAACATTTAGTAAACAAAGGTTAAAATTACATTGCATGTTTAATTTTAAAAACTTAGTTAAGATGTCAAATAAAATATTTTAAGTTCTTTTTGCTTTCACACTTTAAAGATGTCAAATTAATGTAATTCTCCTATATTATATAGGAAATTTATAGTTATCTGGTAAAACAATCAGAAAATCAGTCAGGAAGATTTGAATTCCCCATAGATCTTGTCTTGAACATTCAATCACCTCTGAAGTGATGTAACTTTTATAATGCTAGTGAATTGAAGAAAGAGATCATTACATAATTTCACGTTGTAGCCTAATACATAAAGTTTAATTTTTTTACTTCCTTAGGTGAGGGTGAAATGATATGATTACATTTCATCTGAAATCTAAAATTAGCTCAAACCAGTATGTTCTCTTTAAAGGGTAAAAGGAGAATGATGTAATATCCTTTATGTCACATTTAATACTGTTAGTAATCTTTATAGTGACAAATCTTGTGATTTTGTGTTTGAACTTTTATAAAGAAAATAGAACATTGAAAGGACCACATCCAGTTAATTTCTATAACAAAATCTGTAAAAAATAGTATGAACCTTAGAGAAAATATGTGTTATTTCTATTTCTTTATCAAATGGAATACAAATATGCATAATAATTTTTGGTGATTGGAAATGATGCGTGAAATAACCTGATTTTCTGCTGGGATGTTGCACTTAAAATAATAAATGCAAATAAATATGAATAACAATGATTCAACTGCTTATATTCAGTTTGGGAACTTGATATCTATTCATAACACTGATATGTCCAGGAAATTAAATGAAGATTTCTGAGCAATGGAAATTTTTAAAGTAAAAATAGAGGACCCAACTCAAATAGGAGGTAAAAACATGTCTTCTTTTTCCTTTTAATTAACTTGAATCAAATTTTGAATAATGTTCTGAGATAGTACAAAGATTAAGGTATATGATTTGTACCCACCTGACCCAGGTTTAATTTCCAGTACCCCATATGATCTCCTGAGTTCTGCTAAGAGTAATCTCTCAGCATAGTTACTAGGAGTAATTCCTGAGCACCACATTGTGTGGCATCACAACAAAAATAATTAAAATCTGTTCAAATTATTTCCAAATGACTTGAGTAATAACAAGATAACACATATCACTTATTTGACAATTCTTGATTCTTAAACCTGACTTATTGATAAGTAAAATTTACTGCTGTGTTAATACATGCAATATAAATTTCAAATGGAATTTCTGATAAGATTATTCATAATTGAGAGCTTCTTATTTAGAGCTATTTATAAAATGTTTAGGGATCCAGAGGCATAATACACATGATAAGATATTTTCTTTGCTGCAGATGTGCCTGCTTCAAATCCAGTCACCATATATGGTCCCCTAAGCCCTACAGGAATGACCCCTGAGCACAGAAATAAGAGTAAGCCCTGAGCATAACCTATATATCACCACAAAAGCAAAACTAATTATATATGTGTGTATATATAAATATTTATACATATGCACATATGCACATATAAATGTATTATGTAGTTTTTTTTTTATATGCGCTCTTGATCAAACTCAGGGATTCACATATCTAAGGCATACACTTTCTGACTGAGCTACGTCCCTGGCATTAGTTTCTTACATCATATAAAAACGGAAAATTCAAAGTATAGGTAACAGGAGGGCATTTTAGTACATGTTCAAGATGGCAGGTAACATACAAGTTGCAGTTTCCAAAGTACAGAGAAAGGCATACTTGACAGATAATAGCCCACTGCATTGTTCACCAGACATCAGTAACAACGCCAGCATAGCACTGAAGCACTGTCATCCGTTGTTCATCGATTTGCTTGAGCAGGCACCAGTAACGTCTCCATTGTGAGACTTGTTACTGTTTTTGGCATATGGAATACACCACAGGTGGCTTGGCAGCCTCTGTCATGGGGGCAGGATACTCTCAGTAACTTGCTGGGCTCTCCAAGAGGGATGGAGGAATGGAACCCGGGTTGACCAGTGCAAGGCAAGCGCCCTACCCTCTGTGCCATAGCTCTAGTGCAACCCCAGCATAGATAAACTTATATAGCGTATATGTAGTACTCTATATAATTTTGATAGAGTATGTCTTTACATTTCTATCATTTTAAAATTTGCATTTTTTCCAGCCACATATGGCAGTGCCTGGAGCTTATATTTTGGTTCTATCCTGAAAGTTGACTTTTGGAGTTGCTCAGGGAACCATATGCAGTGCTGGAGATTGAATCTTCATTGACCTGACAGTATGCAAGCAACTGCCTTAAGCTTTGGACTTGCTGGCCCTATACAAGTTATTTTTGACTTTGACAACTTAGCGACCAGTTCATCTTAGTTCAATTTAGCTTGTAAACACCTTTATGATTGTGAAGTTAGTACCTGTTTTTTCTCTTTAACTGTTTTTTGCCAACCTTATTATTTTTTATTTAAAAATATTTATTTTAGTAGACTCTGTTTTTCTATTTTAACTTTGAATTTTTAACTTAACTTTATATTTTATATGTTATTAATTCTATTTACTACATAAGATTTATTTCAATGACATTTACATTTTAAACTTTTTAAAAATTTGTCATATGTGTGTTTTCTTTTGTAATGAATTATGCTGTCAAAAATATTCCTCAAAAAGTCAAAATATCGGGGCTGGAGCTATAGCACAGCGGGTAGGGCATTTGCCTTGCACGCGGCCAACCCGGGTTTGATTCCCAGAATCACATATGGTCCTCTGAACACCACCAGGAGTGATTCCTGAGTGCAAAGCCAGGAGTACCCCCGTGCATCCCCAGGTGTGACTCAAAAACCAAAAAAAAAAAATTCAAAATAACCGAAATTAAGTACCTCGTATATTTATTATGATAATTTTGTCACCGGGCTTAAATATTTTTCTAGAAGAGTTTTAATATTAATATTTAATGAAAAATTGACCTTTAATTTTCAGAAATGTTGTTGCCACAGTGGCCTTAATGATTTTTTATTTAGGTGATGATGAAACCAGAAACATTACAAATGACTTGTGGGGTTTTAAGTACGTAAAATACTATTCAGTTTGAGCAACACTGTTCCCATTAAAAATAGGATAACTACAGAATCTAACTGTTAAGAATTGCAGCATTTTGTTTTTAGTAGGAAAAACATGTATAGCCTCAGTTTTATATACTCCAAGTACAAAGTAAAAGGCAAGAAAACTATCAAACATATTTTCTAGCTTTATTGTTTTTTGGCACAAAATTATGGCAAGAAGCAAACTGTTACTATACAGATATTTTTAGTATAACACTTCAAATGTAATATTAACATTTTTTATTTCTAGGAGAATAGACACTTACAACATCTTGGTTCAATACCAGGCTATGTTAAATACAAGATCTAAAATATTCCTAAAAGTGAAACCAGATAAAATTGTGTAAAAGAAACAAATCAAGGGCTAACAACCACAGTGATGTTGCTAAGCTCTACTGTGCACTTCTCAGCAGTAAGAGTCACTGGTATTGGTGGAAATTAAGTATCCAGGATAAAAGCAAGGAGGTTATAGGATCAAGAAAACTGAGCAGACAGGTGAATAAGCCCACAACCAACCTTTTATCTCACACCTATGTACCATACCAGACAGAGATAAGACTATTTTCTACCTACAAATTTGAATAATACATTTGAGAACTTTTGCACAGAGATGGTGCAGAAGTCTTGATAATTTAACATGCTCTATAATAATGTCACTTTATACCCTGTAGGTACAGCAACAGTCCAGCACATAAAAGTGGATACAAATGGAAACATATCAAATAAAACTAATAAATACTCTAATAAATCCAATACAATGAAAAAAATCATAGACTACTGAGTACTGAACTTAAAGCATAGAAAGCTACAATTTAAGGTATAAAAGTGGAATTTAGAATAAGTATTATATGTATGGACTCTCATAAACATGCTATGGTATTAAACCCATATAGGTAATATAATATGAGCAGTGTGAATTAGCAATCAAAATTTTGGCTAATGAGATTAAATCAACAAAAGAACTGAAAATGTTAGTTCAATAGCAAATAATAAATTAATTAGATTGAATGATAGAAGTGGATAGTTTACAAACTAGAGAAATTATGGAGGGAAGAGAACTAGAGATACACCCAGAATTTTCAAAAGTTGGAACAGAAAACTATATGAATGAAAAATATTACACACAGCTGCATACACACTGGCCCAGTAAAATATCATGAAATCAAAAATAGACAATCCCCAAATTGTCTTTAAAATAAGTATCAGATTAGCTACAAAAGAACAATAATCACTGTAATTTCATTTTTGACAATTCTACCAATTAAAGTGTAATATAAAATCATGTCTAATTCCTTACTATTAGTGATCTAGGATTATATATTTGTAAAATAATATACACTGTACAAAAAATGTTCATATATGAAAGTATATATATGGTAAACTCTACATTTATTATGTAAATTTAGCTTTTACATAAAGTAAATTCTTTAAAATAAAAAAGCTAAAAATCTTGCTTTTACATAAAATAAATAAATAATAAATAAATAAATTTATTTAGTATAATAAATTTAGTATAATGTATACTATAAATGTATGTATAGCATAAATTTAGTATAGTATATGTATATTTATATTTATATGTATAGTATAAATTTAGTATAGTATAGACATTGCGACCAACTGATCTTTGGAATCCTATATATATATATATGTATCAATAATTAGGTAAATAAACTTGAACATATTTCTCGTAGTTTAATGTCTTTCTTGGTAAACTGAGAAAATGATTATAACTTCTTGATTATTTGAATATTACATATATGGCTATTTGTACAATGTTGATAAGAATGCTTAGAAAAAGGGACATGATAAATATAACTATTTTATGCAAAATTAAATTTTAAAAATTAAAGATATTACAAAATTATGTTTATTTAATTTGCACAAAGATAAGTTTGAATAATTATTTATTTAATTATTTTTCCTCATATAATAGTTTATGTAATAAGTCAGATAGTCAGGGTTAGAAGGAACTGAGATAATCACCAGGGAAAAGCATCTAAATCAAAAGTCATATGGAAGCAAATGTGAAAAAAAGAAAGAACTATATAACATTCAGAGGAACCAAGAGATAATACAGGCTTTAGGTGGCTGACTTTCATGTAGTTAACCCCATTTTGTATTTCAATATGCCCAAAAGAGTAACAACAAGTCTCACAATGTTAAAATTTACGTTTGATAACCCTGTGATGCTTATTACTATAATTTGGGTTGAGTAGGAGGAGAATTTTGGCTATATCAAGATGTACTCAGGGCTTACTACTAGCTCTCAAGTGCTCAAGGATCACTCCTGGTAAAACTTGGGGCTGACTTTTCACCATATGTGGTGCTGGGTATTAAATAGGTTTGGCTGTGTGGAAGGTATCTTAATGCCTGTGCTGTCTCTCTGGCCCAAGACTAGTATAATTTTATTATTTTTTATAATAGCTCTTCTTTTATATTCTGATGAAAAGAAAATAGAAGTAAGCCTTAACATCCTCCTATATGTTGAGAAAAGAGAATAATATTCCTTTCTGATGTCAGAAACCAAACACTTTTGTGACGACCGACTGGGAAGGAAAATGCCTTAAGAACTGCCCTTGAGATTGCACACAGCTCAGAGCATCTCAAGACTGCTGCCACAGTTGTTATCTACTGTGAATGGCACTTGAGGTGTTTTGGCAAAAAAAAAAAAAATAGTAAACAAGCTGGACTCCTCTCCCCACAGATGTTGCATTAAGTATAAATAATTTTCCATGACTCCAAGTATGGCACAGAAAAATCAGCCCTGGCTTAAGTGGTGTGAAGATGAACCTAGTGGAAGATATTGCTATCCAGTTTTGTCTCTCTTTGGATCTTCCTGGCCGATTTACATTTCCAAGATATACATGGCATGCAGCAGCTGCCTTATGCTTCAGGAAAAATATGTTCATTGAAGCAGAAAACATGTCAGAGAGGTTTCGCCTTATCAGAATAAACACTCATGTTGGAGAACTGATTTGTAAAATGATACCTACTTAATGCAAAATTTTTTAGTGGCCGTATTTTTCTTAATAAAAATAAAAGGCAAACTCAGAAGAGAAGCTCATAATTGCAAATCTATGATGCCAAATAAAACTGGAAACACTGTCTGACGCATGAAGTGATTATTTTATGCTGGCAGTGGATCTGAAGCCATCGTGTACATTTCAAACATTTGTCATGCTCTTCAGTTATTATCCTGTCAATGTACTCAGCACATTATAAACAAATGGGCAACAGGAAAGCAATTAGAAATTTAGTATTTATTACTCCATCCTGTGCTTTGTTTTCATTTTTCTTTAATTTGTTTATATGGCAAAATAAATTCGTAGCTTCTCTAATACCAGCCTTCTCCATAAATGATAGTGAATAGTAGATATTTCTTTGGAGTGGTACAACTGCTATTAGTGTTTTTATTTTGGCACATTTTTCCCAATCACTTTGCTTGGTGTATTGATGCATATGTCTCTGGGTGAGCACCGTAGACCTTCAGTCATTGACAGGACAAATCAATATGGGGATTTAATATTAGGATCTTAAATGGTAGAAAGAACACATTTAATAGGAAAACAAAGAGAAAAATTTATTTTCAGCTGTAAATTGCTATCCTTAGTTCTTTATGCCTTTATCCTTATTCAAGACATGATAAATTTGGGACTAAGTTTTTTCCTACATGTGCTTGGGGTCTTCTACGTACAGGTATGGGAATTATGCTTGGATTGAGGGTAAATTATATATTAACTGGTCTCCAGGAGCATTAATCAAGCAGAGTGTTCATTGCCAAAAGCCAGCTCAGAGTATGAGTTACTCTGCATAGTATAGAAGTAATTCTCAAGAGTTACTCCTTCATGATTTTGTTACTGTGTTACAGTGATTCTTTTTGTTTTTAATGCTTCCAAGACAGAAATCAAAACCAGAGGTCTTGATTGGTTTGTCTATTTGATTTTCCAGATTGTTTTTTTGCCGTGGCCCCATCCTGTTTTCCATTCTTTATTTTAATAAGAGGAGGTCAGTTCAATTTTATGATTTCCCAAAAGCAATGCCTGTGCTCTCCTTCTGCTCCTTACTCCTCACCTGCATCATTGTGAGTCCTTTTCTCAGATCTTTTGCTGACGCCTTACTGATGTGTACAGAGTGAATCCACAAGGCTGAGGACAGTGTCTTTGTTCATGCTGTCTGCTTTACTGTTTATATGGAGGTGAATGCATCTCTAGAAAATCTGATGCAAGCTGTGCTGGTTCTGTTGACAGAAGGTGTGAAAAAATTCTGCGAGTTCACAACACTTACTGACCCTCTCTTCCCTAGACCTGCCTAATTATTTACTCCACCTTTCAATAAAATGTGATTTATCTGTCCAATGCAACCTCTAATCTGTGGCACTACTGAGAAACACAATTCTGTGATTGTCACAGATGAAAAGGTAACTAATTAGAGTGGAAATTGAAACTACTCTGATCACATCGCAAGGCCATTCCTTAGTGCAAGGAAGGAAGTCTAATATGCAAGGAAGAAATTCTGAGTGGATGGAGGTAGACATCTGGGGAGGGTTTTAATTTAATCAAAATCATACGATTTTTTCCCCTCATGTCTGATGTCCTTGATTTATACCTATTCAGATATACTCATATCCATAGTATACACATGGATGCAGCTCATATTGAAGGAATTTTTGTTTGGTTTGGTTTTTTGTTTGTTTGTTTTTAGGCCACAACAGACAGTGCTTTAGGGTTACTCCAGATTCTGTGTCTGGAGATCATGACTGCTTGTAGGATATCATTGGTTTGTCCTTTCTCCCTTGCCACAGAGTTTAGGTTTATCTGGTAATAATCTCTAAACATTTTTAGACAACATTGGTATGTTCTGTTCCCCTTGCCACAAGGAGCTTAGGTATATCGGGTCACACCCATCAAAGTGCTCTCAAGTCACTTGCATTACTTTGTCTACCTGTAACCACTTCTCTATGCTCTCTTCCCCAACAAGTTAATCAGCTTTTCCCCTAACCAGACTCTGTTAATTTGTAAGGTCAGACCTTTCTAGGATACTGAACTTGTATTGTAAGTTAATATTGCCTTTCTCCTCTCCTTATGTCTTTTGACATAAGTTTACCTTAAAGCAATGTCCTTTTTGTATGGACAAAGAAAGGCAGTTGTTAATATGCTTTTGTAACATGGGATTTAATTGGCTTCGAATATCATTCACTCCTGGGCATCTGCTTTCTAGACTTAATCCTCAGTTGCCCTTAGTTCCTAGCACCCCAAAGGCAGGGTCCCCGACTAGGGACAGGACGGACCCAAGGGCAAACAGTGAGTTATGTGATACCCTGGCATCAAGATGGGTGGACCTGGCCAAACTGCCTAATGCTTAACTATATGTTAAGAGCTTGGTCATGGACAAATCCTGTAATGATCCAAAAGTAACAATGAGACTAGGACCTTGCTAGGGATAGGAAAGACTAATCTGGCCTGAGCACTGTAGTCTGAGATCGAGCTGATCCCAGGAGAGCAATTCTATAAGTTTAATGCATCTCTTGCTGTGTCATACAAAAATATTAATATTATGAATCCTTATATGTTAGTTGGACAAGGAGAGGAGAAACACACCCATGAGATTCTCCTCTTGGGCAGGTGTCCTGCTGAAAGAGAACCTGTCCTAGAAGAAGCATCCCCTGAGGGAAAGAATTTTACCCTTATTGATGGTGACCACACCTATGTGTAAGCCCCAACCCCTCATTCTTGGGGATTTAACTAGGCTATAAGAGTAGGCTGGGGGCCAGTCCCAGTGCCAGATCTGGAGAAGCCAGATCGAGATCCAAATCCAGAGAAGAAGGAGAATGAAGTAGCATGGGGGAGGAAGAAGCAGGAGGAGAATCAGGAGAATGGAGATGGGAATGGAATGAACTGCAACTGAGACCAATCAGCCTGGCTCCGTTCCTTCCTTTGCCTGCCTCATCATCGCCATCAACCTCCCTGGGTTGGGGGAAGACGCTGGAGACTACCGAATGCGGGCGGCAGGAGAGATAGAGTACCGCTGCCCTGTGCCAGGTGTGGGCCCCCTTCCTTTTTTGTGTGTTTACACACCTGCTCAGGGACTATATGCAGTTTCAGGGATTGAACCAAGGTCAGAGTGTGCACAGCAAGTTTTTTAACTCCTGTACTATCTCACTATCATTCCTGGTTATGTATTTACTAGAAGCAAACTCTCTCTCTCTCTCTCTCTCTCTCTCTCTCTCTCTCTCTCCCTCTCTCTCTATCTTTCTCTCTCTCTCTTCACAAACACATATAT
Organism: Sorex araneus; assembly: GCF_027595985.1. Taxonomy (NCBI): domain Eukaryota; kingdom Metazoa; phylum Chordata; class Mammalia; order Eulipotyphla; family Soricidae; genus Sorex; species Sorex araneus. Next base: position 129,938,736 of record NC_073305.1, on the reverse strand, counting down.
ATGTGTTTATATGTATAAACACATACATAATAAACATATATATGCATATATATATACATACACACATATGTATTGTATGTAAATTTTTAATTTGAGTTTTTTTAGTAGGAAGCTGTGTTTCCAAGATAAAAACCGTGGGGGCACGCAAAGAACTTGAATGTTTGGTGGCCAAGAACTGTTTCCCCAGGCTGAACGATGGAAGCAAATAGATGAAAGTCAGGGAAATAGAGAAAGGGGAACTGGGCCCCAGGCTGGTTGGTAGTCCGTTTATTTCTGTCCTCTCCAGCATAGTCCTATCTCTCCCTCATTGAGCAATCGTAGTTGTACTTTTGGTGATAGTCCTAGTCGCCATAGTTCCATCATCCTAGACTCATAGACCTCAAAGTCCTCTCCTTCTTTATCTCCTTCCTTGTCTTACCATAGCCTCATAGTCCTCTACTTCCGGTCATCATCATCCTCTAGTCCTCCTTAGTCCCAGAGACACAACATCTCAGTTTTCATTACCCCTCTTGCCCCTTACGGCATACTTTATAGGAATCATGAAATGTGGGGGATACACAAATGCCACTCCTTCAGGGGAAATTCTAGGAGATTAACTCAAGGACAAAATTTCATCTGACGGTTCAGCATTCAAGATTACTAGGAGATCTGCTTAAGGATGAAATTCTATCTAGGGCACATTGCGTTCTCCTTTCCTTTGCTACTAATCCATTTAAACAATCATTGTGAGTTTACTTATAATATTTCTAGTCATTTTGTATGAACACAGTAAGAAACATGTTAAGCTAATAGGTCAGCTCTTCCTGGGGACATCTCGCTCTATATTCCAGACCACACTTCTCAGGCTAGCTTAGTTTTTTTCCTAACCCCAGCAGGTTCCTTATTCAATACTTCTTTTTGGGTCATGACAGAGTTTGTTCCATGACCATGCTCTTAACTTATTATACTTATGGCACTTAGCTTGTCTCCTTTTGATACCAGGGTAACTTGCTGCTTGCGCTGGGTCCATTCAGTTCCTTTGTCGTGACCCTCCTAGGGTGATGCTAGGAACTAAGGGCAACTGAGGCTTAACTCAAATAAATATGGATGCCCAGGAGTACATATTATTTTGGAGTCAATTAACTCTTATGTTAAAAAGCATAGCATGAACTGTCTTCCTATATCTATACAAAAAGTACATTGCTAAATAAGCCATGCAAATGACAAAGGAAAGAGAAAAGCAATATAGGATTATTAGTGCCTGATGGAATTGGGTGTGTCTCAGGGGCACTGTTATAGGAGTAACTCAATAAACTAAGGTCCCTGCGGGAGGAGCAAGGACAAACCAATATTATCCAATAGGAAGCTATCTCTGGATTCCCATGCAATAGCTTGAGGTGAATTTAGATCTACATATTGTGTGTATCTTTTTCCCACAAGCACCTTTAGGAAGATTAAATTATTTTATTTCTTTCCATTAACCTAGGCACCTTAAGCAACTTATTTAAATGTTAGGTCCTTCAAGGTCTTGTTTGTTACTTGGTTTTATTCATCTGTGCTATGGGAATGACAGTAATATCTTCTGAGAAGATTGTCACAAAATGAATATTTTACATTTGTTTTTTAGAGAGTAAGCTGCCAATAAATGCCAGGTTGTAAGGTACAACTGCCGCAAGCTAGTATATTTAGTTGCCATGTTGTTTTTGCTAAAGAAGTATTAAAATAATCTCATTTTTTATTGGCAAAACATTTGGTCATGTATACACACTGTACTTAGAACACTGCTAAGAGCTAATCATGTTAATTTATTATAAATGATAATTTATTATTAGTGTGGTAGTGCTAATTAATTTATAACTGACCTTATCATAATCATTATGAATTTTTATATTTTTAATATTAGAATGCTTATTGTACTCTTATGATCTCTAAGTTGATACATTTGCATTCTAGCAACTATGTTATATATAAGGAAAATGAGTACAAAACTTTTACCTGTAACACTGTCTATAGTACACACAATTCTCATATACTCTTGCCCTTGAATGTCACAAAAATAGTATAAGGAAATTTACTTTGCTTAGACTACAAAAAATATGCATTTAAGGCTGGATTTCAGAAAATCTTAGGCCTGTTTTTAAAACTATTATTTCTCTCATGCCATTATTCTTTTTCTTTAATTTAAATTGTGTCTTTCATTTCATTTAAATGTAACAGGTTGCCTTACAGTGCTAGATAATACTTCAAAATATTGATTGTAGTACTGAAGCACTGTTGTCCTGTTGTTCATTGATTTGCTCGAGTGGGCACCAGTAACGTCTCCATTGTGAGAATTGTTGTTACTATTTTTGTCATATTGAATACGCCACAGGTAGCTTGCCAGGCTCTGCCATGCGGGTGGGATACTCTCGGTAGCTTGTTGGGCTCTCCAAGAGGGATGGAGAATCGAAATCGGGTTGTCCACATGCAAGGTCCTAGCCACTGTGCTATCACTCCAGCCTGTAAATACTATCACTGGCATCTCCTGTCACTGAATATAGAAATATGTGCTTCTGTATTCTAAATATATATACATATATATATAAAATATTAGCACTGTGGCACTGTCATCCCATTGTTCATCGGTTTGCTGGAGTGGGCATCAGTAATGACCCTTTTGTGAAACTTGTTACTGTTTTTGGCATGTAGAATATGACACGGGTAGCTTGCCAGACTCTGCCGTGCAGGCCAGATACTCTCGGTAGCTTGCCAGGCTCTCCAAGAGGGATAGAAAAAAAAAATATATATATATATACATATATATGTATATTGTATCTGATTGCTAATGCTGATGCAGATTACAAAATATAAAAAATGAACTATGCCTGGACTACCCTAAATACACATTGAAGTTCATATTTAACTCATATATTTAGTGTATGGGGCTTAGAGGAGTGAGGAAGTTGGGATGAGATCCACATACATATGTGCACAATTTATGTAATGAAACTCATGAAAATTAATTATCATTTCACTAGTCTGGCCACTCAAAGAAAGATATGATGCTGTTGTTTGGCAAAAGACATATCACAGTGCTATGGTCGGATCAGGATGAGCCTTATATACAAAATATGAATATGAAATTCTGAGTGCTACTCAATGACTACTACTCCCTATTCAGTGGGACCACAGAATAAAACATAGATGTGATTACACTCTTATGTGTTCAGGATCCCAGGATACTAGTTTATTATTTTAATTAATAATATATTTTGGACTTTAAGATGTTTATTTTTTCCTTAAAGCAAGCTTTAAAAATTTTATACTGTGTGTGTGTTTGTGTGTGTGTGTGTAGTGTGTTCAGATCACACCAATCCTGGATCTGACTGTTAGCAGGACCCAGGTTATGATCTAGGAATCTGGGGATTGAATCCAGGTTAGTTCCATGCAAGGCAAGTGCACGACCTGCTACACTAGCTCTCCATCCCTTCTCATACCAATAAGTTCTGAGTCAGTCATTTCAAAAGAAATCTTCCAGGTGAGCAAGCACTTCCTTAAGATTAGCACCACAAAATCCTGAGAGACCATTTGAAAGAAAAAAGACTGTAAGATTACTTTTATAGTGCCATTATATTCGAAAAAAATATTGATATTAAAAGAGGAGTATTGAGAATCTCCTAATCATATGGAAAGGGCATATGGAGAAAAGAGCAGATCAACTGCAGAAAGAACAGAAAATCTAGGAATTGTCTTTACTCCAGAGTTGTGAGAAGATTAACATTCCATGGAGCTTGTGCTATATTGCTTTCATTGTTCTAGGTGCTGCCTATAGAATATAGTTAACATTTTGCCTCAAAACAATTCCATTAGTACTTATTATTTATTTTTCTTTCTATAATTGGTGAACTAGGCAAGTGAAGTTTTATGTAACTATATCACTATATCACTGTATCACTGTCATCCCGTTCCTCATCAATTTCCTTGAGTGGGTACCAGTAATGTTTCATTCGTCCCTGTCACGTTCAGGGTCAGGGGAATGAAGCCCATTATTGTTACTGTTTTTGTCATATCAAATATGCCATGGGTAGCTTGCCAGGCTCTGCCATGAGAGATTCTACATCGCTCTCTTCCGGAAGCTTTGTTTTATAGTCTCTGGATCTTGGCCGTTGATGAGATTACATGGCGCCAGGTGGCGGTTTGTGGTTGTGGCTGCCGAGCTACTGGAATACAGGGGACCTGTGTGGAGGGGGACCAGTCCTGATCCAAACAGGCTTAGAGATCTCAGCCATGAGTCCCGCACACCTAGGTTCCTCTGTCAGTTCCTTTATGGGTAAGGCTTATCCTTGATTGTAGCTAGTGGCCTTGAGCTTGGCTGTGGCTGGGTTCTGAAGGTTTTTGGCTGCCAGGCCTCTGTTTGGGGCAGGGAAAGAAACTCAACCCATCCTCATCTGAGGTGCCCCAGTGAAGACAGCCTGGGGCGGGGGCAGGAGGTCCTGCCTTGATGTAACTGACATGAAATATTATGCGTATCATGATGTAGCCATCTATAACACGTTATACTTATATTCCGTCACTTGCTTTTACATAGCAAGTGAAAATGCTTAACTCCATCCTCAAAATAACCCACACCTCACAAAAGCTGAATTACTATTAGAGTTTAAAATTTAAAATACCTGTGTGAATATTTTTATACAATTTCATTTACATACAGATGACTATTGCCTCTTTATGCATAATTATTCATTAATAACAGTAAAAACTACTAATAAAAATCCACCATCTATGGAGAGCAGATATAGTAGTAAATTCTTCAGTTTTTATTCTATTTAATGTTTTTAAGACACTAAGTATATATAAAATTAATTTTTAGATATTAATGAACTTGCCTAGTTATAGAACTAGGAAGTATTTTTATTCTTAACAGAATTATTAGTAATACTGATTTATGTATGTCAAAATTGTTGTGATGTTTCTAAAAAAACAAATAATATGATTTCTAAAATCTCTTGATTTTATGAATCAATACCATTTCCTTTGAACATAATACAGTTTCATCTAAATTTATTGTGCACCCATATTTATGTTTCCAGTATCCATATCTTATTCTCTAATCTTTTCTGATCTCTTCTTATTAGCACTTCTTTATAGTTATAGTCACTTGGATTCTGGTATTGTTGTCAGTTCTCTCATTATCAAGGCTTGGGGAGCTCATCTATGATTATATCTTAATAAAGTTTTCTGGCACTTAGAAGTCTCCCATTTCTATATCTGCTTTGATATTGCAGCTTTTGGCATTTCTTTGACTCTTATTCATAATATATTGCCACCAAGGTCTGACAAATAAAATGATATTTTAGTATTTTCTGAAATAATACTTTCTCCAAGAAGTTGTTTATTTTCCAAGAAATGATTATCATAAGCAATTCTCATGAGGGACTGGCGACCACTACTGGCATTTCTCGGTGACTGTGCTAGTTCAGTTACAGGGGCCAAGGACGTGAGGGCCTGCAGTATGGGAAACCACCATGGCCACACTCGGAAGTGTTCAAGGTGTTTTGAGACTATACCTGGAGATGCTTTGGGGGCCTTGTAGTTTCATCTCTTTTCTACCTTTTTACTCCCAAAATGCTTCCTATTAACACTCAATTCCTATTACTTATACCTCACTTAGGGGGGGAGGGTGTTTGTTTCAGGGCTACAATTGGCTGTGCTCAGGGCTTAACTCTGTGCTCAGGGGTCAGTCTTGGTGGGACTTGGGGGACCGTATGAGGTGCCGGGGAGAAATCCTGAGTTGGCGACATGCAAGGCAAGTGCCCTCTGGCCCATACACCTCATTCTATTATCTCTTACTTAGGCTCCTAAGTCTGAAGTTCACTTGTACTCTTTCTCTCTCTTCACCCCTCCACTATATTTTAGCTACCTCACATTCTTTCATTTCCCATATTCTTTCTCTCCCTGTTCCACGCATGTTTATTTAAAATCCAGCTATTAACTTTAGTCATTTTTTTTCTTTAAATACTCACTGAAACAGGTTTCTGTATACATTTATAGTTTTGATTCTCCTCCTACAAGAATGAAATTTTCAGTCAGGGTTGTAGAGCATAGATGTCTTGTATGAGGGGGCCTGGGTTCAGTCTCTGGAATGTGCCACCCCCCCAGTAAACATTATTTTTGTTTTAATCTATATAAATTGTTTTAATCTAGTGTATAAATAGTTCATTTATGTACTCTTACAGTCATAATAATGAGAATTTAATGTGCACTCTATGCTTCTTATATGTCAATGGTTATATAAACAAAATAATATGGAGACATATGATAACAGTGAATGAAAACAAGATAATTTTGTTCTACAAATGTCGTAATTTTGACTCCTTCTGAGTTACATTCCCTAAGTTACATTGCATCGTAAAAATATACATGAAATTGGGGCTGGAGCGATAGTACAGGGGGTAGGGCATTTGCCTTGCATGCGGCCAACCCAGGTTCAATTCCCAGCATCCCATATGCTTCCCTGAGTACCTCCAGGAGTAATTCCTGAGAACATGAGTCAGGAGTAATCCCTGTGCATCGCCGGGTGTGACCCAAAAAGAAAAAACAAAAAAAAAAAACATGAAATTATTTGAGACAGAAGAGATAGCTTAAGTCTTAGACACATGCCCAGTATGCATGAAGTTCTAAATTTGATCCCCAGCAACAGTTGGTCCTAGTAGTCACCAGAAACTAAACTTTAAGAGTTCCACAACACTGGGTAAACTGTTATTTATAAGAGTTCTGAGTACCCACATTCTACTGGGTACAGTGTCTATCAGGCATACACATCATCATCATCATCATCATCATCATCATCATCATCATCATCATCATCATCATCATCATCATCCCATTGATTGTCGAATTTCTCAAGTGGTCTCAGTAACATCTCCCTTTGTCCAAGCCCTGCGATTTTAGAAGCCTCTCTTTACTGGTCGTCCAACAACGATGCCGTATTGGAGGCTCTTTCAGGGTCAGGGGAATGAGACCCAGCATGTTACTGGTTTTGGCATATTAATACAGCATGGGGAACTTGTGTGGCTCTCCCATGTGGGCAGGAAACTTCCAGTAGTTTGCCAGGTTCTCCCAGAGGGAGAAGTAGGCTATAAGATATTGCAAGGCTGCAAAGCACTTCCAGGAGCTTGCTTTTAAATCTCTGGATGCATGAGGCTCATCCGAATGTGTGGAGAGGGGACTTGAGCATGGCTGTTGCTAGGCTCCAGAGGTCTTATTGTTTGTTCAATAAGAAAAAAAAATCAGGGAGAGGGAGAGGGAGAGGGGGAGGAGGAGGGAGAGGGGGAGGGGTAGGGAGAAGGAGAGGGAGAGGAAGAGGGAGAGGGAGAGGGAGAGGGAGAGGGAGAGGGAGAGGGAGAATAATGGCAATTCAATCAATTTGAATTGTTTTTTGCTGATTCTGATGAAGCCCAGATTAGGACCACTTAAATACTTAAATTATGCACATTAATTTGTCTGAAAATCTCGGTGTGAACCAATACACTTTTACTTACCTTAGCTACTTCCATGGGGGATAATTGCTGAGACTGTATAGCAGATTTACATCAAGCCCAAACTTTTGTTTTTGGTTTTGGGGATACATCAGCAGTACTCAGGGAGTATTCCTGGCATAGTGTGAAGGGGTTCCTACTGGTGGTGCGTGGGGTTCCATGTAGTGTCAGGGATTGAATCTGAGCTTCTAGCATTCAAAGCATGTGCACTGGCCCTTTGATGTATCTCCCAGGGTTGAAAATATACTTTTTTACATAAATATTTTTGAGAAAGAAATAGCTTTTACTTTTTACTCTGATTATGCCATTTTACATTCCTAACAAGTTGGGAGTAGTTCCTTTACTCCATATGCTTGTCGACATTTGATAATGCCTTAGTTTTTGTAGCTCTGCCAGCTATAGGTATAGAATACCATGCCATGTTCACTTTAATTTGCATTTCTGTATAACTAATGGTGTTAAACATCCTTCATAAATGATATAATAACCATTTGTTTATCTACATTTTGAGGGTTGAGTCAGAGAAGTTTGTGACAGACTTGTATTGTTTGGGGACCATGCAGTGGTGCGGACTGACCAGGGTTGATCTCATGCAAGACACCTGCTATTATATAACCTGCCTCCTCATCATGGATCTTCATTCATAAACATGCATAACATTCTCTAGATTTAGTACATTATATTTTATTATCAAATTATAGCAGTTCTTTATAATCTCAGATAGTGTTTTGTAACCTATGTGCATTGAAAATATTTTCTCTCTGTATTTTTTAACCCTTTTTAATTTTTTAAAGTTTTAAGTTGTGAGACATGCCTTAAGTTAAATTGTATAAATGAAGATTTAAAAAAACTTCAAATTTCTCTTTATGTGTCTTGAACACTTTTCATAACTATAGAATATCTTACAATGCAAATACAACATTTGTGCATTGGTCTACTGTCATGCTTACCTATTGCATTTTAGCATAAACATATGTGAGTTGACATATGCATTTGCAAACTGAAAAGTGTTTCATAGGGAAGTGCTTGACATTTAAAGCCTCAGCACTTATTATTTGAATGTGAATAGACTTGTTTGTTTCTAATTTGTCAGCATGAGGTGTGCAATTATGGCTGAGAAAACAAAATTTGAAAAGTTACCTTTTGTTTTATGTTGTTTAACAGGAATATTCTTGAATGCTCCACCAGATGTTTGTTGCATAGTTTCTTTTTAAAAGAACTCCCAAACAAGCAATATAGAGAACTTAGAAATTGTTCAAACTATCATCAAGCATTAACTGTGACTGTAAATGCTTACCCACTAAAATACAAAGATGTATGTGCTCATCTTATGGTAAAATTACTCCAAATACAATACTATCAAGCTTTTTTTTTCCCATTGTGTGTATTCTACTTGAACATTTTATTGTGCTGAATATGGATGAATTTTAATTTTCTTTTTTGTTAAGGTAACACAAAATACAGTATCAAATCTTGCTTATTTTAATATTAGCTTGAATTACTTCAATATAGTTTAATTAAAATGGCAATTACCACTGAATATAATATACAGATAATTTTTTATAAATTTAGATGCCAAAATATAACTTAGGCTTGTATAATGCACTTTTATTTTTTATCTCCACTAATAAAAACAGTTGTTTATTATTAAAGTTAAATATCTTGTACTTTATAAGATGAAATATCAAGTTAATAATTTTTAAAATAAAAAAATAACTTTTCTATCAAAGTAGAAGTTAGCTAAGTTTTGAACAATGAATTCCAACCATAATAGTTGCAACAAGTACATCGTTCATGAAAGAGAGAATTATTCCTCTCATCTTCCTACATAGAAACTAAGAATCTCTTCTTGACAGAACTCTAGTGAGTATTCTCTGTAGATTAACCTTGGACTGTAAAAACTATAAATTCTTAGTACAAAGAATGTCCTTGAACCTTATACTGAGACTGGAAAAAAACATTGACATCATTTCTATCAATTCAAGATCATATCCCCAGGATGTGAATTCCAGCCTCTTAAAAGAGCTTGGCAGGTCTCAATGCACTTGTTGTTTGTTCCAGCCCAAACTGCCAATAAACTATTAAAATCCCTTTTTTGTAAAAACATTAATTAAAAAAAACTTTTCTTTCCTTTCTCTTTTTGATTGAAAATTTCTCCTGTCCTTTATTTATTCATTTATCAAATTATTTATTCTTTATTAAATTACCATGGGATACAGTTACAAAGCTTTCTTGATGTAGTTTCAGTCATACAATGTTCCAACATCCACCCCTCCACCAGTGTAAATGTAGAAAGCTTTTTAATGTAAATCTTTCTCTGTCCTTCTGTGATGCATAATCTAAAAACTAGAAGTGTTTTTATAAAAAAAACAGGGAACAATTGTTTTGAAACATTGCACATCAAGAAAGATAAGTCATCCCACTCCCAGTATCCCACTGGTAAGGAAGGAATCTAAGATCACTGAGCATAGAAACATAGATTACAAACACAACAGCTCTACCATATTGTCCAACTCTCCCATTTCACTAGTCTTGGATTTTTTTTTCTTTAAAACACTGCAACATTAAAAAAAATTTTGTCTGCATTTTTCACCAATAGTTCATTCAATTCGCATTGTATTGTTCTTCCACATTGCAAAATATAAAATCTGTCCTGCCTTTTCATTTTGTTTTAATTTTATTTTTGGGGTCACACCACTGTGTTCTGTTACTCCTGGCTCTGTACTCAGGAATCACTCTGACCGGGCTCAGAAGAAACTGTGTAAATTTTGAAATTTTTTATTTTTGTATTTTTGTTTTTGGGTCACACCTGGTGATGCACAGGGGTTACTCCTGGCTCATGCACTCAGGAATTACTCCTAGTGGTGCTCGAGGGACCAGATGGGATGCTGGGATTCGAACCCGGGTTGGCTACATGCAAGGCAAGTGCCCTACCCGCTGTGCTATTGCTCCAGTCCCTGAAGTTTAAACATCATAATTCACCCAACGACTATCAACCACTTTAGAATATGAGATGTTGGGAATTGGAGCCGGTTCAGCTGTGTACAAGGCAAGCACCCCACCTTCTGTATTGTCTCTCATGCGCCCCTCCTGCTACTTTTAAGAAGAGCACAGAATCTGTTTTTACTTTGTTAGAGTCCTTGCATCTTTACTCTTCTATAATAAAAATCTTGTGACCATTCTTTTTTCTTTTTTTGTCATCTTTTGTTTTGAGGCCATACCCAGCAGTGTTGCAGGTTTACTTTTGGCTATGTGCTCATATTCTTGGTGATCAGAAGACCATATGTGGTGCTGGGAATCGAACTTGGGTCGTCTGTGTGCAAGGCAAGTACTCTATCCTGCTCTACTATCACTCCAGCACTGTTTTATTTTATCTTATTTTCTTATAGGATTGCCGTGAGATAGTTACAAAGCTTTCATGATTTAGTTTCAGTCCTACAATGATCCCATCCACCCACCAGTGTGCATTTTCCACCAACAATGTCCCTAGTATCCCTTCTGCCACCCCCACCCCATCCCACCCTTTGCCTCTGTGGCAAGCATCTTCCTTCTTACACTCTCTTTACTTTAGGGCCTCGTGGTTTCCAGCACCATTTCCATCACTTTTGCTAGACCATCTTCCTATTTACTATTCTCATGATGCCCAAAGTAAAGTACTCTTGATAGTTCTCTCTGCCCAGTGCCCTCTTGCTTTATTTTACTAACAGTAAAAGCTAGAGTATTTCTAATTAGACATAGTTACACTATGCCTCTATTTTGCTTAAAACCCACGGTTAGGTTTCCATTTTATGATTAAAATCCAATCTCTCTGGAAAGAATACACAACTCTATAAATCTTATTGCCTATTACTTATAGTCTCTTTGACATCTCTTTACTGTCACAGCATCTGATTTGATCCACACCAACCATTTTAGCTTGGCTTAAAGTTAAAAGGAAATTTTGATATAGTTTTAGGTTCTAAGTAATATTGACAGGGAGGAGCAGAAATTCTTATCTACCACTTGTTGTCAAATGCAGTCACCCCGTTATCAATATAACCACTAGAGTGCAGCATTTATTAAATTCTTACCTATATTTACACATCAAAATCACTTAAAGACTAAATTACTTTAGAATTAACTCTTAGTGATTTATGTTTTTGTGAAATTGAATAAAGAATAATGGTACAATAAAGTCATTATGTATATATAAATTTGAAGAGTATAAAATCATTATGGCTATTGTGAATGACCAAAAAATCTTCCATGTATTGTTTGTTCATGCCATCCTCTCCTAAAGATGAGGATGACATGCAAACAACTACCGAGATTTTTGTAATCTCCTTTTTTTCCTAGAGTATACAATTAGAATCATAATGAATAGTATTTATTCAGCCTTTTCCGGTTGACTTACTTCAGTTAGTCATACATACTTAGGTGTCACACATGTGTTTTCATGACTTAATTATGTTTAGTTCTTAGAAATAAATATAGTTATTTAAAGCTATCCCATTTTGTTTATCCATTCATTGATTGATATTTACCTATCTGAGATCCGTCTTTTTGTTGCTTGTAAGTATTGTAACCATTTGTACAGGTTTTTGTTTGGACATGAGTTTTCAATTATTTCAGAAAATTTCAAGAAGCATGATTACTAGATTGTATGGTTAAGATTATGTTTATTTTTTTAAAGAACTCACCAAAATGTTTTCTTTTATTGTTTGTTTGGTTTTAGACACAGTATTAACTTTCTTTAAGTGGCAAAACTCTTACATCCATTAACATATCACCTAGAAAACATTTAAATGACTGCTTCGTTTGACAATCAGCCTTTTGTCTTTCTCTTCGGCAATGGTGAGGAGGTTGCCTTTTCCTCAGTGAACAGAAATTCATGGGTTGTTGCTTTTGCCAATCACAAAAATATTGGAAATGCAAGTGGTAAAGCTATTGTAGGTGTGGACAGCATCAATGAACCTGGATATCTCTCCGTTGCCAAAGTGTTTTCTTTAGTGATCATACCATATTACACTTCCACCAGCATTAAATGAGAATTCCAGATTTTCTACTTAATTATGAACATGTTATATTGTCAAGGGCTGGAGCGATAGCACAGCAGGTAGGGAGTTTGCCTTGCACATAGCTGACCAGGGTTCAATTCTTCCGCCCCTCTTGGAGAGCCAGGCAAGCTACCAAGAGTATCCCACCACCATGTCATAGCCTGGCAAGCTACCCATGGCATATTCAATTCGCCAAAAACAGTATTATTAATCTCACAATGGAAAAATGGAGACATTACTGTTGCCCGATTGAACAAATCAATGAGCAATGGGATGACAGTGACAGTGACAGTGATATATTGTTAATGTTTCAATATTTGTCCATCCTAATAGGTGTGACATGAAGATAACGCATTGTGATATTGACATTCATTTTTCTGATGACATATAATGTGGAACAGTTTTTAATATTGTTACTTGACATATGTCAGCTGTAGCTTGACAGTACCCAAGGATTACCCCTGGCTCTATGCTCAGGGATCACTCCTAGAGAGACTCAGAGAACAACGTGTGACCTGGAATCAAAGCCAGTTCTGCTCCTTGCAAGGTAAGTGCCTACCCATTGTACTATGGCTTTAATCCCTGTAATTTTGGTAAGAGGTTTGTTAGTGCCATGTTCCTCTTTTTAAATGGCCATTACTAATAGACTAGTTTTTCCCAATTATAATAGATTTATCTACTTAAAGTTTTAATTTTATCATTTATTCTACATATTGTTTGCAACACATAGCAATGTTGTTAAGCACATACATAGTGAGAATTTTTTTCAGGGTGTTAATTACTTTACACTATGCAATGCCCTTCCTTATTCCTGATAATTTTCCTAGCTTTGTAATACATATCTTATATTCATATAATCTTGTATTTATTTTTATTAGTGTTAATATGCTATATTTTCATTCTTCAACCATCTTTGCTTAATCTATGTCTTCATGTTAGTGGTAGGTGTCTAATATTGGTATAAATAATTTTGTTATGTTTTTGATGATCCAATGATAATCCCCATTAATTGTTGCATTTACACCATTAGTATATTAGGGTAAATTTTGGAGTAGTTAGTTCAAAATTTATCATAGTCTTTACTATATTGTCTCTATTGCTTTTGATGTTCTATTACAGATTTCCATTATTTTTCCATTATTTTTAGGTTTGAGGCTTAAATTGCTTATTTTATGGAATCCCATTGTCTTCTTCCTTTTAATAGTTACCTTTATTTTAGTTGTTCTGGTGTCTCTAGTACATATTGCCAGTTAACTCAAAGCAATTTTTAAAATCCTATGATATTGAAACCTGAGAGATAATAGAGGGTAGGACACTTGCCTTGGACATTCCATATTGTCCTGGGAGCATTGTCAGGTGTAATTCGTGAGTGCAGAGCTAGGAGTAATCCTTGAGCATCACTGGGTATGGCCCATAAACACACACACGCACACCAAAAAAAGAAAAGAACAAAATATTCATGTTCTGTATGAATATTTATTATGAAATAAACCAAAATTCTTTCTCTTACTTTTTATGTCATTTCATATATATATGCATATATATAACCATATATATTATTCACACACAAAAAGTATATGAATAAGAATATGTAGTCTAATGTATGTATGTATGGGTATTTATAGTTAGCTTTTTGGGGGGTTCACACTTAGTGGTGCTAAGGGTTTACTCTGGACTCTTTGCTCTAGCATCACTCCTGTCAGGGAATGCGGACAATGTAGTGTTTGTCAGTGATCAAACCAGAGTTTTCCAAGTACAAGGAAAGCGCCATACCTGCTGTATTATTTGCTTGGGCCCCTGATACATTTTTTAAAATCAGTGCTTTATGCAATGTTATCTTAGATTAATTAATAATGAGGAAAATGTATTTATTTTATTTATAATACCTGGCTTATTTCTGATTTGATGTTTTTCCTTATATTTTATAGATATGAATTTCTGAAATATATTGCTATGCTTTTTTAAACATTTCTTAGAAGGTCATCCTTGATAACACATTTTCTCAAGTTTTATTTGTTTGAAACAGTCTTTACTTCTCATTTACTATTGAAGGACATTTCAGAGAGCACTAAATTCTAGGTTGTGCAGGTTTCTTACTTTTTTCCTCTCTCAGACTTTTAGATACTTTATTTTAACTGTATTTAACTATTTTCAGGAATTCTGTTGTGATTTCAGTTTCTTGACTGTTTATAGTAGTGCTTGATTCCTCTAGTTTCCTTAGAAAATTATCTTTAGTTACTAAATTAAATAGAGTCTCTTGCCCTCACGCCTGGCTGTCTTCCCTGGGGCCTCTCTGAGGGGATGGACTCCAGCTTCCCTCCTCAACCTGAGCAGAGCTTCCAGCAGCCGAAGACCACCGGAACCTAGATACAGCCATGCTCGAGGACCCTCTCCACACGTTCAGACAGGTCTCACGCATGAAGGTACCAGCAGAGGAACCCAGGTGTGTGTAATCCCATCAACGGTCAGCACCCAGAGACTTAAAAGCAAGCTCCCAGAAGATATCTTGTAGCCTACTTCTCCCTCTGGAAGAAACTGGTAAGCTTCTGAGAGTTTCCTGCCCACATGGGACAGCCTTGCAAGCTTCCCATGGTGTATTCATATGCTAAATCCAGTAACAAGCTGCAATCTCATTCACTTGACCCTGAGAGAGAGTCCAGAGTGACATCATTGGGAGGGCCGAGTTGAGAGAGACTTCTAAGATCTCAGGGAAAGGAGGGATGGAGAGGTTACTGAGCCCGCTCTAGAAATAGACAATTAACGGAGATTTTGTGATTTCGTGAACTAAATTAAACTAATTTAAAGTAAAGTAAAGTAAAGTAAAGTAAATTTACAGATAATTTTAGTTACTAAAATGCTAAAATACAGAAATCCAAAATCTCGCTGCTGCTATTTTGGCGACACGATCTCATAGCTCTTCATTCTCAGCAATGGAAAACAAATTATCAAATGCTTCTTTTCCAGTAGGTCCGACTTTGGGGGGGTAAACGCCAAACAATAATAGTGAGGTTTTTGTTGAAAAATTTAATGTAAACAAAGAGAAAGTAAAGTGAAATTTATCAGCTACACAGGGGGGTGGGGGCTGGGAGAAGGTTTACTATGGTTTTTGGTGGTGGAATATGTGCACTGGTGAAGGGATGGGAGATCGAGCATTGTATAACTGTGATTAAACTTGGACACTCACACTTGACTAAACCTGGTTACTCATACTTGCAAGCAGTCACTTTCGCTTCTGAGACATCCCCTGGGCCTTAAAGCAAGGTTACTTTTTTGTTTTATCTTTTCCTAATCTATTCTTTTGTTATTATAAAATTTGTTCTCACTACTAGTCTGGGGTCTTTGAATGTGAACTAATTAGCAAAACATAGCACAAAATGCTAAACCAGCATGATATTATTTAAGAAATGGTCAAGGGTAAAGAGCAATAGTATATATATATATATATATATATATGTATATATATATATATATATATCTCAAAAGTCTAGTAAGTGTTTCATTATTCTCAGACACAACTTCTAATATCTATATACAGAACATGCTTAGTCACTAATGAAGAGGGTGAGTGATCATGGGCCAAAGATATCATCCGATTTTCAATTCTTTATATCTAGCTAGTTGCATATGCCTCAAAGATTGGTGATTGATTCCTATTTTCCATTGATGTTCTCTTTTAGTAGGACTTGTGTACATTTTTTTCACTAGGTATTTTCATCACTAAAGCATTTGACATAGGCTACATGATTTCTCATTTTCCTTGGTTTTTATATTATGTCTACCTAGGAATTTTTCAATTAAGATTACAAAGCAAATTAATTAAATGTCAAATTCTCAAATGCTTGGAGCCATAAAAACATTTTAGAAGGCCATAGAAACAATAGTTAAACGTCTGCTTCCATATTTTATATGTTTATTGTTATTGGCAAGTATTCTGTTTCCCCTGACATTTCCAAAGTACTAGTAGATGACACTATGTGACATTCATAGTGTATGGCATTCATATGATTTTTACTATCATAAAGAATTTTGAACTTAAATATGCGTTTAAACATTAAGGCATGTCTTAATTTAATGTCATATGGGTATATTCATTATCTTACTCATAGACTCTAATATCTGTTTTCTGGTTTTATTCTTTGTTATTATATTTTACTACCATAAGAGCTACACCATTTGTTATATTATGCTTTTCATTATTGTTAATGTTAAAAGCTCATTAGTTCTACTTAGCTGAAAATATAGGATGTCAATTTTGTTCATTAGATTTTCTGAACTTTCCCCAAAACTCATATGCTTAGTGTGATTTAAAATAATTTCCATGTCCTTTATTAAGTTACCTCAAATTATTTGGTAATTTTTCAATATATAAAAATAAACAATATTTGTGGACTTGATTTATTTATTTTATTTATTTATTTATTTATTTATTTATTTGCTTTTTGGGTCACACCCAGCAATGCTCAGGGGTTACTCCTGGCTCATGCACTCAGGAATCACTCCTGGCGGTTTGCAGGGGACCATATGGGATGCTGGGATTCGAACCCGGGTTGGCCGCAGTGCAAGGCAAACGCCCTACCCGCTGTGCTATCGCCCCAGCCCCCTGATTTCCTTCTTTAAAATTATTTTTTAATCCAATCTGACTTCCACATTAAAAAAACATTATTAACAATAAAATCACTATGTCGTGCGCATATGTTTTTAATATAAGCATAGTTGTATAGCAGTGCTCAGGAGTCCTCAGGGCACCTTCTTGTGATTCCCTGGCAATTTTGTAGGTTCAGTAGAGGACTGCTCAAGAATGAAGATATGCTCAGGCACGGTCCAGCTGTGCTAGGTGAGACTTGTCTCTAGGACTGTGTGTCCTATGCTCAAGGAATTCCTAACCTCCCCTGACAAAGTTCAGGAGACTCTGACCTGTCGGTAATCCAACTATGATCATCTATGTGCAAAACTTACTCCTTAATCCTGGCACTTTCTCTCCAACCAGGTGTGTTTATTTGAATAATGTGGAAATAATGGAAAAAAATCAATATTGATAAGGAAGCAATTTTGGTAATCAAAATTGACTTAGAAAATAGTACAGACCATTAAGTCTTTCTCAATGATTTTAAATGAAAGAAGACATTGTTATAGGGATGTTTTCCCTAAAGCTATAGTTACTCCATAACTTTGCTTAAATGATCCAATTGTTTTATTTACTGTGGAATAATGCTTATCTTCATAATTATATTAACATTTTTTTCATCCAAATGGTCATTATGATAGGACAACTAGATAGATTTTGCTATGAAATATAATGGATACTAAACTGTGTAAAAATAATGATTATCCTGGAAAACCTAAAACACAGAACTAATATAAACTTAGCTTCTATTTATGTGAAAAGATTCAAATGATACATTTTGAGATGATTTTGGTTTCTTTGAGTACAATTTTTCTTGGGTAATGGAAAATTTTTAGAGTAGATCTTTGTTAAACAGAGAAAAGGGACTGTGAGTAAAGCTTCTATTGGTTCACCAAGCGTCACTTTCAATTTATAAGTAATCTAGATATAACTAAAATTGGCAGTCTTCATTATTCGGTGTATTATTTTCTTAAAATTATTTGGAATTTCTACTAGGGAACTTTAGGGAATGATATTATTCCAAGTGTGATACCTAATATACTAAGGCAAAAGATTTAGAGAGCAATATCAATACTTATCATTTGTGATGTTGAAAATTTATTTCTGATATACTAATAATTACTTATTAAAATAAATAATTATAGTACTCAAGAAAATGCCGTCAGTCAGTTTCATTTCTGTAATACAGGTTAATCTTTAGAGATACCAGAATATTAGCTAGATCTTAAAATTTTGTATCTGTTCTGGAGACTCCAGGAAACTAAAAGGCTGATAGAGGAGATATGTTTTCATATTTTTAATTAAATATAAAAGAAAGAAAAGCAAACACCTAGATACAAAGCTCGATCAAAGAGGAAAGTCAAAGTCTCTGCATAACTTCACATGATTAAGTTTTGTCAGGCATTAAAGAAGATTGCAAGAAAAAAAGTTCAGACTCAAGTTAAACAATTTGGTCTCAGCGTCATTAAAAATAAGCACCCACCTGTTTCTAATTTTCTTGTTGACTACAAAGGTCATTGGCTGTCTGAACAGTGAGGAAAAAGGAAGCTTTTAGAAAAGCATGCAAATGAAAGCTGCAGCAAGGAGTGGTGTATGTTAATGAGTTAGGGGTGTTGATCAGTATGCAGTGGCAGATTCTGACTATGATAAACATGCTTGAATATTTTGCAATTCACAAGGGCACTCATTTATGTGTGCAAGTCAGCAGCATAAATCCATTATTTGAAATTGTACTCAGACCTTCAATTACCTTTGTGAAAATTGGTTGTGTTTTTGCGTTTTATGGAATTTAGTCTAATGATCCTAAAAGTAGAGTTTAAAATTTTTGTCTAAATTTTGGATATCATTAAAGTATCATACTAAATAGCGTTATCTATTATATCTCATAAAACACAATTTTCTCTTTTTATGTAATTTTCATCATCTACAAGAATAGAGAATAATAAACCATCAATCAAGTACTGATAATGATATATTCACTAGATATTTTCTTCATTAATAGTTGTGATAACCCTGCTTGTAAGAGATAATTATTTTAATTGTACTGAATGAAGACTGAAGCTCAATTCTCTTGTCCACATGTATATAGACTAAAAATTTTTTCTGCTAAGTAATTTTAATATTTCTCTGTTGGAGGTTCTTTAGGAGGAGTGGCTACTAATATCACCTAAGATTTTTTAAAGTTAAGTAGACTTGAGCTAGACTTCTAAAATTTGTTCTTAATAGATTTAACTTGCTGTTCACAGTATCTGTTTTATTTATAATTTTAAAGTGGTCAAAAATAGGTTCTGGAGCGATAGTACAGCAGGTAGGGCATTTGCCTTGCACACAGCGGACCTGGGTTCGATTCCCAGCATCCGATATGGTCCTTCGAGCACCACCAGGAGTAATTCCTGAGTGCAGAGCCAGGAGCGACCCCTGCGCATGGCCAGGTGTGACCCAAAAAGAAAAAAAAAAAAACCCCAACAACATGCTTATGCTTTTTAACAGTTGAAAAAAATCACCATTACTTGTCACTATAGAATATAATTATTAAGCTACTTTTAGTCACCAATAAAATATGTATAAATAATGATAATCATATAAAAATGGTATTTGAAATTATTATTGACTACAATTTAATTTCTATTATATGCTAAATACTACTTAAGCATTTTGTATATAATAATTATTTGATAATCAAAGTGGTATAACTAGATACTGTAATTTATATCACAGATAAGGATCCAAGGCATAGAGTAGTAAGACATGTGCAAATTAGCAGAATTTGAATAGATACATGTGATTACAAGTCTGTATTCATTTTTACATATGTTTCTATTGAAGTTATATTGATGTCCAGTATTCAGTAGACTTTAGGGGTATAATTTCAAAACTGTTTCTAATTGATGAGACGGGGGATGGGGAATAACTCAGCAGGGCTGCAGTGGTGATGAATGCTACAAACGAAAGAGCCAGCAGAACCACTGATATGGTCTTCAGAGTACCTCCACCCAGCCCACCACCAAAATCATCTGACCCAATAGCATTAGCCACTGGGCTAGGCATGAAATTTTGTCTTCTAGATTTGGGGAAAAGGGGTTATAATGAAAAAATAAGAATGCATTAGTCTTTTAAAATTATAAATAGGCATAGTATATGCATTGTTCATATATTTTTCCTCCAGTAATTTCTCATGAAGATTACACTTGGTATTTGGAGTGTCTCCTACTTGATGACAATTAATATTCCACTACAAGGCTCCTCTCCACACGTTCGGATGAGCCTCACATATGAAGAAACTGGCCGAGGAACCCAGGTGTGTGGGACATAGTGGTGAGATCTCCAAGCCTGCCTGGATCTGGACAGGGCCTCCTCCATCCAGACTCCCCCATTTTACAGTAACTTGGCAGTCACACCCACAAACTGCTCCCTGTGCCATGTAATCCCATCAATGGCCAAGATCCAGAGATTATAAAACAACACTCCTGGAAGCAATCTCTTATAGCCTAGTTCTCCTTCTCAGAGAACCTGGCAAGGTACCAAGAGCATCCTGCCCGCACAGCAGAGACTGTCAAGCACTCCGTGGCATATTCGATATGCCAAAACCAGTAACAACGATGGGTCTCATTCCCCTTACCCTTAAAGAGCCTCCAATGCAGCACAGTGGGGAAGAACGAGTAAAGAGAGGCTGTTAAAATCTCAGGGCTAGGATGAATGGAGACGTTACTGGCACCTGCTTGAGCAAATTGATGATCAATGGGATGACAGCGATACAGTGATACAGTGAAAAATACATGTAATTTTACTCACATAAACTTATTTTAATGTTTTAATTTTGTACAAAAGATGGAGTAATCCTGAAATTAACATTTTATATACACTGCAGTGGATGAGTGTAAGCATGTCAGTGGGTTGCGTTGTATAACCAGATATGGACTTTTCTACCTGTAGTATATGCATTTGTTATGATGATAGTATTTGCTTTGCCTCAGATAAGAAAGCCTCTTCAGAATGCTTGTTACTCTGCTTGGGTATAAGGATTTTGTTGTTGTTGTTTTTGTTGTGTTTTGTGTGTGTTTGTGTGTGTGTGTGATTTACTAGACTCAGAATGATTTCAGGAGTGTTTAAAAAATTTTCTTGAAAATGTCAAGGGTATCCTTATAGGGACCACATTGGACCTGTATAATGCTTTTGTGTGTATGTGGAGGGGGTATTGCTATTTTGACAATGTTAATACTCCGAGTCCATGGGCAGAGGAAGAGGATATATTCCCATTTCTTGTGTTCTTTTTTTTCTTTAACTAATGCTTTGTGGTTTTCCTTGTATAGGGCTTTCATATTTTGTGTTAGACTGATTCCTAGGTACTAATTTTCTGAATCACTATTGTTAATGGAATCTTTCTTGCTTTTTTTCCCCTCTCTCTTCTATCTCATTATTTGTGTATAGAAAAGTCATGAACTTTTGTGTGTTAATTTTTGTCGGCTGAAACTTTACAATTCAAACTTCCATTATACAAGCTTTTTTTTTGGTAAAATCATTAGGGTTTTCTAAGTATAGTATATGGCAGAATCTCCTGCCCCTGCATCAGGCTGTTTTAACTGAGCCCCCCTTTTTGGGGGTTGGTTGAGTGTTCCTCCCTGCTCCAAGCGGAGCCCCGATAGCCAAAATCCTCCAGAACCCAACCACAGCCATGCTCAAGGCCACGCTCCATGCACTCAGATGAGCCTCACACACACATGAAGGAACCAGCAGAGGAACCCAGGTATGCGGGACCCATGGCTGAGATTTCCAAGCCTGCTCGGATTGGGACTGGGCCTCTTCCACCCAGATTCCCAGTTTCCCAGTAGCTTGGTAGTCACACCCACAAACTGCCCCCATCACCATGTAATCTCATCAATGGCCAAGATCCAGACTATAGAACAAAGTTCCCGGAAGAAAGCAATGCAGAATCTCAAATGGCAGAACCTGGAAAGCTACCCGTGGCATATTCGATATGCCAAGAACAGTAACAATAATGGGCCTCATTCCCCTAACCCTGAATGAGACAGGGACAAATGGAGACATTACTGGCCCCCGCTTGAGCAAATCGATGAGCAATGGAATGACAGTGATACGATGAAGTATAGTATCATGTCCTCCACAAATAGTGAAATGACTTACTCCTTTCATACCTGGAAGTCCTTAATATCTTTTTATTGCCTAATCACAATAATAAATGGCTTCAGTATTATATTGAATAGAGGTGGTAAAAGTGGCAATATTATCTTATACCTAATCTTAGAAGGCAAGTTTTTAGTTTTTCCCATTTAGTATAATGTTTTCTCTGAATTTATGATAAATAGCTTCGATTATGTTGAAGAAAATTTATTCAGTTCCCATTTTATTCAGAGTTTTTATAATGAATGGGTACTGGATCTGGTCAAATGTTGTATGCATCTGTTTGTATAATCATGTGATTTTTTTTCTTGTATTAATATGTTGCTCCTTAAGAACTGAATGGAAGTCAGGTTGGGTTTATTATTGGTGAAGCATTTATTTAATTGAGTTGTTTTTAGTATATCCCACCTTTGTCCTTGGACTTGTAGGTTTTATTTAATAAATTTGCTAAAAACCTTAAGGATACTGTTGGAGTTCTTCCTGGTATAGTTCCCTGACCATCCAGACAGCTGGGCTTGTGTGGGAAAGTCCTGACACCTGTCCTTGCTTGGATGAACTTTGCCAGGGGAACCAGCATTTCCCAATAATTAGCATGTTTGATGTCTTGCAATTGCCTGTGGCTGGAGGCTTGAGCGAGGAAGAGCTGACACCTGTAGTCTCTAAGCTCCTTTGGAAAACTCTGCATTAACTCACAGAAGTGCAGTAATATCTCACAACACTCTGTCCCATCTAGCCCATATAACCATAGATCTCATCTTCCTCTTTTTGTCTTTTGATCCACATGTAATGCATTCCTTTCTATCCCTATATAATCATTTTTCTCACCTGATAAATTTTGTCACATGACTACAAATCTACAGCTCATGTATGTGACTTTGTCTTGGTCATGTTGTGAGCATGAATCTTTGAGCATTCATTGCCCTAGGTGCCAGAAAATCGTTTCCTATTCTTAGGTCTCAGTAGCAGGAGGATAGCTACAGATACTCCTTTATGCAATTTCCTTTACTGATCTTGCTTCTTTTATTAATGTACCTGTGGCCTTGGTCATTATGATTATGATATGTCTTGGAATATTTTTATATGGGTCTCTTTTAGCTCATACCCTTTAAGGCTCTTGGATCTGGATACATGTACTCATCAGCTCTGTAAACTCAGCAATGATGCCTTTGTTGTTTTCTTGTCAGGATTGCCTCCCTAATCCTCCAGGACCCAGATGGTTCTTATGTTGTACTCTATATAAGAGTACAACATAAGATTACATGGTATATAAGATTATACCATAATCTTTTGCCTGCTGTTTATTTATTTTAAGCATTTACCCCCCACATCTTCTGATATTATCTGGAGGTTTTCTGCATTTTTATTTTGGAGCTAACTGATTTTTTCCTCTCCTGTTAAGGCCTTTCAATGATTTTTTTTCCATTTCACCTACTAAGTTCTTTAGTTCTATCATTTCTGGTTGTAGTTTTCTCATTTCTCCTCTCAGATCATCTTGTATTTTATTGGCTGTCTGTGCCACTGATGCTTTGAGCTATTGAACATCCCCAACATTTCCTCTCTTCAAAGTTACATTCTTGGCTCACTACACATGGTGGGGTTCTGTACTGCTTTCCTGTAGTGCATGTTGCAGATTTGTGTATTTTTTTCCCCACTCCACTGTACTTACCCAGATAGGTATTTCTGAGGTCCTCAAACATTTCACATCTCACACAGGGAGGCTGCCTGTGTTTGGTAGCTTGTCCTTGAGGACACCTACCTGGATATTTAGCAGAATCAAATATTCGTTGAGGCTCTGCCCACACTGATCCCAGAGACTTCTCAGACTTGGGTACTGGGTTCAGAACTGGGAGCTCCCAACAGCCACTTGCTCGAAGCGGGCTGCCTCTGCCCCTGCCTGGTCCTTTGGATGCTCACCTGCACTCCTCATGACAGCTCTCCTGGCAGCCTCCAAGCTCCATTCCCATACCATAACCAGTAGCTGGTTAGCTGTTGCCTCAGTTGTAATTTTGAGCCACAACTCATTTCTGACAGCTTAAGAACCTATACATAATTTATGATTTGAAGTTTTTTTTGGAAACAGCTATAACTTTTTATAAATCATTAAGTTGTTTCAGGTGAGAGCTAAATTCACAAATGGTATGTTCGTGATTCTGTTGAATATAAAACATAGCTGGTTAATTTCATCCGAAATATACTTACCTAACTAAAAATAACAGTTGGAGAACTTGTTCCATCAGTTTTCCTAAAGTATTATGAATATCATGACCCAGAGATTAATGCTAAATCATTTTGTTCCAGTGTATGAGAGAACATTTCCAGAAATTTCAGGCTTGTCAAAAACATTAGTCATCTATTTAAAAATCCATTACCATGCCATCCAACTTTTGAGCAAGAAATACATTTGTCAGCATCACTTGTACACTTTATATGTTCATCCAAAAATTGTTGCTTGTTCCAACAGCAGAAATTAGAAGAATTATGACTGCTATATGTATGAAATTTTTAATGCATTATGATAAATTCAATCCAGTTTATTGCAAAGCATGTCTGAGAAAGAAGAGAAACACTTGCAGTTGAATCACAATTTAGGTTGCAAAATAAATGGCTTTATTTGAGGGTCCCAGTAAGATATTTTAGATGTTAGGGTTGTAGGCTCTGTATGTTTAAAACCCCAAATTTAATCTCTGGCACAACATACATACCATCCCAAGTACCACAGATTTTAGCCTGTAGGGCCCTGTGCACTGCTCTCCTGAACAGAGCAGTGACATAGCTTCAGACCCTATATTTGAAACATCGGGCCCAGTTGTCTGAGTACCACTGGAAGTGACTGCCAGCCTTCCTGGATATTATGTGGGATCCACTCCACCACCAAAATAAGGATTAAAAAAGTTAGTATTTTGCACAAATACAGCAATAGTGAAGAATTTAAGTGGTGCCTTCATTATGTTTGACTCACATGGAATCTAGCTATGTTTCTAAATATGAGAATCTGGGTTATATGCAGTTATCTTGACCTGATTGATAACTTAATAACTAAACAATGATACAAATAAAGGAGACATGGTTATAATCTCTGTTCTCTTTTGAAAGGTAATCAATCACTTGTCTTTACTCTGCATTCTCGTGGGTAATTCTGTATTATAACATAAATAAGAGTTCTAGAATGTACTGTCTTTGTGAATTTATTTTGGTAGATGTTATATGCTTAAATAATCTTTTATATATCAGGAACATTATAAAGTTTCAATTAACATTGTAATACCATAATGAAGAGGTGTAATGAAACAGGTTATAAGAGCTTTTCACAGCCATGCCAAATAGATGGATAATGATTGCATTTTCTATCCTCATTTTGTTTTAAATAGCATGTCTATTTCAATAAATATTGAGTAATAGCCCTCAGACTTGTAGTCCAAACCTAATTTCTGTGTAATAACTGATAGGCTTATAGTTTTTATGTGTGGGATTAAAAAAAAACTTTTTCCTGCATAAATTTGGTTTGTATATAAGTTGCCGAATTTATTTTATAGATGAAGGGATAACGTAGGGTAAGCAAGAACTTAGGATTCACCTTCAGGGTGAAATATCTTATGTACTAATCATAATATGTTAACATTATATTAGGTGGTGACAGTTGAATTTTTTCTTATACTATTAGTGATTTTCCAATATTTATTTATTTAACCTTTAGAATAGATTGATCCCAAATTGCCTCTTAAATAATTCTCACCAAAAATGAAACTTACTAAGACTTTATATTCCTTTAGTTTTCAATATTGATAAAAAAAAAAAAAAGATTACGCGAGAAGAGTCAAGAGCCAGTTCCCTAACTCACAGAATCCAGAAGTTAAGGGAGTATCTTTAGATGTAAAATCTTGAAAATTAAAATATGCATTATTTATCTGTCATGAAAAGCTACATTCATGGATTTGGCTTCTTAAATAATTCTCAAAAGATGAGATTTCTTTGAAACCTTTACAGATTCCTTTGAAGTTCTTAGTAAACATTGGAAAAATTATTTTTCCTTTTTTTAAAGTACCGTGAAAAACTGTCTCTTGCTTAAAATGTACGTAGATATGAAACCTTATGAATAGTGTATTTTATATAGCCAAGTCAAAGATTAGGGTCATTTCACCTAGCTAGAATGTATGCTTTAATTGTAATTGTTCAAATAAAGTTTTGTAAAGCACAAGAAACAAGTAAATGAAATGAAAATTAGAACCAAGCATTATTTTTATATATTCAGCATTTGTAAATTAAATACTTTGAAAATCTATGACATAAAGGGAGGTAAACTTTTGTTGTAGTTTTTCTTAAATAAGTTAAAATATTAAAACAGTATACTGTTTTCACTGATTGAACTAAAGTTAAATTTTTAAGGATTAAGTATTTCCCCTTAATTAGAAAGCAGTGAGCATAGAAAAAGAGACCTAAATACTAATACTTTATTCCTTTCAAAGGTCTCAACGTAACTTGGAAAATTTTCAATTAATATATTAACATTTTCACTTGCTTGTAAATATTGTTGAGTTTGTAAAGAAAACATGGGGGAAAAATTAGCTCTGTGATAAAATCAAAGGAAGATAGAATCCACTGGTCCAATGTTTTATTATTCTTGAGTTAGATCCCTTAAAAGGATATTATGTGAGGTTTTTCTTTTTCTTTCTCTATGCATTCTTGGAGAGATTTGATGTAGTAAAAAATGTACATGACTAAGATAAGGAGTAAGTCTGAATACATAGAATGTACAGTACGGAATGTGAACCCTTTAGGCTTTGGGTGGTTTGGGTATATCAAAGCCAATTTATTTTAATAAAATATGCTATTCTGGTGAGTGAGACTGATAATAAGCATCCTAATCTATGGCATTGTTCCCTTTCGATCTGAAATTGTTGAAATAAATATGGGTAGTATAGAAAATTGCATAGAAGTTTCTCATAATTAAAAATTAGATAGAAATAAGATTGCTACCCTAATTCTAGGGATGTATCAAAGGCAATGAATTAAATTAATAATTCAAAGAAAAATTCATACTTCCTTTTTCATTAAATTATTTTCCATAGCTTCCAATTATGGGAACAACTTAAGGTCCATTGCTACAAAAATTGATTTAAAAAGTGATATATGATTATTTTGCATTCAGCATATATGTTATTATATCATTGAAGATTTATCTATGGAAATTATGCTCATTAAAAAATATTTCTACCTGTAAAATATCAATTTAAATTAATTTGATTGCGTTTTAGCTATTTTGTCTCATTATTGAATGCATCTCGTGTGTGAATGAAAGAACTCACTAATGAGAGGGATGTGCCCAACTACTAGCCGACATCACTGACCTTTATCTTATTTTAGTTTTAGAGATTTTTTAAGCCATATATACAGAAATTATTTCACTGAGCTAATTTAAGTTAAAAGTTAAAATATTTACCATTGAGGGATATTTGGATTGAAACTCATATTACCGCTATTCACCATAAAACATACTATCAAGCAGTTAACAATTTACTAAGAAGGGACTAAAACCTTCAGGTATATAATTCAAATATTTATAAGACCTGTCTTCAAGTCTTACTTTCTTCTTTGCACTCGGGAATAACTTCTGGCAGGGCTCCAGGGACCATATGTGTGGTGGGGATTGAATCCAGGTCAGCTGCATAGAAAGCAAATGCCCTGTCCACTGTACTATCACTCCAGGACCTCATAATGCAAATTTAGAAATATGCAAAAATAAGATGCCAGAAATATGCAGTTGTGTTAAAAACATTAAAAGTAAAAAAAAATGAATTTGATAAGGAGGCAGAATACAAAGTCAATACATAAAAGTTGATTTTACTAAGCAATAAATTAGAATCTAAGTTAAAAACAGGGGCTGGAACACCCAAAAGGAGAGAGAGAACAAAAAGGGAATGCCCTGCCACAGAGGTGGGGTTGGGGGACGATGGGGTGGATGTGGTGGGAGGGATGCTGGGACCATTGGTGCTGGAAAATGTGCACTCGTGGAGGGATAGGCACTTGACTATTGTATGACTGAAATACAAGCACGATAGACTGTGAGTCTGTAACTGTACCTCACAGTGTTTCACTAAAAAAATTTTTTTTTAATTAAAAAGAGGAGCTGGAACGATAGCAGAGCGGGTAGGGTGTTTGCCTTGCACTCGGCCTGACCCAGTTTTGATTCCCAGCATCTCATATGGTCTTCCAAGCACCGCCAGGAGTGTGATTCCTAAGTGCAGAATCAGGAGTAACCCCTGAACATTATTGGGTGTGACCCCTAGCAAAAAATATAAGAGCACAATTGTAAAAAAACTAAAGCTCGCCGACGGGCGTGTGCACTTGCGGGTTCTCCAGGTGGCTCTGTCTCACCGCCTGCCTTCGGTGCTCTGGAACCGCTGTGTATGGGCTAGATCGGGACGGCCATTGGTCAAGGACAGGCGAAGGAAGAACGAGGACCAAGCTGGTTGCTGATTAGTTACCGTTTATTCAATCTTCCATCTTTCTCCTCTCCTGCACTCCCAGCTCCATCCTCTCTCTGGATCTACTGAAGTCCTCTGCCTTCTCTTGTCTCTTTCCTCCCTTTTTCCTCTCTTGCCCTTGTCCTTAGGCTACACACAGCCAGGTAGCAAAATCATCATAAGAAAGCCCCTCCTGAGGACTGGGCATTCCAAAGTCCTTCCTGACTCTTAAGGAATTTTTCTCCTTTCCTTAGTCCAAGCACTCATTAACATCTTAATACTAGTTATTTTCGTATGGTCATAGCAAGAGATACATTGAGGCTTGCAAGGCAGCTCTCCTGGCAACATCTTGCCACAGATTCAGACTACAGCACTCAGGCCAGATTAATCATTTCTCACCCTAGCAGGGTCCAAATCTAGTATCACTGTTTGGATCATGACAGCATTTGTCCATGACCAAGCTCTTAACTTATAGTTAAGCATTAGGCACTTTGGCCAGGCCCATCTCAATGCCAGGGTAGCATACAACTCACTGCTTGCCCTGAGTCCATCCTGTCCCTCGTCGGGACCCTGCTTTTGGGGGTGCTAGGAAGTAAGGGCAACTGAGCTGCTAAAATCTCAGGACTAGGAGGAATAGAGACGTTACTCATGCCCACTGAGTAAATCCATGAACAACGGGATGACAGTGATACAGTGATACAGTGATAATGTGAGGTAATTATGCTGAGTGAAATTGGTCAGCTGTAGAAAAATAGTAGATTTAACACTGTCATTCTGTTGTTCATCTATTTATTCAAGCGGGCACCAGTAACTTCTCCATTGTGAGACTTGTTATAACTGTTTTTGGCATATCGAATATGCCACGGGTAGCTTGCCAGACTCTGCCGTGTGGGCAGGATGTTCTCAGTAGCTTGCTGGGCTCTCCGAGAAGGATGGAATGCAAGGCAAACGCCCTACCTGCTGTGCTATTATTGCTCCAGTCTGGGGCAGGTATATTCTCCTTTATTTCTTTCTACTGCTTCTGAGACATTGAAAATATTTTAAAAATTTTATATTGTCTGCACTAGATTTCATGCCTATGTATAATATGAATAAAGTAAATAAAATAAAACAGAAGTAACTTTTAGACTCTGACAATAGAATAGTGGTTTACCAGAGTGCAAGGAGTAAGAAAGTCAGAAGAATGAAAAAGAGTCAATTTGAATGAATAAAACTTTAATAGGGGTGCAGTGGGTGCTACACATTTATTGATAAGTCAACATACTTATTGATGTATAAATAATTACTCTTGAAACATATACTATTAAAATCAATGCAATGAGTCTTTATGTTACCTTGGTGTTCTAAAAATTTGAGTAATAAGTTGGCAAACATAGACACAGATCTTGATATAAGCACACTATGTCACTGTTATTGATGCAAACTTTAAGGAAAGTTCCATTTGACCTAATTATCTTTTTCAAGATTTCCATTTGTTTCTTTCCTTATCTGAAAGACTTCACTTGTATCTGTTACATATGCATTCCATAATAAGCAACTATAGGAATTATTCTGATTTTTACAATACTGGAGCCTGTCCTAGTGATAAATCCATTACTCTTCTCCTACATGTTTGCAAGCTTGAGGGCATATGTAATCTACAATGGTTCTGATAATAATGGACAAATCATTTCCAGTGCTGCCTATATTTGAAGAAGTTCACCTTACGTAATGCATATTTTCACTTGAGAACATTAACTTAAATGACCTTTCTGCCTTATAAAGGGAATGTTGGCACACACACATATACACACACAATTTTCAGAATGCCAAGTCACTGATTAAATGTTTATAATATTTCCCTTAGCACTGTAGCACTGTCATCCCGCTGTTCATAATTTTGCTCGAGCGGGCATCAGTAATGTCTCCATTGTGAGACTTGTTGTTACTGTTTTGGGCATATAGAATATGCCACAGGTAGCTTGCCAGCCTCTGTTGTGCAGGTGGGATATTCTCAGTAGCTTGCCCGGCTCTCAGGGAGGGAAGAGGAATCGAACCTGGGTCTGCCGCATGCAAGGCAAGCACCCTACCCGCTGGGCTATCGCTCCAGTCCGGGTACTGGTGAAGAAATATAATTTACAGACTTCTGTGTTTTGTGATTCCCTTCATATGTGCCTTTTCTCTAATTAAAATTTTTGCAACCACAGCTCTCCAATAGAGAGGTTCCCAAACTTCCTTGGCTACCACCACCTTTTCAGGAGGAGTGAGCCATTCAATGGCCCTCTCTAGAAATATTCCTGACAGGAACAAACAGAAAGCAGCCTTCAGCTGTGTCTCAGACCACTGTTGGCCTGGACCCTGGGTGGGGACTGCTGATCCCGAAGGAGGTCTCTTCTCAGATGGAAGGCAGCTGAGACCAATGAACACTCTGCATGAAGAGATTGGGGCTTATTACGAAGTCACAGATTCAGGATCTTTTAAACCAGAGCTCTGAGTTCTGCCAGACCCATGACAGGACAGCAGGACTCCCAAGTCCTGAAGCAGGGGCAAGAGTTCTCAGTCCCTGCGCTATCCCTCCGGGTCAGTATAGAGCACACAGAAAAACTTTTGGAGTTCTCTGAAAATAATCAAACTTCAAGGTCATCTTAAGAGCTGTAACTCAAAGGCAGTATTCAAATGAAACAGTGCATGGGCAAGAACTCTTTAATTCTCTTTACCTACCATAAAAGTAGCATTCTTGTGCCGGAAGCAATACAGCAAGTGGGGAGGGCCCTTGCTTTGCACGTGGCCACCCGGGTTAGTCCCCAGCACTCCACAAGGTTCCCTGAGCCCACCTGGAGACCTGTCAGCGCAGTCAGGAGTAATCCCAGAGCATTGCCAAATGTGGCTCAAAACAGAACAAAAGCAGCATCCTTCAAAGAGGTTCCTCCCGTGGAGACCAGGTGGCCTGGGGCCCTCTGGAAGCTCTCAGCTAACTAGGCTGGCAGTCCAAAGAGGGTCCATGGGGGTAGAGGGCAAGAAGAAAGTTTCCCAGTCTTAGATGAGAGCTCTTGCCATTGCAATTTATAACTTATCTTAGAATTTTAAAATGTTTTTTGCTTTTATTAATATTGAGTTTTCATAACTAAATCCTTGTTTTGCTACTTTCTCTGCCTGGAATATGCTCTTCTGCCCCCCAAATTCCTTGTTACCTCTTATTTACTTATAAAGGTTTTGCTAAGTCATTCACTTAATAGAAAAATAGTTTTTCCTTATTATTTTCATCCTCTTATTTTTACCAATTTAATTCTCTAGTTCTCTATTTTAGCATCTCTCTTTAAGTGCTCATAATGTTCTGTTATGAACACAATTATCTAGATCTCTACTGCTATGAGTCTACAAACAGTACTTCTAAAGAAGTAGGCATTGTAAGCATTTATTGAGAACATCAATTTCCGAAGTGATCAAAATAAATATCAACTTTTATATTGTGATTATATTTTTAGAGGGAATTGAGGTAGAGTTGCCTCTAGAAATGTCTCTGCTATACAGACATCTTACAAACATTTCTGTGCTTCTCACTAAATTGGTGAAAGGAAAGTTTTAAAGCACTCTGCCTTACTCTGCAAGGGAAACAAAAGCTTAAGTCTATTTTCTCTTGCTCTTCTTTTCATCATTTTAACAAAGGTACATAAATACTTTATTAATTTCCATGAGACACTTAACTCTTCTGTTATTCATTCCTTCATCTATGCTTAACTATGATTACAAATCACCATCCGACCCCCACAATATTTCACACTACAGCTTTTTCTTCTGTTCTAAAGTATTCATAGATTCACAGTGAAAATGTGTTTAATGAAAGTGTTTTAGAGGTCAAAATCTAAAACAAAATCTGTTTTTGCATTATAACATGTGATTATCACTATATTTCTGTAAAGAATGATCATTTACACGAAGTATAGAAAACAGACAGAA
Organism: Sorex araneus; assembly: GCF_027595985.1. Taxonomy (NCBI): domain Eukaryota; kingdom Metazoa; phylum Chordata; class Mammalia; order Eulipotyphla; family Soricidae; genus Sorex; species Sorex araneus. The sequence goes on along the minus strand of NC_073305.1, from coordinate 129,906,044 downwards.
TGTGAAAAATCAAGACTTTTGATGCTTTATATTATAATCTTATAAATTAATTTTTCTAGATTACAAATATTATTTTACTAAAGTCAATTATAGTTTAAAATAATTTTGTTTTTGAAGTTTCTATTTATTTGCATGGTCATATTCCTGCAAATTGATGGAGGCTCTATTATAATGCTATCTAGGTTTCTATATTAGTTAATGCTCTATTCATATCTGATAAAAATGTATAATATTGTTGGGAGTTCCCTTCTATTTTTTTTTGTTTTTTGGGGGGTCACACCCGGTGATGCACAGGGGTTACTCCTGGCTCTTCACTCAGGAATTAACCCTCATGGTGCTCAGGGGACCATATGGGATGCTGGGATTAGAACCCGGGTCAGCCGCGTGCAAGGCAAACGCCCTACCCGCTGTGCTATCACTCCAGCCCCAGTTCCCCTCTATTTTACTTGGATAAGTTCTGTGTTGTGTTATTCGTTCCTTCATCTTTGCTAATTTGTGTTTTCTGGGTATTTTATCTGTAAATAAGAGATATATTACTGTCTGCAACTATGATGCATAAATACCCACTGCATCTGGGCAATGAGATATCAAAAACATAAAGTTTACCACGAAGAGTGATGGTAATACATATCAGATTAAAAGCTTCAGTTAATAAATGATAAGAGAGTAAATGAAGCTCTTACAGTTAAAGCTATTTTGTTGCAGAAAAAGCACAATTGCATTACCTGAAAGCTCCCTCACAGAATAAAAATGTTGAGTAAAATAAACAATGATCTTATTCTAGATGAACAAGAAGTAGCCTCTGTGGTACAGTCCAACAGAAAAAACATAATGATAAGTAGATCTAGCATCCAGAATAGTGGTGGCATGCCTAAAATAAGACAGTCTTGGTATAATTTTTGTTGTTTATTATAATTATTAGCTCTAGAAATACAATTTGTTCCTCAACTCTAGACAATTATTAACCTATTGAATATTTCCTTGAACATGTTGCAGTAGTAAATGTTAAATTCATGGTTGCTACATCTTTTGTCTCTTCTTGATTTTTTTATCATGTTTTCTTTTCTCATCTTAGAATGTTTTTGATGAGTTTCACATTACAAATAAGATATATTTACAATGTTAGAAGAGACTTTAGTTGTATGATGATGCTATCTTACAGAAAAGTATATTAATTTTTGAGGACATAAAGGAGATTAAGTTAAATGGGAAAAAGTCATCATACTTGAGTTTTATTAGGGATTTTTGACCTTGTAAAGTTTCACTACCTATTCTGTGAGTTCAGGTCAATTTTTAATTCATATATTTTTCTGACAATATAATATTTTATGGTTCTTTCCCAAGGCATATTTATTTACAAGTCTTCAAGTTCTTGACAGGTCCTGAATACTTTTTTTCCCTTTTATGTTTCCTCATGTTTGTAGAAAGCTCTTTTAGCTACTTGATCTCTCAATAAAGTATTGAAGTTTCTTAACTCTGTCTTTTAGAGAAATATCTCTAGAGAGGCCAAATTTCACTCTATAGATTTCTTCCTTGGCAATCATTTCAATTTAATTGCAATTTCATGTAAGCTTATTTTTATTGCTGATGTAAATATAGTTTTACTTGCATTTCAATACTATGAACAAGGTCAAGGATTTTCCCATACATTAGTATTCCAAGTACATTTCATTTCCAATGAATTATCTGTTCATGGTTTTGTTAGTTTGTTTGCTATGTTTTGTTGGGGGGCCACACCCAGTGATACTCATGGTTTACTCCTGACTCTGTACTCAGGAATTACTTCTGACAGTGTTCAGAGGACCACTTGAGATTCCAGGAATTGAATCTAGGTTGATCTTGTGCAAGGCAAATGCCCTATACACTGTACTATTACTTTGGTCCCATGCATGTATTCTTATGATTAAATTGAAAACATGGATTTTGGCAAAAATATAATTTAAATGAATTTAAATAATATTAATATTTTTATAATTTATATATTATGATGGCTAATAATGTTGTTAGTCTTACTGATATTAACCTTGAATGCCTGGTTAAAATGTCTTCCAGGCTTTCCACAATAAAGAGTTTTCTTTTTTCTTTCTTTGGGATTATTCAATAATTAAGGAAAGATACCTCTTTTGTTTGTTTCTGTTTTGGAGACAAACCCATTGATGCCCTAGCTTTGTGCTCAGGTATCACTCCTGGTAATACTCAGAGCACCATATGCAGAGTCAGCAATAAGAGGTGACTTGGTCCTTTTTTTTTTATATATTGAATCATCATAAGATGTTACAAGCATTCATGTTTCGGTTACAATCACATAATGATCAAACACCCATCCCTCTACCAGTGCACATTCCCCACCACCAATATCCCCACTATACCCTTCCTCACTTTCCCACCCTCCGCTTTACTCCATGGTAGACAATATTCCCCATACTCTCTCTCTACTTTGGAGCATTATGGCTTGCAACACAGACACTCAGCGGTCATCATGTTTTGTCCATTATCTACTTTTGGCATGCATCTCCCATCTCAACTGTTTCCTCCAGCCATCATTTTCTTAGTGCTGCCTTCTCTATTCCATCTGCCTTCTCTCTGTTCATGAAGCAGGCTTCCAGCTATGGGCAATCCTCCTGGCCCTTGCTCTTTTGCAAAACAAACACCCTACATGCTGACCCTAAGGGAAGATAGTTAAAAACAGTAACTTCTCTCTCTTCAAACATCTGCTCATTGCTAAATTATTGCCTGTACAAGCCATTTAGTATGCTTTAGAAAATTTCAGGACCAGAGTGATAGTGCTGATGGTAAAGCACTTGCCATGAACAGGGCCAGCACTAGTTCAGTCCCTAGCACCCCGTATTATCTACCAAACCCTGCCAGGACTGATCTTGAGTACAGTCAGGAGTAAGACATGAGCATAGCTAAGTGTGACCCCAAAACAAAATCCAGTTTCATCAATGTAGATGGTTTATTAGAAACAGAAAATATTCCTTAGAATTCAGGAGGTTGGAATTCCAAGATCAAGGTGACAATATGATTGCTTTTGTTGAAGGCTGTGCTTCTGGTTGTAAGGATGCTGATTTTTGATTCTGTCCACACAGAAGAAGAAGAGGATCTGTGCTGAATGGGTCTTCTTTGCTTATCTTGAATTCTTAATAATGTTACTACGTTGTGTCCTGGTTTTGTGTCTTTGTTGTTTTGAATATATATTTTTTTCACAAATAATGTTGTGTATGTGTTTGAATTTAAAATTTCAAATGTTCTGTTGGATTTTATGGACTTGTATAGTCAGTTCTAAAACTAGATTTGGGAAGCTTTCTAATAATATTATAAAATAAATTTTATATTTCTTTCTCTCCTGCCTTTTTTCTTGATCTTCTTGAATTTTGTTAATGGTTAACTGTTATTGTATTTTTTTCATATTTACCTCCATCACACTCTTTTTTGATGAATATATGTGCATATGTATACACACATATATATATATACATATATACATACACATTACATTATTCATACCACATGTGAAGAACCATGGGCATTGGAGCAACTTGGGTTCTTGATGAGAGCAAAGGGACTATGGAATTAGTTGTGGAAAAAAGGAAATTATACCAGCTATGAGCACTTGAACAATAATAGAGTGGAAATTTAGTCATGAAAATTTATTTTTTGCTCTAAATGTATTTACATACATGTAACTAAATATTTACCACACTATTTAACTATTATAGAATATATTAACAAATTAGCTTGCTCTACTTAAATTATAGAACATCAAAGACAAAGTGTAAATTATCCAGAAGAGTGAACATCATTCAAGGACAAAATTAGACATTGTTTTCTCTTCTGTGACAGATTTCTAATAATCATATTAGACAGAAATATGACTCTTTCTGTTTTTATTTATATTTTAACATTTGGTTTAAGGATATATATGTAGATATGCAGTTCACAAATGGTATTGTTGTACTATGTCCAGTAGGCTAGATTGAACTACATTTCCCTGAATTCTTTTTCATTCTTTTTATCTTCTTATGGTCTTTTTTAAGGCAGATTCCATATTCTTATCTGAGTGAAGAAGGGATAACAAATTGCCCTTGACAGAAGATGTGATTACACCAGATTCTGTGAAATACTATTGTCAGCAAGGCCATTGACAAGTACAAGGAATATGGATTTAATTCAACCATGATACATTCTAGCTCACATTCTTAAGTTTTTTTTTCAAGGATCATACTTTCCAATTAATTTTTTGGATCTGATCAATTTTAAGTTCTAGAAGTCAACATAAAACACAGGTTTAATGGTTATAGTTAATTAGATTCTATAATTGCATAAGTCATTTTACTGTATATATTTCATGATCAAAATAACCCAACTTGGCTGGGCTCCCATTAAGCAAATTTGAGAAATTTTGTGTATCAAAATAATTAAGTAAAACTATATATAAGAAAAAAGGCTTCAAATTAAATATTGATAGTATTATAATTAGTTTGTAATTTTAGGAACAAAGTTAAATATTTGCTGAATTATCTGGATTATCCTATCTCCAAATTACTTATTTTTAAAATGTGGTCAGGGGCTGGAGAGAAAGTAAAGAAGCCTAAGTAAAAGGAAACCATTGTATGGTAATAGATGAAATTGAATGTTTAGTAGTAAATATTTTGTGTATGTAACTGGCTTTACTTAAAATAAAAAGTTAAAAAAAACCAATAATTAAGAAGTAGAGACAACCTTTAAATGTGATATGCATTCAATAAAAATATTCAATAAATTTATCCAGTAAGTATTAAATTTAACAATAGAACAGATAAAATAAATTCTTGTGGGGGACATTGATTTTCTTTGTTTTAAAATTTTCATTGATTTTTATTAGTAATATGCCCTCTTAGTTGTTTCAGATCTAATTAGATTTTTTTTTGCATATTTAAGTGGACAGATTTCGACTGACTTCTGCTTCATGTTTAAAGCTGATATTGCAATTTTTTCTCTTTTCTATATCCAATCTTAAGGAATACACTCTCATTAAGACATCCTATTTTATGATTGTCAGATAGCTGCAGGTCCCGGAGATGGCATTGAACATGACCTTGATAAAGTTGCCAGGGTGGCGGTGCAGCCCCTGGGCCAGGTGTAGCAGTCATCAGTCCGGGCCATCAGCAGCAGCTTCCTGGGCACGGGCGCTGAGACTGTGCCGGTGCCCCTGGGCGCAGGGATGAGGCGCACCAGAACCGACCCACAGTGGCCCGTCACCGAGCAGGGGACCACGTGGGGTTTGCCAATCTTGTTCCCCAGTAGCCTCGCCGCATGGACACGATGGAGATCTTGGCCAGGATGATGGACCCCAGATGGCAGTGGCCACCTCCTTGGAGCACTTCAGCCCCAGGCCCATGTGTCCGTTGTAGTCCCGGATGGTGACGAAGACCTGGAAGCTGGTGCGCTGACCGGCGCGCGTCTGCTTCTGTACTGGCATGATCTTCAGCATCTCGTCCTTGAGCGCCTGGCTCAGGAAGAAGTCGATGATCTCCGACTCCTTGATGGGCAGCGAGTTGAAGTAGATCTCCTCCAGCGACTCGATCTTCATGTCCTTGACCAGGCGGCCCATCTTGGTGACGGGGAATGCACTCCTTGCAGGGGGAGGAGTGAGGGGGCGGGCCGCTGGCTCCTCCGCAAGCACCTGCATCATCTCCCATTCGGTGTCTTCATTAATGTCAGGAACTGTTTTCTGTAAATGCTCAAAGCAGTTTTAGTACAATGGTGACATCATGAAAGTCTTTAGTTCTGTCGGAGAATCAGTTGTTCGCTTTCTTTAAAGTATTTTAAATAGTTATCCTTTTCCCTTATAAAAGTAATATGTACAGGCCTGTATACATGTTCCTATGGTTATATATGTAAATACATACATAAAATTTTAGCACAATATCTAATAAAAACCCAAACACATTCACAGAAAAAAAATCTGGTAGTAATTTAATTTAGTAGTAATTAAATTTCGTAGTAATTTAATCCTAAGCACCACCAGGACTAAATCCATTGTACAAAGACAAGAGTAAACCTTGTGCTTTACTGAGTGTGGACTCAAAATAAGAACAGAAAGGGAAAAAAGAAACTGACAATTATCTAAGAACATTCTTTTCAATACATGATATTGGAAAAACTATTCATCCACATGCAAATAAGCTAAACTAGGCATTACCTAACACCATGCATAGAAATTAATTAAAATGGATATAAAGATCAGCAGGAAAGATCCAAAACCATAAAATAACTAATAGAAAACATAAATAATAAAATAATAAGTTTCTTGAAATTGGAGATAGAGATATATTTGAGATGCAATTCCAAAAGCAAGGGAAACAAAACCAAAATTAAACAAATGCTACTACATAAATGTCAAAGATAAAAAAAAAAAACTTCTAAAAGAAACCTGCATCAAAACAAAAATATATGGTACCGAATTAAGATTTGTTATTCATACATCTAATGAGAATAATAAAATAAAAATAAATAAATAGTGGGTTAAATCCAACAGAAAATCTAATAATCCATTTTTTTTAAATGAGAGGGCAAATGGAACCCCCATCTACTCTCGGTGAAGATGTCATCTATATAAGTCTATAGGGGAAAAAAATTAGAATTGAAATTACGTTTAGCTCAGAAACGTCACTTTTTGGCTTCTTCTCTGGGGTAAAAAATAATACCAATATTTAGAAAAATATTTATGCTCCAGGCTCTGCCATGCGGGCAGGATACTCTCGGTAGCTTGCCGGGCTCTCTGAGAGGGATGGAGGCTTTTAAGGTGGCCATTATAGGTTCTCCGATGGCTCACACCATAAATAAACCCCATCAAATATGCTGTAATGATGATGGAAAATAGGGAGGGAGTGTTTATGATGTGTTGAGGCTGCATGGCTGGGAAAGCAGCCTGGAGTGTGGCAGCCTGGAAAGCTATCCATGATGTATTCGATATGCCAAAAACAGTAACAACAATGGGCCTCATAACCCTGACCCTGGAAGAGCCCCGAATACAGCATTGTTAAGAGGATGAACAAGGAGAGGTTGATAAAAACCTCATGGCCGAACTAGGTTTCCAAAACAAAGAAGGACTAAAATGACTGTTTGTATTTTTAACGTATGTACGCTGGCATCGGAAGCATCCATTGAGGACCTGATGGTGCAAGCGTGGAAGATCAAGTACAACGTTCTTGGATTGACTTAGACGAAAAGGCATCAAAGACATCACGCCATTTTTGACACTGGAGAAGAACTCTTCCTCGGAAAATGTGATTGTAGAGGCATTGTTGGTGTCATTGTCCTTGTCAACATGAACTTGGCCATGAGCATTGATTCATTTGAGTGCCTAACAACCCGGATCGGATGCTCACATTTGAAGAGATGTGACTCATTGCTGGCAGTTTCTATCTTTGTTGTCTACGCACCAACATCCAATTAAGACAAAGAAGAAGTTGAGAAGTTCTAGATGGAGCTGGAGAAGATCTATAAAGAAGATCACACCTTCTATGAGGTCATTGTTGGTGATTTTAACACCAAGATAGGACCTAGAAGGTCACCCAAAGAACTCCAGATTGGGACAGATGGCCTAGAATGGAACGGACAAGGTGAGAGACTGTCTGAGTTAATCATGTCGACTGAAGACCATCCATGGTAACTCGCAGTTCCAGAAGGCCAAACCTAAACGATGGACATGGGAGTCTCCATATGGTGGACAGTTCCACAATAAAATTGACTACATTACATTCAATCGATGGTGTCCTTGTTGTCCCAAAATTCCAAATGGGATTAGACCACTATCTCCTTTGTGCAAAATTCTACTTTGAGGAAAAAGGGCTGCAAAGTTGAAGAAGAGAACTCCCAGAATGACCACCAACTGGGAGCTCTATGGCATTACTGCGGCAATATGGGAAGATGCCATCATTGACAACATTGACAAAGATACGATTGACTGGCTCAGAATCCCCATGACTGTGTGAGGAAGGCAGAGAGAGAAAAAGTCACAAAAAGTCACCTTTCTTCGGAAACTCTCGAACTTATTTGCCAATGTGGTCTGGCGTGAGCCTCAGGCCATCACAAACTAATGTCCAAGCTCGCAAAGCTGTCCATAGAAGTGACAAAGGAAGACCTTAAGTAGAGAAGAGCAGCAGTGTTGGCCAATGCAACAGAAACCGGGAAAATTATTTGCAACACCTGCCTGCCCTTGGCCAACTATAAGACCAAGATCACTGCCCTCCTATATTTTGATGGATCTATCACATCTTCCAGAAGGGCAATGGAAAAGGTTATCCACAACTTCTACTCAGATCTCTTTGATAGTCATGTCCACCTGCCCACATACCAAATTTCGAGGATGGATATTGTGTAAAAAACAAAAAGAAAAAGAAAGGGGCGCCACACCAGGGAGGTTGAATGGCGATGACGAGGCAGGTGAAGGAAAGAACGGAGCCAAGATGGTTGGTCTTACCGCAGGTTATTCCAAACTTCTTTCTCCATTCTCCTCTGATTCTCCTCCTGCTTCTTCCTCCCCCATTCTACTTCATTCTCTCCCTCTGCTCCTCTGGAACTCCTTTTATTGAACATGGCACTTCCAAAAGGCGCAATACACTGCCATCACCAAAGGCACCAAAAATGTTACAGGAAGAACATTAAGGCAACATTATTCTCTTGTATCTGCAGGCTAGTAATCTAGGCCTCTGGAAAGAAGATACAAAACTAAGACTGAAGCCTTCCTTGGGCTGAAAGCTCTCGGATTTACACCCCAAAGACCGGGATGGGCTGCCACATGAAATCTACATGTCAATTACAAACTAGGCAGCACCTGAAATCTACATCCCAAAGACTAGGCTGGGCCAGAGCCTGGGATCTACAATGTCAAGTCAGGCCTGGCTAGCACCCAAGATCTGCATGTCAAAGACCAGCCAGGCTTCTGTGAGAAAAGGAAACTGCCTCTGAAATTATTTCCAGAAGGCAGCTGAAAAAGGGAAAATATTCCTGTCTGCAGTACAGTGTCTCCAACAGACATGTTGTTCCCAGCATTCTCCCTTCCGAAATCGGACATGCCATTTCATCTGTAAAGAATGTATAGCATCTGGCCCAGAAAGGGTCAGACCAGAACACCTGAAGAATCTGTTGCTAGTACTTGTCAGTACACTGGCTCGGCTCTTCACACACTACCTGTCTGAATGCAAGGTTCAGTCTCAATGGAAAAACAGCAGGACCCTTCTGCTGAACAAGAAGGGTCCACGAAATCAGCAATGATTGCCCCATCTGCCTGTTCTCCATCGTCTACAAGTTATTCACTCAAGTCATCCTGAGTCGAATTGGCAGAACACTAGATGAAGGAAAACCATGTGAGCAAGCCGGGTTCTGAAAAGGATTCAGCACGATCAACCATATCCACATGGTGACCAAGCTCATTGAGGTTTCGCGAGAGTTCAAGATGCCACTCTGTCTAACGTTTATTGATTTAAAGAAGACCTTTGATATTGTTGAGAGTGAAGCAGTCATAGAAGCCCTAGTCAAACAGGGTGTTCAAACTCAACACAACAGGATCCTCTGTGAGCTGTATTATGGATTCACCACCAGGATCTCACTATTCTACAAAGAAGTGATCATCAATTTAAAGAGGGGGTTCAGTCTAATCTTTGATAAGGGAGCAAAATTGTGAAGTAGAACAAGGAAAACCTTTTTTTACAAATTGTGCTTGCAAAACTGGACAGTTACATGCCAAAAAAAAAAAAAGGGCTCAGATCTCTACCTATCATCATGTACAAAAGTCAGATCAAAATGAATTAAAGACCTCAACATCAGGCCAGAATCCTTAAGGTACATTGAAGATAAAATCCTCCATGATGTTGAAGTTAATGGTATCTTCCAAGATGACATGCCTCTGGCCAATCAAGTGAAAACCGAGATAAACAAATGGGGCTATCTTAAACTAAGAAGGTTCTGCACCACAAAAGAAACAATGACCAAACTACAAAGACAGTCTACAGAATGGCAAAAGATATTCACCCAATACCCATCCGATAAGGGGTTGATATCAAGGGTATACAAGACACTGGTTGAACTCCACAAGAAGAAAACATCCAACCCCATCAAACGATGGGGTGATGAAATAAACAGAAACTTTCTCAAAGAAGAAATCCGAATGTCTAAGAGGCACATGAGTAAGTGCTCTACATCACTAATCATCAGGGAGTTGCATATTAAAATAATAATGAAATGTCATCTCACACAACAGAGACTGGCCCACATCCAAAAGAACAAAAACAAGTGATGTTGGCACAGATGTGGGGAGAAAGGGACACTTCTACACTGCTGGAGGGAATGTCGACAGGTTCAGCCCTTTTGGAAAACAATATGGACAATTCTCAAAAAATTAGAAATTAAACTCCCATTTGACCCAGCAATACCACTGCTGGGAATATACCCCAGAGAGGCAAAAATGTATAGTAGAAATGACATCTGCACTTGTATATTCATTGCAGCACTGTTTACAATAGCTAAAATCTGGGGAAAAACGGAGTACCCAAAAACATATGACTGGTTAAAGAAACTTTGGTACATCTACACAATGGGATACTATGAAGCTGTTAGAAAAGATGAAGTCATAAAATTTTCATATAAGTGAATCAACATAGAAAGTGTCACATTAAGTGAAATTTGTCAGAAAGAGAGAGACATACCTAGAAAGATCGAACTCATCTCTGGAATATAAAGTAACAGATTGAGAGACTAACACCCGAGAGCAGTAGAGATAAGAACCTGGAGTTCTGCCCCACAGTTTGGAAACTAGCCTCACATGCTGGGGGAAAACTGAGATATAGAAGGGAACACCAAGTAGAGGATATTGGGAGGACCCACTCGGGTTGAAAGATGCGTGCCAAAAGTAGACTATAGACCAAACATTATTTGTCACTCAATACCTAGATTGCAAATTACAATGCCCAAAAGGAGAGAACAAAAGGAGGTGCCCTGACACAGTGGCAGGGTGGAGTGGTGAGGACTGGGGGGAGGTGGTGGGAGGTATACTGGGAACATTGTTGGAGGAGAATGGGCACTGGTGGAGGGATGCAAACGATCACTCTATGACTGAAATGCAAACATAAAAGTTCATCAAGTTCACATATATCTTATGGTCATTCACTAATAAAAAGTTTTTAAAAAAGAGAAGGGTTGAGCAGGGTGACACCATTTCACTTAAACTCTTTAGTCCCACCCTCAAGAACATCATGAAATGACTGGGGTGGGAAAGAATGGGAGTGAAGATAGATGGCCGGCAACTACACCACCTCCGCTTCAATGATGACATCGTTCTATAACACTAAATATCAGCCAAGTGTCAGGAATGCTGGCTGACTTTGTGAGTGCGGAAAAGTCGGACTGCAGCTGAATCTCACAAAGGCAATGTTCATGAGAAATGGACTAGTTCCTGATATCTATTTGCCCTCAATGGAACAAACATCTCTGAATATAGCAGTTATGTATACCCAGGTTGAGAACTCAACATGAGGAACGACCTGGCACCTAAACTGCACAGGAGGAAGATAGTGGAGTGAAACGCCTTCAAGAGCTTCAAAGAAGTGGTTGAGAGGAAGAAGAAACTCCGCCCCAGGCATATCTTTTCAATTCCACCATTCTTTCTGCATTAACATACGCCTCAGAGAGCTGGGCCCTACAAAAACAGGATGAGAACTCTATTTAATTATCCCAAAGAGGAATTGAAGGAGCTATGCTTGGAGTATCACATTTCACTCAAGTGAGAGGAGGAATCTGGAGTTCGGATGCCCATCGACGATCAAGAATCAGGGATGCTATCTCCTTTGCCATGGCATCAAAAATCAGATGGTCTGGACACATAATGCTATTTAGAGATGACCGCTAGACTAGTGCTGTTACCCACTGGATTCCATGGGACATCAAAAAAATGCCTGGCCGCCTACCAAGGAGATGGTCAGACTTCTTCAAGAACCTGAATAAATGGTTTGAGGTTCTATGTGTTCCTGGAGCAAGCTGACGCCATTGGGCTACACTAGCACGCGGCAGTGATGAATGGAGACGTTACTGGCACCCACTTGAGCAAACCGATCAGCAATGGGCTGACAAGTGATACAAGTGACACAACCAATTTAGTGCTTTCAATAATTTGGTGAAAATACTGAATCATCATTTGTTTATACTATAATGTTTTATCCTATATACATATATATACATTTGTAGTATATATAAATGTTGATTTATAATGATGTAAACCTAAAAGCTTACATGATATTATAAACCAACTTTATTTCAATAAGATAATGCTGAAAGGCTGAAAAAAGAGAAAAGAATATCAGTGACATTTGATAAATGTAAGATTAATTTAATATGCAGGTAATTAGGGCCTGAGTGATGGAAAGTGGTTGAAAGTGCTTGCCTTGCATGAGGATGGTCTTTGTTCAATTCCCAGCACTTCATATAGTCCCTCAAGCACCACTATGAATGATCCCTGAGCTATGAGGTAGGAGTAGCCCCTACATATAATTAGATATGGCCCCAAACTCTACAAATACACACACACACACACACACATATTCACACACTTAAGTTTATTTCAACAACTATGTGCAATGGTGATTTTGGAGCTGATTTGGTACTTGGGTTCAAATTTCTATATTTGAGCACAAGGTTTGTACAGATTTAGCAACTGATAAATATCAGTAAGTTCCTTAAAATATTAGGATCAAGAGAAACACTGCTAAGAAGACAATTAACAATCAAATATGTAACTAGACCTGGAATTCACCATATTTTTTGTATGAAGATATAGCATGGCATTTCATAGAAAAAAGTATCATCTCACTAGGAATTAAAGAGATAAACATTTACACAATATTAAAGTAAAATTATTTTCTGCTAAAGTGGCAGGACAAAATTAATACCACATATTGACCCCTTGAATCATGCAATTCATATGTCTCTAATGAATGATACTTAAAATTTGGTATAGTTGTATTTTCTAGTGTTAAATCTCACAATAAAATAACTGAATGAACAAAATGAGCTACGTAAAACAAAGCTGCCTTTTCCCTTGAGAAACATTCATCCAGAGAAGTATTTCTCAAGAAGTTTTTTTTTCTCAAGAAAAGTTTTAAGAGCAAGTAGGCAAAGTATTTATGATCTAATGATTCTAGTTAAATAAAAAAACAAAATGTGTTAAACTTTCAATAAATATGTGATTTCTATGAAAAATATACAAGTTTACCATAATGGAATGTTGAATAGATTTAAATGTATGTTAAATGTATACCCCATTTAAAAAGATGTAAATAATAACATAAAATATTAGTTAATCCAAGAGAAAAAGTATAATTCTTTTAACTCATATATATAGCTATATGTTACAATTCCTGCATTTTAAGTCAAAAACACTGTATTAAATTTATGTATTCAAAATTTTTATTCATTTGCATAGTTTATTAATATTAAGGTTCTCTATTTTCTATTAATTTTAAGGTGTGTTTATTTTGAGCAATAGTAGAAAATCATACTTAGGATCTCACACATGCAAATAAGTGCTCCTCTATTGAGCTATATTCATGGACCCTCTTCTAATTTCAAAAAAAAAAAAACTTTAAAAACCTTGAAGTTTCATTTCAACATTCTTTTCTCAAATTGTTCATCTACTATTAAATCAAAATGATCTGCAGTTTTAATAGTTGGCTCTTTAGAATTAGTCATTTGAAAACTTAAATGACTATATTTTCAGAAATATTTTCTGAAATAAAAATGTTTGAATAAAAAGTAATGAAAGAGGTAGAAGCAGAACATAAATCTAAAACATGAGCTGCAGTGTAAAGTAATCACTGTGGCGTTTCATAGACAATAGACATTCTCTTGCAATTACCATCATTTTCCCCAGTTTCTGATTATTTGCAAAACAATAACCATTTGGGCAGTGGTTAATTGTTTCTCTTCAAATGTTTGACACATTCTTCATTACTTTCAGTAGATGTGAGTCTTTTACTAAACCACAATTATAATTAAGACTGATGAAATCATTAGACTTGTTGTAAACTTTCAGTTTATCCAAATAGAGTTTGGCAACATTTTAAAGGTCTTCTGTCAGGTTCATTCAATGTTTAATTATTTGTTGTTGATGTTGAATTCTAGCATGATTGTTGTCATTTGTCATTATGGTCTATTGGAGTAAATAAACCAATTTTATTTATATTTCTAATCCTCCCACATTAAAAATAACAACAAGAGTTACTTTTAAAAGTGTTAATTCATCTCTTTTACTGCTCAGAATATATAGTCTGTTATGTTGTTGATTAAGAAAGCAAATATTTAGCATTTGTTGTGAACCTAGCCTAAGTAAGATAAAAAATGAAAACAAAACACCATTCATGAACATAATCCTCTATATTCCAGTCTTAGAAAGAGATTTGCACTCTCTTAAATGAAAAATCCCTTAAGAGTGGTGGGATGAGGGAAGAGTAATAAACAATTCTATTAATGCCTAATAAGTGCAAAAAAAGGGGAATTATTGTGAATCAGTTATCACTATAGTTTTATTACTTATGACTGATATTTCAAAACCAATTGAATATTTTTATGTAACCCCAGGCAAAATTATTGTCCTATACTGCTACCCCAGTTCTATAGATTGCTGTGAGTAAAGATATAAACATATGCTGCCTAATGCATACAAATAAAAATAAAGTTCTTTTCCATTCTAAAAAGGACTGGACAAAAAATCCGTATGGTAATTTTCAAAGAACTATGATTATAGATGAAGATGTATCTAGTGATAATTCTGTTAGCCAGTTGATGATATGGTCTACATGTTGCAGCTAAATTTCAACATCTACCAACAGGCTTTAAAGCTTGTTATTCTGCCTCCCACTCCACCCCCACCCTCTGCCACATATAATATTCTGCTCATTTTATTAATCCTATTTTGTGGCCTTACAAAGAATCTCTAATATAGAGAAATGTTTTAGCCTTATTATAGCCCAAATATCCTTTTGTGAGGAATGGGGGCACTAGGCTGTACTCAGGTTTACTCCTGGCTCTGAACTCAGGGAGCACTCCTGGTGCTCAGGGGACCATATCGGGTGCCACCAGGGATTGAACCCAGGTCAGCTGCATGCAAAGCAAGAGCCCTCCATGCTGTTCTAATTCTTGACTCCAGCCTTGATATATTAGCTGATTCAGATCATCCAATCAAGGACCAAATGCATGGATCAACATACGTTATTTATATCTTTAAGATTAAAATTAAAATATTAACTATTAAATTTGTTACTGCCCGCTCCTCTGAAAGAAAACTCTTTTCCATATGTTTTTATTGCAAGGAAAAGCACTTCCTGTTTGATTCAAGAAAAAGTTTAAAAAAGAAAATTGTGCAAAGACAATATTCAAGCTCAATACAATAGTCAATCAACCACCTACATATGTTAGTCTTCCACCAAACATGCCAGTATTTAGTTGTACTCCATTCTTTTTACTACTTTCTTAATCTGCGTTAATCATATAAATCTTAAGTTAGATTAATGAGTAAAAAAGCCTCAATGAATTTACATTTTGTTGACTTGCAAATATTCTAGAATTTTCACTCTGCAGCCATAATTAACTTCTTAAACAAAAGCTTTTTGTGGAATTTTGATGATCAATACCTTATAAAGACTGTGGAACATCTCCCATCTCAAGATATTTTTATTTAATATTTGATTTCTCAGTCCCTCTGGGAGAGCCCGGCAACCCGAGAGTATCTATCCTGCCCGAACGGCAGAGCCTGGCAAGCTACTTGTGGCATATTTGATACACTAAAAACAGTAGCAAGAAGTCTCACAATGAAGATGTTACTGGTGCCCGCTCAAGCAAATTGATAAACAATGGGATGAGAGCGATACAGTGCTACAATAATCTAATATTCAATTAATGTCTTATCATTTACCTTTATATGATTTTCTCTCCTTTTGTATTTTTACATTATACTTTTAATGCCCAAAGCTCCATTTTATCTATTATATATATACTCATCCATATATCTATACATATATATGCAAAATAAATACATTTTTAAGCTTAGATTTATTCTTTTCCATTAAACTAGCAGTTTAAATCCATTGGAAGTTAGTGGAAAATCTATTGCTGTTTTTCTCTCCAGGGAAGATAAATATTGTATTGACATTATATTTAAATAGCTGGGAAATAACAGATTTATTTTGAAGTTCATATGAGTATGAATCACTACATATGTTGCATCTGGATCCAATTTGAGGAATGAAATCATGGATTTCAAATTTGATGCCATTATCAAGTAATAATTTTAGGATATTGAAATACAGATGCATATATTTTATATGTAGGGTGACTGTAAGCAGCTGTTATCAGTGGTGGTAAGTTAAGTCACTTGTGTTGCCACAGTAGATTTTACCCATCTTAGTAAAAGATGGAGCTAACTCTTGAATTTGAGTTGATATTGTGACTGATATAATTTAACCTCTAGAATGTGATAAGAAATAAATTAATGTGAGTTCTGAATCTAAACTTTGAGAGACCTTGGATCTTTCCCTCATTACTTCTCCAGACTACATGACAAAATGTGAACAAGCCAGATAATGTGTTGTGTGGCTGGACACTTCCA
The DNA here is from genome assembly GCF_027595985.1 of Sorex araneus. Taxonomy (NCBI): domain Eukaryota; kingdom Metazoa; phylum Chordata; class Mammalia; order Eulipotyphla; family Soricidae; genus Sorex; species Sorex araneus. Next base: position 129,889,405 of record NC_073305.1, on the reverse strand, counting down.
AAAATGTTTGTTTGTCGTGTAAGTCGATTAGAGCCTCCACCTTCAACATTCTAGTTGTTAGCTGCAAAATCATGAGTAGAGTCATTCAAGATCAGTTGAATAACCCTGTTTGATCTGGTTATGTTTAAAAGATTGGTCACTTTACACTTCAGTTCTAAGATTTGTAAATGTACTACTTCTTAGTCACAGCAGAAAACATCTCATTGAGTACTGGAAAAACAGCATAATTTATTTATATACTACTTCTTTGACTTTTTTCTATTGATTTTATTGCTCTTGACCTGTTCACATTGACTACTAATTATTTCCTAAATAACCAAAGCAGTGAGTGGATTGCCATTCCTCTGTGTAATTTTTTTCCAGTAAATCTCCTAATAATCTTGTTCATTCAAACCTTTCCTCTTATATAACCTTCTCATTATAGATGGCAGTAGTTACTTTTACTTAAACCAATAGTATTTTTTGTCCCTATTATATTTCAGCGGGATGGAGCGATAGCACAGCTGTAGGGTGTTCGCCTTTCATGCAGCCGACCCATGTTCGATTCCTCCGCCCCTCTCGGAGAGCCCGGCAAGCTACCAAGAGTATCGCGCCATCACAGTAGAGCCTGGCAAACTATCCATGGAGTATTGGATATGCCAAAAACAATAACAATAAGTCTCTCAATGAGAGACATTACTAGTGCCCGCTCGAACAAATCGATGAGCAACGGGATGACAGTGACAGTGACAGTGATTATATTTCAGCATTCATAGAATCTCTTCTAAAAGAAATCAACTCCCCCTTATCTTGGCTTATGTACACATACACACAAAACTTACTCATAAACATTTATCTTATATTTACAGATAAGATGGAATATACCTCCTCAGGAAACTGGTCCAAGAAGGTGTTTATTGGTCTTTCCGTTGTATACCAGTATGCAGCCAACCCTTCCTTAAAATATGCTTCTATGATCTCTTAATATATTAGAAAATATATACTTCTTCTCAATCTGTAGACAGGGAAACATTTTGGAACAAATATGCCATGTTCTCAGATTGCTACGCCTAAATAAAACATATTTTCTCACAACTCTTATCTCTTGGGATATTGGTTTCCAATTCACAAGCACTCGAACCTAATAACATTTGACTTTATATAATATGTAATATTCATATTTCTATATTTATTTTACCATCCATTATAATTCAACAAAGCCAGGGATTTTCAGTTCATAAAGATACATTTTGCCATCATTATAGTATCACATGATTTAGTTCATGGTTTTGAAAAATATGAATACATTTGTATATAAATTATCTATGTGCACTTATTCACATTTTAAAAATTTTATTTAACATTATGATAGCACAGCAGGTAGGGCATTCACCTTACACGTGGCTGACCCAGGTTTGATTCCTCTGTCCCTCTCGGAGAGCCTGCCAAGCTACTAAGAGTATCCCGCTTACAGGCCAGAGCCTGGCAAGCTACCTGTGGCGTATTCGATATGCCAAAAACAGTAACAACAAGTCTCACAATGGAGACATTACTGACGTTACTGATGCCCACTGGAACAAATCAAGGAGCAATGGGATGACAGTGATACAGTGATGTTTAAGGGATTTTTCAAACCTTAAGAATATTTATTCTTCCAGGGAGTCAGATATAATGCAGGTGGTAAGGGGTTTGTCTTGCATGTATCCAATCTAGATTCAATCCCTGTATCTCATATGGTTCCAAGCGCATGACCAGTATTAATTCCTAAGGGCAGACCAGAAACAACCTGTGATCATCTCTGTGTTTGCCCCATCCACCAAAAATAATTCTCTCAGGAAATAATGGATTCACTACTACAATTTTGTGATTATTAAGGTTAAGTTTCACATTGTAATTTTTAAAGAACTTTTTTTATAATATCACCGTGAAATAGACTCACACAAAGATTTTCTTGATTAGGTTTCAGTCATACAGGGTTCCAACACCCACCCTTCCATTAGTGTACATTTCTCAGCACCAGTGTCTCCAGTTTCCCTCCAAACCCCTCACCTTTATCTGCTTGCATGGCAGGTTCTTCTCTTCTGTCTGTCTGTCTCTCTTTCTATTTCTATTTTTTCTGTCTCTGTCTCTCTCTGTGTCTCTCTTCTCTCCTTTTGGGCAATGTGGTTTGCAATAGATACTGAAAGGTTATCAGATATACCCCTTGCCTTTAACTACTTTTAACATTCAGTTCTTGTCCAGCGTTATCATTTTGAGCTATTATTGTCATATTAGTGTGGAGTGATAGTACAGTTGGTAGGGCATCTGGGTTGCACCGGCCGACCCAGGTTTCATTCCTCTGTCCTTCTCAGAGAGCCAGCAAGCTACTGAGAGTATTCTGCCCACACAGAAGAGCTTGGCAAGCTACCCATAGCGTATTTGATATGCCAAAAACAGTAACAACAATGTTGTTGTTACTCACAATGGAGATTGGTGTCTGCTGGAGCAAATCAATGAACAATGGAATGACAGTGCTACAGGTAAGGTAGTGGGATTGGTGTTGGAATATTGAAAGTAATAAATTATTGTGAACAACCTAAAAAATGCGTTTCTTGTAGATTACAGAATATTGAATTCAGTCTTTTATTCATTTTGCCACTCTGTGTCTCTTAATTGGTGCGTTTAGACCATCGATGTTGACAGAGATTATTGTCATGGGGTTTTAAGACATCTTTCTGTAGAAGTTTGTTGTGTTTGTGAAAGTTGTCTTTTCTTAGAGTAGCCCTGTCAGTCCTTCTTTTAAAGTTGGTTTCTCTGAAGTTGTTAAGCAGTTGTTCATCCGTGAAGTAGTGGATCTTTCCTTCAAATCTGAATGAGAGTCTAGCCACATACAGTATTCTTGGTAAGGCAGTCATTTCATTAATTTTTTTTTCACTATATCCCACCACTGTTTTCAGGCTGGAGGGCTTTGTTTGATAACTCTACTGTAAATCTAAGGGATGCTCATTTGTCTGTGACTTCCTTCTTTGATCTGCTGCTTGCCATATTGTGTCTCAATCTATGGTATGCATCATTCTAGTTATTATATGTCTTGGAATCTTTATATTAGGGTCTCTTAGCTGTTATTCTTCTGGCTTCTTTGATTTAGATGCTGCCTTCTCCAGCTTTAGGAACTTTTCAGCAATGATGTCTTTAAATGTCACTCCCTCTTTGGGGTTGTCTTCCTGTCCCTCTGATACTCTGATTAATCTTATGTTGTTCCTCTTGAATTCACCCCATATACCTCTTACCCACCTTTGAGCTATTTTGAGGTCTTTTTCCATTTTATTTTGTTACTTGGATACTTTCTGCATCTCATCTTCAAGCTCACTGATTCTGTCTTTGATTGATGACAACAATCTACTATAGGGCATTCACTGAGTTTTTTTATTTTATTCACTGAATATTTTATTAGTTACACTTCTGTTTCTAGCTCTCTTATTTCTAATTTCATTCCTGTATTTTATTGGCTTTATGTTCCACTGTTTTTTTCATGTCCTCATGTATTTTATTGGATGTTTATTTTACTGTTTCTTTGATCCCATTAGAGATGCTCTTCATTTCATCTCTGAATTCTTTATCAGAGAGATTATATATGTGGGTATTTCCTGTTTAAGCATCAGGGATCTTTTCTTCATCCACTCCTCATGGTGGGAATCTGCACAATTTTCCCATGATGATGTAGTAGTACGGAGCTGGAATCCTCCAGTTCACTATAAGAATCTCCCTCTCCGTTTAGAGGGAGATGGTGGTCTCGTCTTTCCCCTTCAAGGATATTATATTCCTCTTTAGTGTTCCTGTGTGACTTGCGTGGAGCCTCTAGTGCTGATTCAGGGGCCTTGTTCTTTCAGAGTGGTCTTGTACAGGTTCAAGTATTCACCACTGTTTGGGTGAGTTTGGGGGATATTTTGATTGGATTTGCAAGTAGATTATTGGCCTAATGTGGTTGGGATAGCCAGGCTGCCCTCCTAAAAGTTCGGTATAGAAGACTGAGATATGGGTCCAGTGCACTATGAAAGGGGGAATTTACTGGCAGCCCGAGAGGCCATGGACGCCTTCCCCCAACTGGTGTACTTGTCAAGGGGAGGGACCACACATTGGTAAAGATCCTGAGTTGCAGTTGAGTCCTACTTCCTGTGCATTTCTAAAAATGCAGATGTCCCCTCTTATCTAGGTGCTCGTTTGGTACTTGTGGTCTTAGAGAGACCTTCCTATTCATGGCCACAACTTGGCACGCCATCCCAGAGACTACCAAATGAATTATCATCTTAGAATATATAAAAATAAGGAAATGTAATTAATCAGATAATATGAAGTTGCACTTTTATGAATATGAATATAATATCAAATTAGTATTTTCTCTTTTTAAAAGTGAAATTGAGATACAAATAAGTAAACAAATAGATGATTCTGTGTCTTTTAAAATAATATTTTTTTTACTTTGGGAGAACAATAACCTGCCACTCTAAAATGTGTTTTGGCAGAAAAATAATTTCATGGAGTGAAGTCTGACTCTGAGTGAAGGGATACTTTGAAAAAGACATTTTCATTAAACATAGTGGAACTAAAATTGAATTATTTCTGTTTATTTATTTATCTTTCATTTTTATTTCTGTTTTACTACCTCTTTCTTTGGCAACTAACTTAAATATGTCTTTCTCCTGCAAGACTTTGGTTTTGAAACCAAAAAGAGCCTGTGAGTCACTTTGCTTTTTTTGGGTCTCTTCCTTGTGTACATAACTCAAACGTTCCTTCCCATGGCTACTTCAAGTTCAGCCAATGAGAAAACAGTCACTGGTTTGAAGAGTTTGTAAGCAACTAACTAGGAGACTGGAACATGGCACACTCATGTTCCTAAAAAAAATAAAATCTTGCCTTCATGTTTACAAAAAACAGTTTTATAAGCCAAGAGAATATATTTTAGGAACTATTGATGCAGACTGGTGGGTCCTGGAGTAATCCATAAACTTCTTCCTAGGCTGATACCCTGAGAACCACTTCTGATACAATAGTGAGTTTTAGGGGTATTTTGATTGGAATAGGGAAACTCACCAAAGATTTCTATTAAGGTTTCTGCTATCTTATTTTCTAGGACAAGATAAGGGGGCCGATCTCAACATTTTCAACTATCCTTACTCAGATAAATTTTCTGTTTTCTAATATTAAATCCAACAGTTAATTTCTTTGGTATGGTTCATCTACAGGGAATATATGTTAGTAATACATTTTTCTTGATTTTTTCTTATCAGTATGTTTATCTGTCTGACCTCTGAAGAACCTAAAGGGCTGCAAGTTGGTTTTTTTTTATCCCAAATATTAAAGTAAATACAATTCTATAATAATTCTTATACATGTCACTATATATGTGATAGCAAATGTATAAAACATTTTCATAGGGGGAGGAGAAAAACATTTTCATAAAAAATGTAAATTTGGGGGGAGAATTTTTATTCAATTCAGGTATTTGCATTATGTTGTAGGCAATAATACTTAAACATTGCTTATTATGTTCTATAAAATAGGACCTGGACCACAACTGGGATTCTATATTTTAGCAATATACTTATAAAAATATATGTAAAATAAATAATTGCCATAAAGGTTAAAATTAGATTCAATAAGTAACCCTTAATAATGTTATATCAAAATATATTGAATGAATCTTTATAGATTTCATTGTTTATTTTTCGATATAAATGACATTACATGAGTAATAAATATTTTAGAGTTTATTCAACAACACATATAATATACAATGACTAGAATGTTCAGCTGATAATCTAGAGATGTAGTTCATCACAATGGACTATCTCAGGTTTTCCTTTTTTGTATGACACAGATTACTAAACATTAAAGGTTTAGTTTATTGCTCTTATTCATAGTTTCTGATGATGTACATTTTCTAAAAGCTTTACTTTTTATGGAAATCAAACCATTTTGTTCATTTCGACCTGTCTTTTAATTTCTGAGGCAGTGCTAGAAGATGTTTATGTAAAAGAGCTAATTTTTCCCTGCTGATTTGATTCACATTGATTTCTTCTTCCAAAAGCTTCTGTTCTAACTTTTGCCTGGAAAATAAAATTAGCAACTCATTACATGTTTTCTTGTTCGATAATGGCTTTAGGCAAAATTGTGAGTTCCCAAAAGTTTTCTAAGATTCTCCTCACCTCTTTCTATCTACTTTTTCTTCTTTGTAAGCTTTGCCTCAGATACTCTAAAATGTTTTTCCAAAAGTTGTTTTATATGTGTGAGTTATTCTACAGCAATAATTTCCTTCTTAACCAGTAGACACTATTTTAGGATCTTACTGATTTTTAGTTACAGAGTAACAAAAAATGTAGCACTGTAGCACTGTCCTCCCTTTGTTCATCTATTTGCTTGAGAGGGCACCAGTAACTTCTCCATTGTGAGACTTGTTGTTACTGTTTTTGGGATATGGAATATGCCTCAGGTAGCTTGGCAGGCTCTGCTGTTCTGGCGGATACTCTTTGTAGCTTACCAGGCTCTCTGAGAGGGACGGAAGACTCGAACTTAGGTCTGCTGTATGCAAGGCAAATGCCATACCCGCTGTGCTATCGCTCCAGTACAACAAAAAATGTAACTGAGTCAATTTCCAAGATCTAATTACTTTATTAAAGGATCTATGAATATGTCAGAAAATCATCTATCAATTAAAAATATACTGAAAGAAATTGTACAAATAGGTGTTTTTCCTTTGTAAGTCAGAAAAAGTGTTTGGGTAAGTCATTAGCAAAAGAATGAAGAATTATTTCAGACAAAGCCAATTTGCTTTAGGGGATTGCAGGGAGGAGAGACTTATGCAATTTTTTTATTAATGACTAGAAAATTTTTAATTGGTAGTTTAAATTTAAATTTCCACCATCAGAAGGGGCTGAAACTATAAGTTAGGTTTGATACTAAGGATAGGAAATGCTTGAAAGATAACATTCTTTGTCCTTTTTTGATTATTAAATACAGATTTTTTTTAAAAAAATGGTCTATTGTATAAACTAAAAAACAAACAAAACCTCCTCATTTTCTAAAACAGGAAATATCCCATAATTTTAAATTCTTAAGACAGTTTACCTATTTTTCATAAACTTAAATTTGCATATTAAAATTTACCTTTCTTAGGTAGAACAGCATTGATTTCATGAATGAAATGTATTTAAGTACAAAGTAAAAAAGATATTTTTCCTCCCTTAAGGCTCTTAAACCTTACAGCAGTCTGATTAAGGTGGCATAGAAAATATTGATGTGCATTATTTATGTCGATGGATTAGGTCTTTTTTGTTATTTGTTTATTTTGACTTGAGTGATAGCACAGTGGGTAGGGCATTTGCCTTTCATTCGGCTAATCCGGGTTTGATTTCTCTGTCCCTCTTGGAGAGCCCGGCAAGCTACCAAGTGTATCACGCCCACACGGCAGAGCCTGGCAAGCTCCCCGTGATGTATTTGATATGCCAAAAACAGTTACAACAAGTCTCACAATGGAGACGTTACTGGTGCCCGCTCCAGCAAATCCATGAACATCAGGAGGACAGTGTTATAATGCTACAGTGCTTGTTCATTTGGGGGCCACACCCTCCAGTGCTCCATCCTTGGCTATATTCAGAAACTGTATGGGATCACAAGACTCTCTCATGGCAGAGTCTGGCAAGCTTCCCCGTGTTATATTCGACATGCCAAAAACAGTAACAATAATAAGCCTCATTCCCCTCACCTGAATACAACAGAACCAATGAAGATGTTACTGGTGCCTGCTCAAGCAAATTGATGAGCAACGGGATGACAGTGATACAGTGATACAGTGGTATAGGATGAGCCTGGATATAGAAATATCTCAGTGGTTTTTCAGATTTCCTCAAACGATCCTTTGTCTCCAAGACCTGCATGTCTTTGGGCTTGTTTAAGTCCCAAGCAGTTTTTTTTACAAATACATCACCCAAGTCTCCCTAATACTCTGCCTATAGTGGGTAAGGATCTTGCCTTGTGTCAAGCTCAACTGACTTTGATCCCAGGTACTATAAATGACCATCTTGAGTTCCATTAGGAGCAATTTATGAGCACAGTATGCATATATAACAGCTTGCCCAATGCACAGTTCTCCTGAAAAGATCATTTAATCAGATTCTGCTTTCATATATTTTTGTCATCAGAACTTTCAAGTGAAAATGTAGCTACTTTATTCACTTCATTTTATAATAAATCTGGGCATCTCTAGTGCTTCCTTATCTACTCAGTTTGGTCACTCAGGGATGTGCGTGAACAAGTTGAGGACTGACAGAAGTCTCAGATAGGCCACTGCATGTCACAGACCTTATACCTCAGCAGCCCTGCACTGTACCTGGGTTCTACTCCTTCTGTTTTTCGTGAAAGGTGTGTATGAGTGCCACCTCTACCTTCACTGTTAGTTTGGTTTCACAGGATGCACCTAAATCTCATTTGTCTCAAACAGATGGGGGTGGAAAGCTGATTATTTTCAAACAATTACTTGGTGATATTATTTGGGAATGTATCAGTCTAAATTCAGAACTCTGTAGTTAAGGACACTCTTTTGGGAGAATGAGAGAAGGCAATGTGTGAAAAGTGTGGTGATGGTAGGTGTCTGACATCTTTGGTGACAGCTGTGGTGTGCTATATACATTTGTTAAAGTATGAAGTTGTTCTCTTGAGACTTTATTTTTTTAATGTAGGAGTGCTGCTATTTATTCAGCCACTGATTAAGCTGACTGAAGTAGGCATGAACTTCATATTGCTTTTGTTTAAGAAAAAAGAATATCTGTGAGATAAACCATTACAATGCTGTTCATGATTGGGTTTTAGTCAAACAATGATCTAACACCCACCCTTCCATCACTGTACATTTCCCACCACCAATGTCACCTATTTCCCTCCCACAATCTCCCAACAACACAACACCCAGCCCAGTCTTTCTCTATTTTCGTGCATTATGGTTTGTAACACAAGTACTAAGAGGTCATCGTGTTTGTTCAGGGTATACAATATTTTTATTGGATGGGAAGGCTGGAATAGCTTTTAAACTAGGTGGAAGCTTTGGGATGTGGATGTGACTTCAGTGGATTCCAGAAGGAGAGGGAGGTGGGGAGATATAGCCCATCCCAACCCTGAGAAAGTCTGGAGATTTCAGTCACAAAACCTGCATACTTAAATTTTCAGCAGATTATATCTCAGTGAGGTATGTCCTGAGATGATGGAGTCAGACTGGGGGTATAGCAGTGATTTTGGATTATGGAAGCAAGTGGCTGCTGGGGGCTCTGCTTGGGTGGGCACCAGGCTGACATACCCACTTCTGATTTATCCTAATCTGTTCAGCCTTGTGCAAATCTGAGATTAACTGCAGTTTTTGAGCTTTTGATCTCTTTTGAGACTTACTTGTGGTCTCTGAAGCAAGGTTGGTAGAAGAGGTTACTCGGTGTAACTGGAGTTTGTTTGTGGGAGTGAGTGCTGGTGTTTTCAGTAGTATAGAAAAGTGCCTGGGGGGACTGAGGGGGGGAGGAAAGTAGCCCATCCAATTCTAAGAAAGTATGGAGATTTCAGTCACAAAACCTGCATATCCAAATTTTCAACAGGTTATTATCTCAGTGGGGGAGTCTGTCCTAAGATGGTGGAGTGTAGCCGGGGGCATAGCAGCAATTTTGGACTACAGAAGCAAGTGGCTGCTGGGGACTATGCTTGGGCAGGCACCAGGCTAACCCAGCCCCCTCTGATTTACCCTGGTCTGCTCAGCCTCGTATAGGTCCAAGACTGGTGTTTAATCTCTTTTGAAATTTATTTATGGGTCTCGAAAGCAAGTCTGAAAAATGAGCTTGTAAAGCTGAGTCAGAGAACATTTCCATGCCTGACTACCAGATACCTAACTTTTGGCCATTTAGTTTCTCATGAAATTTGGTCCCAAGTTGTTGGGATCAGGCCTGAGTCACAGAGGCAATTTTGGGGTATTAAGAAGCCTGAAGGCACCATCAGGCTGCTGATACATTTGCCCCACAGGTGCAGGTTAACTTGCTGGTGGCACTATACCAATATTCTCTTGAAATTTATAATATTTTATAATCCAACATAATTACTATATCAAAAAAGTGAGATGAATCAGAGAGCTCTCCTGATAGGCATGAAAACTGGCATATTCAAAAGAGTTCAGTTATAGAAGGAATATATTTGTAAGTTCAAAGTCTGTCTGATGATTTGTTTATATCTTTCCCTTACTTTCTCCATTAAGTATTCTGATGGGAATCAAATTTATAAACATCTCACTTAAAGGACACTAATTTAGGAAAACAAAATGTACTCTAGGTTTTGTATTGATTTAATATAGTATTGAATTACATGCAGATAATGAATTCTATTGTTATTTCACTTCTATTTATTTATTTTATTCTATAGTTATTTACCCACATGGCAGAGTCTGGCAAGCTACCCCTGGCATATTCAATATGCCAAAAACAGTAACAAGTCTCAGATTGGATGTTACTGCTACCTGCTCGAGCAAATCGATGAACAAAAGGATGACAGTGCTACAGTGCATAGTTGTTTACAATTTGAACTTTATTTCAAAGCCTGCTAAACCTATACTTATTACTCTTGTTACTTATTAACTCTAAACTCTGTAAATATGTGAGTTTTGAGTAATGTAAATATACTTTTGTTTACTCCTAGATCAGAAAGCATTCTCTGATCATTTGGCATTTTATTAAAGATTATTCAATTAATTTAAAATTTATGTATTTTTTCTCTCATCCTTTTTAAGGTTTTTATTTTTGGAATTCTTTTGATATGGCTTCTAATTTTTGAATGATCTAATTTTCATTGAAGAAATTTTCATTGTATTATGTTTATGGCCCCTAACCACTTTATTACCTGTTTTATTAGAATAATTACTGGGCAAACTTTTAATTGACTAATAATGTATGTCATTAGTATTGTAAAATTGCTGACCTATATATGATGTACTTCAAGAAAAAATGTTCATTCATTTGTTCTTTCTTCTATAAGTTCTAAAATCAAATTTTCAGGATAAACAAATCAAATACTATCTTACTATCTGTGGTTTAAAAATACAATGAACAGAGTTTTTGTTTATGGTGTTATCTGAAAGTTCTCTTTGTTCAGCATCCTGAAAGCTACTCCATCTCCTTTGACATGGGTTGATCTGGACTGACTTTGCGAATAATAACCTGATAATTTACTACTAGCTGTCTTCAAGTTAGAGGACTATAATTCTATTTCACAGGCACTTCTATATAGTTCAAGGAGACAGTGCAAAGAGGTTGGAGAAAAGAGCACCTTCTCTGATCCTGCAATCATAAAAGCTATCAATTTTGTTGTGGTATGAGATTCATCTGAAAAGTGAGATGAAATCTTGAAAGTAAGACATTCAATCTGTTTCTAGGTTACTGAACTGATAGGTTTTTGGTCAAACTTCCTTGTAAAACACCTTAGCAACTGCTTCCTGTACAGATATTTAAGTGTACTTCAAGTTATTAGATTAATCTTTGCAATGAGCTGAGGACATATGAAGAAAACACTTAGGCCACAACACTTTCTGAACTAGAAAAGTCATGTGGCAGTTAGACAACAATTGGCATTTAACAATGCATTTCTTTTAATGCAAATCAAATCCTAAAGAGAAATATTGAAAATATCTTGTAAGATAGCACTAAAAATAAAATAATACTAGCCTAACATTCAGGATCAGTTTTATAGTTTGTGATTCAATTATTAAGCTTTCTAATTTTAGGTAAATATTCTAAAGAGAAACTTAAACGGAGAAAATAGAATATTTAATACTTCTTGGTTGCCATTTGTGATTATGTGTGCATGTTTTCTTTATATCCTTAGAAGTTAAGCTATGCAGTACTATAATATTGTCTTCACAATTTAATCATGTTTTATCTCATATGACTATGCTTATATTGGATGATTTGATCTATCACCTCCCCTTTTTCTATTAAAATAGAAAGTATTTTTGTCCAGTGTCCCCTTTATTTGCCTGAGTAAAATTTACTCTCACCCATTCTGAACAGGGACAGAAATTATTGATAATTTATTTAAACATTAATCTCAAATTTATCAATGATAAAATCACATCCTTTTCAACTGTTTTTGACCTTTTTGTCTTTTTCTCTGACAACTTAAATAACCTCAAGGTATAAAGCTTCAATGTGAAACTAAAGTCAGCAGCTCTGGATTTCAAATTCTATTTTTATTCTAGAAACACTATCTATAACTTCCTTGAATGACATTCCAGGCAAACTATCTATTGCTAATAATTAATTGCTATTTGGAATATAACACTTAAGGCTATTGATAAAAATTGGTCTCTTATTATTAATAAAAATATATTTTTCTATTTTAGAAGTGCTGAATTACACAGTGTTAAAACATAGCATCTTTACACATTATTTCACAACCTTTTAAAAGCAATACCTTTCTCATAAACAACACAATGATTTCACTTCTGTTATTCTAAATATTATGTAATATCATAAACTCTGGAGTTATGTATTCCTCTTTAGTTACTATTTCTCACTTTTGTTAGATCAACTTTACATTGCAGTGACAAATTAACAATATGTTCAATCAATAGCAAACTTAATGTATTTAAAAAATTGTATTAACTTGGAACTATGTAGCTGCAAATTCATAAGCAGGGCCTGAGATGTAAGGTAAGCAGTAGAACACTTTGCATGTGTGAATTCGTGAGTTCAGACAGAACCAGGTACTACCCCTAACAAACAAACTAATACACAGTTTTAATTTTAGCTTTTACGAATCCCAAAATGTTGCTTATTGCACATATAAAATGTATTAGAAATAATTTATTTTTTCTAATATTATGTCTATAATCATTTTTATATAATATAACCTATTGTACTTATTCTGAAAAAGAAGTCAATTTAAAAATAAAACCCTTACCTTTCATAACAGGATATAAATATTCTCCTTGAAATGATTAATTTATGTATAGCTCGATACTGAAAGTCTACTACCTTCCTGTCATTTAAAATAAATAAGATGTAGGGTATAATATTTGAAAAATACTGCTAAAATATTAATCACCTGAGCCTCTTAATTATAGTAAATGAGCTGTCATATTTGAATTACTTACTTAAAAGGAGTGTCTTGGTTTCCACATAAGCAAATATAAATAATTGTTTTACATTCTACATTACACTGTGACTAAATAATCTCAAATAATTCCTGGTACATAGATCTTGTTACTAGTGATATTTTCAATGTATTGTCATGCATAGAGTGATAGAGAATTTAAACTTTTAATGTCACAAGTTTGTAGTTTAAGACACAAAAAATAATCAGTAATTAAATAAGAAAATATGAATCTAGGTAATACAATGAATAGTGAGTTTTGGTGGAAACAATGTTATAAATAGACTATTAGATAAGTCACAGTCTTATTATGTCTAACATGACATAATAGACTTGTACATGGCTAACTTTGAGTCTTACTCTGTAAATGACCAAGGGAGGAGTTTAGAAAGCAAAGATAAACCATTTCTAGCCATTAGAATCTGAAGCAGATTCATAAAAACCATTAAAAATTTCAGATTTGCTCTGTCAGTTGAAAATTAAGAACTCTACTGGGAACAAAATGAATCAAAGATTGTATAAACATATATACATAGAATTGATGAAATTGTTGGCAATTTACTAACTCCAAAAGTATGAATAAGTTCTTGTAAAAATAATCTTCCTTAAACATACAAAATAAATATCATGAATATAAGAAAATGAGGAAAAACATCGTATAACACAAAACAATGATTCATATATTTTTTTAATTATTGTGAATATAGGACATTATAGTTTTTTTTTCAAAGCTATGCTTAATGAAAGTTGTCACTCTTAGAAATTTGTTCCTAAGCATCCTTTAGCAAAATCTCACACAGCAGAGCCTGGCAAGCTACCCGTGGCATATTCGATATGCCAAAACCAGTAACAATAAAGAGGCTCATTGCCCTGAACCTGAATGCAACAGGGACAAATGAAGACATTACTGGTGCCCACTCAAGCAAATAGATGAGCAATGGGATGACAGTGATACATTGATCCAATGAAGCATTCTTTACTAGAGTATTATTAATAGTGTGATCTTAGAACCAATATTGGTCTAAAAACATTGGGCTACAAGTATAGAAATTGAATGTGAACATGTCATGTCAAAAACTGTAAGCAATTTGGCAGGATAATCTTAGTTTAAATAATTTGATCATATATATATATATAGTGTAATTATAAACATTTTAAAATAATTTTTATTTTCTTTATTTTAATTTTAATTTGCTTTAAATTAGAAATTAAGACAAAGCAAAACAGTCGAAACCCTTTCTGTTGTTTTCACAATCAATATTTTGAAAATAATGTGTTAAAATATGTTTTAAGTGTTTTTGATGCAGTAGAGCAACTCTTATAATTGTTATTTTCGAATGGTTATAGGAAACTAAACTAAGGGTTATTTTGGTTTTAGTTTTGGGATTGTACCCAGTGGTGCTTAGAAGATACTCCTGGCTCTGTGCTTAGGGATCATTCTGGGTGTTGTTCATTATACCAGATGTGGTGCCAGGAGCTAATTAGGGTTGAGCAAGTACAGGGCAAGTGAACTCTGAACAGATACTTTTCATTGAAATTTGAGCTGGATGTTTCTGAAAACATAAAACTAAATCCAGAAGAATCATCTTTGCTATTTTTAATGTCCACTTTTAGTTCTCAATTCAATTTCACGTAGAAATTTACAAAATATCATGAATGGAGGATTATTTAAGAAAAATTTGAGTAATAAATTGTTTATTAGGAGTATGCATAGCTTTCTCTGTTTTGAAACACTTTCTTACATGCAGTAATTATTCCCAAAAAGATATCAAAATCTGTGCTGACCACTGTGATTAAATTCTGGATTTTCAGGGCTGAGAATTCTGACTTTCTCAGCTTTACTAAGAATAAAACGTAAAGATAACTCTTATACTTCCAAAAGATCTTGCAGAAAGAGTAGAATTAGCTTGCAGATAAAATTAACTAATCATCCTCTATTTGGAGTCTATAATTATGAACTAATTTGCCTGTGAATTTTTAGGCAATACAGAGAAGAACCCTTAAATTTTTGCCCAAAATACTTTAGATGCCGGAAACTTACTTCTAGAAACTGGCGAGTTACAATTAGAGTAACTTCTCCATGACCTTTGAAGTATGCAGGAGATCCTTCAAAAGAAACAGAAGGAACATGGAAAGCTAGTAGTAGTATACCCTTAGGGAGCTTACCTCCATGCAGCTGAGTGGAGTTCACCACCCCGAGCCCCCCACGGGCATCCCATACGTTCCCCAGAGCACTGCTAGAAGTGATTTCTGAGTGCAGAGCCAGGAATAACCCCTGCCGTCCCTGGGTGTCCTGCCCCCATCAAAGAACCAAGCAAAACAAAAAAAGAAGGAGGAAGTCTGGGCTGGGAAAAGTGGAATTTAAAATAGTTTTGATGTATAATAATCCTGAAATTGTTGATGTCCAAAGCTAGTCTTAAAAATTACATGTATCTCATGTTAGAATTAAGCAATGGACTTTCCTGAGTTAAATATTTAGCCAGTTTAAATGAAGCAAAATGTACTGTTATCTTCAGAAAAATTTCCCAAGAATAACATTTTCCTTTTCTTTTTCTTTCTTTTCTTTTTTTCCTTTTTTTTTTGTGTGTGTATGTGGGGGTGGGGAGGTGGGGGAGTAGCACAACCTGCTGTGATCAGGTCTCACTCTGAGCTTCATACTTAAGAATCACTCCTGGTGGGGCTGGAGGTGGAGGAGTTATGAGTGATCAACACAGGCTGGCCTTGTGCAAGGCAATCATCTAACCTGCAGAACTGACTCTTTGGCACAAGAGTATCATTCTTGAGACCCATGCATCAGAATATATTTCACTGGATTGTAGTTTTTCTCTTGATTTTTTAAAAACATCAGCTTATAATGATTAATGTAATTATGATAAAGACACTTCTTTCCCCATCCCCCACTCTTTGTTTTGCTTAGTTTGGGTATCATATCTGTAGCTGTGCAGGTCTTACTCCTGGTTCTGTACCTAGAGACCTCTCCTCGTGGTACTTGGACGACCATGTGTGGTGTCTGGGATCAAACTAGTCTTGGAAGCATACAAGGCAATTGTCTCTAGTACTATCTCTCCAGGACTAAAGGTATATATAAGTATAATTTTAAAAAGCAAATGATTTTCTTACAGCTTGCATTTTCAATTGAAGCCCTTTCATGTTCTTTGGGGTCACAGCACTGGGAAATTTTTTTTAAATGTCTAATACAAAGTCTATGACTTAGAAAATAGTTTCTGCCTAGGAATTTACTTGAGAATCTATGGTCGTTTTATAAATGGAGTTAATGGATTTTATCTAAGTGACACAGAGAGAGTGAACATAAAAATATTAGAAAGTTAAGAAGATTGTCTCTCTAGAGCAAACAGAAAAGCTATCAGAAAATATACCAGCAAAGATATATAACACCTATCATAAATAATCTTGGATGGAAATCTTAGTGTAGTTTCGTTTAATTTATAGCATTTAACCAAATTAATTTTGTTATGTGTTAGTTATATTTTTAGTAAGCTGAAAAATAATTTAGTATACTTGATAGTATTTTCTTTAGAGAAAATTGAAAATAAAACTATTAATATTAGGTATGTTTTCTTATAAATGATAACAGAGAAACCCACTTTGAGGATACAGTATGATGTTGATTTCAATAAATTAATTTTATTTGCTTGGGAGCCAGAGTCAGTGATTTTAAGGGCTTACTCTTTGCACTGCACTCAGAGGCAAGCCCCCTACCCATTCTAATACTACTCCTGCCCAGTACAGGTTTTACATAAATCAATATACAAAATGTGAAAACCTTTGAAATTCAGTCTGTCCTACTCTGAATATGTAGAGTTTTTGTCTGAAGAGGCAATTCTTCAGCTGCAAGTAATATCTACTCTCTTAATGTTAGAGTCCAGGATTCATTATAGGAAAAACAGTGTCATCTTCCAAGGAAGTACACAGAAGTGACATTGCCTAAACATTAAGTAATATACTTCTAAAGCTTCCCCCAGGGTTTTACTTAATGTTCAAAGTATTTTTATTTTTATTTGATATATAAATTATACACTCCATTGAAAGGAGAAAATTCGTTCACTTCAGAGTTCTTGTTGGTTTCTTTGGATGTTTAAAATAGATTTATAAGACTTCATTATCAACCACTCTATACATGACTACCTTCATATTTCTACACTGTTCACTGCTTCTTGGATCCTTGCAGAAGGAGAACGTCCACTTTCCTTTCTGGTTCAATCCTAGTAATTAGATGTATGAGAGCTTTGCTGGTGTGCAGAATTTTTCTAGATTCCTCTTGGGAATCATCCGTGGCTTCAATAATTAAACAGAATTCATATTTTGCAAGCAAACTTTACTGCAGGGCTTGACTTTCATCTTGAAATCAAATAAATTCAAAGAAACTCTGAGTAAATTATCCAGGCACGATTATTCCATTTGGATGATCATTCCAAATGATCATCCAAATCATTTCAGACCTGGAACCGAGGGTGGGGAACATCTTGCCATGTACTGTAATCATATGACTGGTTTACACATTAGTAAATATTCTTTTAATTTTATTTTTATTTGATAAATAATTCTCAATTCTCAATACTAATTTATTGAGAATTTAAAATTCTCAATACTATTTACTAATGAGTAAATAAAATTTAATTATTATAAATTTAAATGTATTTATATTAATAGAAAATATTTTAATAATTATGTTTACTAACTAGTAAATAATAACATTGAATATATTTTACTACTAATACATTTTATTAGGAAATATTCTCTTGAAATAATACAGTCTGGCCTAGGTACATGATGAGACAGACCCATATACTTCTCTTCTGCAAACCCTCTCTCTGCATATACAGCCTATAAATTAGGTTCTAAGTATTCAAATGGCCCTTCACAGGAAAAAGTTCCCCACCCATGCTAATACTTTCTCAACTTTATAGGTTGTAGATTCTTCCCTTAACAAAGTCCTTTTTACAAACTAGATCTGGTTGATCATAAATCCTTACTTATCAGCTGGTGCTAGAGGAGGAGATCAATTCTCAAAAAGTTCTAGTCTTAATTTGACCAGAGAACATGTACTGTTCTGTGTCTGTTGCAGACATAATGTTTTATATGAGGTTCACAATGAATCCCATTGCTTTTCAGTTTAGATGCAGCAATACTTTAACTGTTTGAAGATTATCTGTGTATATATGTGTAACATTTTGACTCTCAAGCCTCCTGTCCAAGATATAGGTGTGCCCTTTCTCCTTATACACAAGCTACCTGTTGATAAATAATACTATGTTCTATCTCTTTGGCAGTAGGAATGAAGATTATATCAGCGTTCCTTGTTTATATCTATACATCGGTGCTTAGTTATCCTATGCAGGTTAATGTTGACCAATGACATTAATGAGTACAATTGAACATTATTTCTTTTCTGACTAGTAGGTTTTTAAATGACTTGATTGTATTATTACAAATTTC
Source organism: Sorex araneus (assembly GCF_027595985.1). NCBI lineage: Eukaryota > Metazoa > Chordata > Mammalia > Eulipotyphla > Soricidae > Sorex > Sorex araneus. The sequence continues at coordinate 129,870,823 of NC_073305.1, read as the reverse complement.
TGACACAAAAGAGTTTGGAAAGTTACTTGGGAACAATCTGCGAGCATGATATACTACCTTAATCATTTTGGGGTTCACTTCAAATATTATAAAGGAATAATTTTGTATTTAATACAACTATTTATGGCCTGGCTATACTTAATAGTGTTAAGGGGAAGGAAATTTCTATTTTTTTTCTTTCCACTATTTTAAAAGCATTTTCTGAACTACTCTTTTCCTCCTTTTCTTTAATAAAACGTTAACTTGACAATACAAAGTCATCCAGACATATTTACTCCAGGAGTAGTCTCAATTTTCAGGTCAATTATGAAACTCTAAAATGCATTGCAAAGCATATTCCTTTTTCTTCCCCTTAACATGTTAAAATAACTTTACGATGGAATAAGGCATCCTGGGAAATGTTTCCTATCTATCTCCATCATGTATTAATGTCTATTTTTCAACACTTTATTATGGTTTTTCTTTGGAAGGGATTGGGGATTGTTAGATCACACATATGACAGTGCTCAGGAGCCATCCCTTTCTCTGTTCTCAGGAGTGACATCTGAGGTTGCTGTCACTTTATCAGGGTGCCATGTGTGGTTTCTTGATTAAACCACAGTTAGGCAGAAAGGTGTAATGCAATACAAGTTTGTTAAGATTTCTAACAATTCTGAGGTTGGGGCTAAGAGGTGAAAGAATTAGGGAAATACCATGTACGAATTTATATAGTCACTGTTCTCATGTTTAGATACCAGAGCTAGTATGTCATTGAATTCAGTCTTTTTCAGACACCACTTCTGTATTTTATTTAGACTCTCTCAGCACTTAATCAAGAGGAATGCTTGTGGTATGTAGTAGAACTCTTATGCTGTGAGTTCTATTCATGTGAACTTCAGTCAGCCAAAAAGCACACAAAGTTCCCTTTGCTTGTAATTAATAATGTGAGACCCCCTCCTCTTTTCTCTATCTTTGGAGCCCATTGTCCCTAAAAGGCTCCTGACACAAGGTCTTTTATTAGATAATTCAGTGGTCTTCCTTGTCCTTGTCATCAGAGGAAGAGTTGTATCTTCACAAAGCAATTTTTTCTCCTGAATCTACTGTTGCAAACAGATGGTCAGATTTGACTCAGATGTCAATCAATTGTACACTTAGACTCAGGGGAGTGATAGACATGTAGCAAGATCTCTAACTGATTCTTTTGCAATTTCTTTTTCTATGCCTAAGGAGTAAGAAAGCAATTGTATGTCGGTTGTTAGAGGAAAGGAAACATATTAGTTTCCTCTTTTTGAGAGGAAACCTGTATTCTTCAACCATAAGTTACAAATTTCTAGATCTTTTGTGGGTTATGCGATTAGGGTGGCTAAAGTTCTATGTCACCCTGTGTACGAGGGTACTTGTACTAGTATACTGGTACTCTAGCAGGTCTAGTATCTCATTAACAAACCTGGTTCCTGTACCTTGCTCGGTAATTGGTAATTGAATTTTGACCTGAAACTTAACAGTCTTATTTTAATGACCAATTGCATACTATCATGTATGAAAACGTAGTGAAAGTAGTGAAAGGAAATTAATAATATCCATGGAATAAAATAAAAATTAGACTTATATAAAAAGGAAGATGAATAGAGGAAAGAGATCACAGGGACATTTTCTAAAAACCTGTAACACGGTGTTTCTCAACCAGGGGCCCTATGGTTCCCGTAGGCCCCTAAGATATTCCAAGGGGGCCACTGATTTAAAAAAAAAACTGCATAAACTTTGGACCATAATATGAGACTAGGAGGCCAACCAGTAGGAAAAGGGGCCTCAGGAGGGAAGAAGGTCAGAAAGAAGGAAATCACAGTTGGATAAATGATGTAGCATATAGAAAGAAGTATGTTAGTGAAGTGACAGCGATTTTAGTTATTTATGAAGTATCAGAGAGCATGGAAGTGAAATTGTTTATTTTTAATATTTAAATATTTAAATTATACTAATATTTTAAAAATCAAGCAAAGTAATAAAATTTGTGTTATAATTCATCTATTTTTGGGAGGAGGACTGGTGTTTTCAAGCGATGTTTACTCTGTCCAAGGACCCTCCAGGTGCCATGAGCTGGTGGGTTCAGTATAAGGCCCTGCAGTGTTGGGGTTACCCATGCCACACCAGATGGGTCCTCTCACACTGCTCTGGGTCCTCCCACGCTGTACTCTTTAATGCTGGGGGTGGGGAGTGAGCCCCAACTTGCTCTATCTCTCTCATAGCACCTAATCAATCTACTTTTTGAAAAGTTAAAAATGATCATAATAAAAATAAATGTTTGTTTTTTAAAAGAGCATATTGAAAATATACCAATACAGTGTTTATGGATATAATATAATATATGTTATCAATTACAGGTGACTTCTTCAATTCTCCTTAAATTTATTAAAGTGAAGTGCAAATAAATGCAACATTGTGGTTTTCTGTCTTGCAAGTTATTGCTGAGGGTACCCTGCTTTAGGAGACCCCTTTCTCGTGGGAAGCTTTCTGGATCACAATTATTTAACCTTTCTTTTACATAAAAGATGCTTCTGGATTTGGGGAAGGGGGAGGCAAGTTATCCTTATGGTTTTTATAAGCTATTTTTGTTGATTTGGAGAGAATGGATTGTGAAACCTATTGACAATATGTTTATTAGTTTACTAGCATTTTTATCAACTAAAGTTTAAATTAACTGAGAAGTTAGTGCACATTGTAAGCAGTAGTTCTTCTCTAAACACAAGCATCAAAGTTTATTTAGATGAGCAATATAGCATAGTTAATGGAAAGAAATATAAAAATAAGAATAAATAGCAATATCACTGTATCACTGTCATCCCATTGTTCATCGATTTGCTCAAGCAGGTACCTGTAACTTCTCCATTAGTCCCAGCCCTGAGATTTTAGCAACCTCCCCTTACTCAGCTCCTGCTGCATCAATGTGTCATGATTTTCTTTTCTTCTCTTTTATAGATCTACATAATGTTCCTAGTTGAAAAACGATAGGACTGGCACAAATCCTTTTCATTTCTTAAATGTAATTAGAATCGACAATAATCAAACCCAACGAACAACAATCACTAAAACATGATTCAAGTAAATTATTGAATTAATTCCAGGAACTGATATTTGTAAAAAAGAGGTGCTATTGAGCAATTTGAAACAAGTAACATTGGCATTACTTTATTTTGGAAATGATATATTTCTTAAAAATGAAATTGAAACAAGGGAAGGAAGCTTAAAAAGGATATTTCCCCCCATATGGAAATTTAAATATCAAAATGTAAAGAACTGTAAAATATAATTATTTAAAAATTACTGTAGCAAAATGGTGAGGAATTACAAAAAATACAAAAAACTGCTGGCATTTCAATTTCCCTTATTTTAATAGTTCAATTAGATGGACATTAAAAAACAGTAAGCATGTTCTGAAATGTGCAAATCCAAAGACAATGCTATAAGTGATAGACCAAGGGGGTCCAGAAATACAATGTCTGGATGAAACTGGGTGATAGAAGTCAATAGGGTCACCTAAGGATAAAATGAGTAAGTTTGAAGTCTAAACCTATTTTCTAACTCTGATAAGGCTAATATTCATATATGTGAAAACCATTGCAGGGAAGTTGGGTCTGTATCTCACAAAATACTATAAAGGCTTGCATGATGTTTTGGAGGAAAACTGAAGAATAATTTTTTAGAGTTTCTTCCTATATACTCAAAAGTACCAACATATTGTGCTTTTAAAACTTTAGAGTAGGAAGGTGTTTATTGCTATTATCTGGAAATTGCAATATATTTATTGTATTAATTTAAAATGTGCTGTTTAAGGGGCTGGAGCAATAGCACAGCGGGTAGGGCGTTTGCCTTGCACGTGGCCAACCCGAGTTCGATTCCCAGCATCCCATATGGTCCCCCGAGCACTGCCAGGAGTAATTCCTGAGTGCATAAACCAGGAGTAACCCTGTGCATCGCTGGGTGTGACCCAAACCCCCCCAAATGTACTGTTTATACAAACAAATGAATTTATTAACTAAGAAAAGTTGAAGAATTTAATCTTCTAAAACAATAGAATCACTTTTGGGGAAAAATTTGAATAAAAATTTAAAATTCTCTTCTATTTGGTGAATAAATTAGAAAGCATTTTACAATTTTCTAGTTAGAAAACTGTATCAAGAGCAAAACTGCAGATTAGAAACCTCAACAATGTTATTGTTTTTCTTTACATTGTGACTTAGAATTTCAAAGTTAATAAAACTAAGTCTTGTAACACATAAAATTCCTGTAAAAATCAGAGACAATTTTAAAATGTCTTTTAAAATATAGTTTTACAAGTCTTTTTGAGTATCCATATTTTAAAACTATCTCACATTTTAGTTAAAAGTAAGGCTTAGTTATAAGGAAATTAATTTAAAATAAAATATTAAAAATTGTTATTAAATCCAACTTTAAAGCAGGTCAGTAATCGAAGTTTTATTGTGAGTTTTCATATTGCTCCAGAATACTTAAGAAGATAATAAAAGTGAAAGCATGGTTGTTTCAACTATTTAAAGGAGACTATGAAAAGAAAAACATAATTATCTTTGTGGCTAGAATAGATTATCAGAAATACTAAGTGCTGATGCTGCATTATTAATTTAACCAATATATGTTCTCTATTTCTTTTGTTATAATGAAGCTATCTAACTACCTACAGGGGATGTTATAAAGATTAATTACTTCATTTTGCATGAGTTCATAAAGTTTAACAATATTAAGTAAAAGGACAAATGAGAGATTGAAGTAAGAGCCATTAAATATTGTTGCGAACCCACCTATTATTATTGCTCATAGAGATGAAGGTCAGCATTTCATTTGTAATATCTATTAATTTACAGTCAAAATATAATAAAATTTTATTAAAAATTATAAGAAATAAGTACATATGTATAAGATTATATAAATATTTGAATTAAACCTTCATTAAATCTGCCGTTTTAAAAAACACTACCATTCTTTGGACCTGAGCAAGTACAGAGATAGGGTGCTGTCTCACTTAAAAATCAACACTTCTCCTTTTCAGCTGCCCTAAGAGCTCGACCCTGGCGGCAACTGAGCTACTATGGGCACAAGCAGCTCCCGGAGAGGCCCCCAGACTGGGATGGGAGCCCCTGGCCCATCCGCCGCCAGCGGGGCAGGGTTTTTCTCCACAGGCTTCTCCATATGAGCACCACAAAAGGAAAGTAAAAGCTTGCAGGGATGCAAATACTGGCATAATTTTCCTTGGACTTCATACAAAAAACAAAAACAAAAAAAACCACGTGGCCGCGCGACCTATTATATCTTTATTGTCAGCGGTGTGAAAGGGTTCCTTTTTTGCAGGTCTGACTGTGGGGGTTAACTCCAAACAATGATACTGAGTTTTTTGTTGAAATATTGAAGGTAATCAAAGTAGCAACCAAGACTCCAAACCCAGAGGTATTCGGTTTTTACTCTTGGGGCTCCCAAGGACCCATGGGAAGGGGGCGTAACCGGCACGCCCTCAGCCCAGATAAATCCGGAGCCGCTGAGCGTGAAGCGGACCCTCTGCGCCTAAAGACTTTGATTCCAGAGACTTCTTGCAGCTATGCACTGGGACTGTGAGCTGGGCTATGCTATTTCTGGCAGAATTTTCCCTGGACTTTATACAGAAATCCAAAACCGCACGGACGCTGCTGCGTCCGCGCAACTTAACATTTATAATTGTCAGCAATGTGAAACGGTTCCTTTTGAACAGGTCTGACTTGGAGTGGGGGGAAACTCCAAATAATAACAGTAAATTTTTGTTGAAATATTGAAGGTTATTAATGTAGCAGCCACCTCTCTGGACTGTGAACTAAGCAAAAGCCCCATGCTGGCCGACGCGGCGTGGCGTACACCATAACTATGAGGCGCGGGAAGGGGAATGAGGGGGAAAAAAAAAAGGGAAAAGGAAAGAGAAAAAAAAAAGTGTTATGTACTTGTAGCAGTGGGGCTACATATCTCTTCATTTCCAGCAATGGAAAACTAATTATCAAATGCTTCCTTGGTAGTAGGTCTGTCTCTCTTGGGTGGAAACTCCAACAACTATAGTGAGTTTTGTGTTGAATTATGGAATTTAATCAAGGTAAAGAGAAAATGAAGTGAAATTCATTAGTTATACAGTAGGGGGTAGGGGTGGGGGCGGGGAGTATACTGGGGTTTTTGGTGGTGGAATATGGGCACTGGTGAAGGGATTGGTGTTTGAATATTGTATAATTGAGACATAAACCTGAGAACTTTGTAACTTTCCCATGGTGATTTAATAAAAAGTTTTTAAAAAAATCAACACTTATTTATGACAGTGCACATCTTTTTCTAGCACTGTGACCAATTTTCATCTCTATTTGCTGTAACCTCAAAGCAAGGTGTTTATTAACATTATTTTATATTTATCTTAGGATGTATACACACATACATATCTTTTCAAATTGCATATATTTGCATATATATAAATTGATGTGTGATATAGCTACTTTATTCACTTCATTTAACAATATACTATATCAAGACCTCAGTAAAATTTCTTTTTGAGCACATAGATTATTTTCTCATACGTTGTGTTTAGGAAACATTTATTAAATTTCAATATTTCCACACTTTCTTTTGTGACTTTTCATAATATCACCTAAACGGAAAACTCTAGAATTGTCTTCTGTTGCCTCTTTGTAGTAAACATACACACACATACACACACACAAACACACAAACACATTGTGACTAAAATTGTTAGCTGACCTGACATTAATTAGTGTAAAATATTAAAGTATCTATTTGAGATGTCAAGAAATGTTATTGTGAGAACATTTTATTTTCTCTAAATACTGAAGTACTGATTATAAAGATAATTAAAAACTCCTGAAAATGTATGTGAATGAAAATAAAAAAAGGAAAGAAAGGGAAGTGTCATCACATTTCTACCCAGAGAAAGCTCCTGCTAAGAGTATACGAAGGCCCAGCAACTTAGATCAACTAATTAAATGATTGTTGATATATTCAACAGAGGACATTGTATTTTGAAGTACATTAACCCTCTTTAATACATAAAGGAAGCATTAGTATACCCTTTGTGAAATAGGAGCTTTACATGCATGACTTATAGGATATATTTTCTTCAATACGTTTGACCTTAAAAGGATAGTGTTGTTCTCTTTATATAGGCTGTTTCAGTCATGAAATTGAATCTTGCAAAAATGCAAATAAGAAAACTGAATTAAAATCTTTACCCTAAAAAGGCAACCAGTTTTACCTTTTTTTTTTCTCCTTTCAGTAACTAGCTTTTCTGTATATTTGACCTAAGGTTGTGTTTTAGCAATACTGCAAATTAGTTAATTTTTCAGAAAGTATAACTGAAAGTGTATTTCAGTTAGGAAAGAGACATATTTGAAAAAATAACTGAGTAGAAGTAATAAAGTCTCTGTTTCCATGGCTGCACTAGTCAATTGTAGAAAGTATGAACACATAAATACATGCAAAAATACATTTTTGCACATATATATATACATACTCATATATATATAATAGTGTGTCAAATGTTATAAAGGAACATAAGGAGAGTTTATGAGACTCTGTAACTCGAGTATTTGATACCTAGTGAGAAGTGATATTTACAGTGATTAATTTCAGGGAGGAACTTATATTTAGGCTTTTTGAAATGTTACCAAGAGTTGTTCTTGTGAAATGTGTGATGTATACCAAGCAGAAAATCTGGGTGTTTTAAAGTTGTTCATATTTCATTAAATAAAACTATAGAACAATTGTTATTCCTCTCTATTTTATTATTACATCTAAGTGTACATAACGATATCATTCTTTTCTGTTTATGAAAATGAGCATCTTAGGATTTCTTTTTTAATTTTCATATGATTTTCTAGAGTACAGATGGGAAAACCTAAAAAAATTATCTCAAAATTTAACATGTGATCAAAAGTTCCCAGTGAGACTTGTCAATGAATAGAATATTTGGTTCATGCTGATTTGAATTCTAATGAATCATTTTACTTGTCTATATTAATAATGATTAGCTTGTACAAGGTCTTGTGGACTGGGAATTTTCTCTTAGCTTGCTATCATCAAAAACACTTGCATATACGATGAAAAAATAGTATCTGTAAAGTTGCAGATTTTACATACTTCTGTGTGTAAAATTTTTTTCATTGTTTTGGATTTATTTTTCTATACCAAAATATGTAACTCACTATACTTCTATACTATATGTAACTCACTGTGGCAACAAACAAATATTATGAGGGAGGAGATAAGAATATGTATACTGAGAAGGGAATTTTAAATGATATATTCCTGATTGAAATAAAATTTTATATTTTATGGATATGGTGTTATTTAATCTTAATTGCATCACATTTATAAAAAATTCTTTGTACATAGTAGATTATTATATTTATTTTTATTATTATCTATGTTACAATAGTACTGATACTATTATTGTATATTTGCTGTCCCAGTACACCATGCCCACCATTATCCCAAGGTATCCTTCCTCCAAGAATCCTAAAACCCTCAAATCATTTGTCTTTTATTTAAAATGCAACTGATAATACCTTTAGATGGTTCCTATAATTAATACTGTTATGGTCTTTGATAAATTAGTTGTTTTGGCAGTCTTCCAGTGATCATGGTGTTTTGGGATCCTCATGCAATTAAGAGAACATTGAGAGGAGAGCAGTTTCATTTCATCTGTTCAGTGGTTTATTACAATCAAAATTTCTATTTGTCTCTTTTTGTTTTCTGCCTTTACACAAAACCATAATCCCCTATGCTATGTGACTATGTAAAAAGGGCAGTGTGTTTACTGCCTACTTTCCCTTTGTCCTGGGTCCTCTTGTATAGTGTATATTCCTGTAACCACATAGTCCAGTTCAGGTGGCTCTTGAGGGGGTGTGAATAAATCCAGAGATAAGATATCATTACTTTATTAGCAGCAAGCTGGTAGACTCATATTCTAGAGAGATTCTGAACCACATACAAAAATAATCTTAGTAAAAGAACTGAGAAATACATTTTTAGAAAGAGCAACTCCCAGGATGATAGACTTCAGGATGGTCAATAAAATTCCTTGTGGACTGGTCTTGTGGAAACAGTCCAGTGCATTTGTAAATCTGATAGACTTTTGATTACAGGTCCACCCTGTGCTTTATCTTGCTTGTTAAAGACAGACATTTAAGGGAAGGACAAGATAAGGAAAACATTCCATTTATTCCTAACAACTTCTATTCAGAAGAGTTTGCTAGTTTTAAATTTGTGAATCAAGTTCTTAATTTCCTTTGAGCCAGTTGCCTGCCTAGAGGGAAAAAAAGTCAATATATATTTTTGTCATTTGCTCTTAAAAATGTTTGAACCAAGTGGTGTTAAGAAAGTTTAATTTATTTCATCTGTGTCTAGCTCTAATAAGTGGTTAAGATGAGACCTCAATTATCTTTATCCTAGTATCTATAAACCATTGGAAAGTGAAATTAAGTGATTGCTATGATAGAATCTGCTCAATAAATATAAAAAGAAAATTAAAAATGTACAGTTAGTTACTATAAAATGGGATAGAACTGAACCATTATCTAAATTCTATAGACTTATGACTTCCAACCTAATTACTTATTTTTTTCCAATTTCAATGAAATTTATCTGAATACAAGTAGCTTGATTTGAGTTGTACCTTTTCAACCTGTTTTCTAATCTGCAACATGTGAAATATCACATATATCTATATACAATTATATATATTTCCAATAATGTGAGGTGGATCTAGAAATGGAATAGATATAAACCTGTAAATGGAACACAATGGTGCTTTTTTTCTTTGTGTATCAAAATTTTAATTTTAGAAATGTCTTGAAATGTATATTTTCTGGCGATTGTTTTGGTATCATCTTGAAGTTCAACTACCTTTCTGTATTTTAGATCTTCCATATTTTACATAAATCAGAGTTAATATTATCAAATCAGACTCATCAACCAGAATTCTTACTCAATAGAATATTTTAGTAACAAAGGCAAAAAATATAAGCTAAAAGTATAAAAGTAAAGAGTTAATAAAAAATATATTCTCAAAATCTATGGAAGAAATGACTATGTTGCAGAATAAAGTTAGACCACAGGGAGATTTATAATATTATCTCCATTGTGAATATACTTCTGTTTAGAACCATCCTCATCAAATAGATAATACAGTGAATAAGGAACTGGACTTGCTGTGGCTAATCTAGATTCCATTTGGCATTGCATTATAGTTCCCCAAAGTTTGTCAGGAATGATCTCTGTCCACAAAGCCAGGAGTAAGCCCTGAACACAACTACACGCTCGCCAACCAAAAATAAGAAAGATCCATTCTCAATTTTAGTCCCAGAGTTTTGCTTTTGCCAGGAATGTATGAATAAACCTAAATTTCATTATTGGAAGTTTTTTAAATAAAAGATATATTAAGGAAAATTATCTTCCTGATAGCAAATGATAGTAGTATTTTTTTTCCTCAGAAATCTACTTGAATAAAATTACACCAGGTAATTTGGTTATCTCTCCTCAAAACTCCCCATCACTTATAAAACGAGTCACATATGTTTTGAAATTGTATGAAAGAGTTTTCCTTAAAACATAGACAGCCTTGGGGCTAGAGACATAGAGCAGTGAAATTGAGTTTGCCATGCATGTCGCTGACTCAACTTTAATTTCTGTCACCCATAAGTTTTTCTGTGTTTTACCAGGAGTGATCTTTGAGAGTGGAGCCAAGAATAAGCCCTGATCATGCTCCATGTGGCCACCTCAACAAACAAAAACAAACCTGAACAAAAAGTATGCACTTTTATAGATTATTTCTTCAAATTTTCAGAAAAATATAAACAATCCAATCCAATTTAATGATGAAACAAGCAATAATTCTTGGATTCTTTAATACTCAAAATTTTGATTTACCATTGGAAAAAAGAAAGTTATTGAAATAAAAAATTCCTAAGTATTCTATTTCTATCCTTATTCAGTACAGTCCCTGTAATCACTGTCACTGTCATCTCGTTGCTCATTGATTTGTTCGAGCGGGCACCAGTAATGTCTCTCATTGAGACTTATTGTTATTGTTTTTGGCATATCCAATACGCACCGGTAGCTTGCCAGGCTCTGCCTCGTGGGCTCGATACTCTTGGTAGCTTGCCAGGCTCTCCGAGAGGGGCGGAGGAACGGAACTCTGGTCGGCCGTGTGAAAGGTGAAAGCCCAACTGCTGTGCTATTGCTCCAGCCCAGTACAGTCCCTAAAGAGTAAAATTTGGCAATGAATTTGGTATCTGCCTTCCAATGTTAGAAATATATGTTCTCTCAAACTCTCTTAGATAAGTTTATTGTAGTATTCATCATTGCTTATTTATATTAATGCTTATTTTTATTATTATGCTTGAATTATTTTTTTTGGTTTTTGGGTCACACATGGCGATGCACAGGGATTATTCCTGGCTCTGCACTCAGGAATTACTCCTGGCGGTGCTCAGGGACCATATGGGATCCTGGGATTTGAACCCGGGTCAGCCCCGTGCAAGGCAAACGCCCTACCCGCTATGCTATCACTCCAGCCCCAGGATATTCTTTCTTAAGATTTCCTGATTATGTAGAGTTACACCTACATTTTCTATTTAAGTCTTTATGTCTCTTTTGAGTTCTATGCACACATATTTAAGTTTTATACCCAATTACAAGACTTTATTACTGTTAAATGAACTTTTTTTAGCATTTAAATTGACGTCATTCTGTAGACTATTGCTTGGGAACCTATTCCATGAAAATATTACTTGAGTTGGGAAATTTTTTTTTTTGTTTTTAAGAATCTGACTGTGAGATGATTAATTAATTTTTATTAAATTAATTAATTTTTATTAAATTAATTAATTTTTATTAATTCTAATTTACAGAAAGAAATTTTAAAACTGTAAATTAAATTTTTATGTCACACTCTATGTTAAGTACCAGGGTGTTGACCTCAAGTTGCTTTGTCACAGTATTCTGAAATAGTAGGTGTTATATGAGTGTCAATGCAGCTACCTTCAGCAGGGCAGGTAGTTGACCCAGGGTTTTCTTCCAGGAGACTAGAATTTTTGTTCATTTTAGGGGCTTGGGCTTTAATCTTCTTAGTGCTTTAGCCGTGAATCACAAAAGCTGGGTTGATATGTGAACTTACATGATGCAGTTGAAGGATGTAGGTGTGGCTGCTGGGATTCTGAAAATCAGGGGGTTGTGGATATGATCCCTGTCCCTACTCCAAGAGTAGGGTCCTGCAACACATCATCATAAAGGGAAATATAGATGTACCTCTCAGAGAAACCAGCAAGCTACTGAGAGTATTAGGCCCACACAGAAGAGTCTGGCAAGCTTTCCGCGGCTAATTCAATATGCCAGTTACAGTAACAATCACAGTCTCATTCCCCTGACCCTGAAAAGAGCCTCTAGTCGTTGGGGAAGATGAGTAAGGAGAGGCTGCTAAAATCTCAGGGTTGGGACAAATGGAGACACATTGGCACCCGCTCGAGTAAATAGATGGACAAGATGCAGCGACAGTGACAGTGACTCCAAGAAGACCCCAGAGTTCTCAGCCTGCAAATGATTGCAAAATTGTGGAATTTCCATGGGTTTGGTGTCTCTGCAAAGATGAATCATGAAGCAGTGGAGTTGGGCCATTGGCCAGACAACAGCTGTGGGGGATGGGTGCGGCTGTCAAAGCTGCAGCAGGGTGGCTCTTGACTATGCCCGTTCCTGAATGCACCTCAGAGATTTCAGCCAGGAGTCCCGCATGCCTGTGAAATTTAGTAGCTTGGGTTGCATATTTTCAGATATTTAGTAGTAAAACTCTGAATGGGCAATGAATCCAGAATATATATTTACTAAGGTGACCTGCCTTTATTTCCCAGACATTCTTGCAATGATGTACAAAATGATTCCATATATTTTCTAATCTGTGTATTTTCTCATTCTATGTATTTTCTAATCATTTTTTATGAATTTTACCCACCATATAATTAATGTCTCTTTCATAATAATAAGAATGTTCATTGTTTTCCTGTCAATGAGAGATACAATTTGTTTGCATAGTCATGGACATGTTCCAATGTTGAAGTTTTCATACTTTGTTAAATAGCAATTGAAGATTTGATGCTTGTTTAATTAGAGAAAGTAGAGATATGTAAGAAGGCATAAAATCCTCTGTTTCTACCTATTTTTCAAAATTCAGACACAATATAGTCATAAAAGGTCTATTTCTTTCCTGTGGTACTAAGCTTAACTCAGTGTTTCTGTGAATTTTATTCTGCCTCTCAATAGATTTTTAATATTTACTTCACCCTGTTCTACATTTATCGATACCTCATACACAACAAATTGCTTCTCTTATATTCTATATCTCTATGGAATATTCACTTCTTATTCTTATTTAATAAAGAGTTTTAGACCTATCATTTTACTTTTTGCCACCTGAGAATTTATATAAAGTTAAAGCAATTTACATTTAAATACACGCTAATTACTTTGTATTTTATTTGGATATCTTTATATAATTCAATCAATAAGAACAAATCATGTTCAACACACTTTCTCTGTGTTTGTCCTCATCTATTTTCTTCCCAGACTAGGCATTATGATCATCCAATAAAGTGCGTGGGTTGGAGTCACAATGTCAAAATTCCCTACTTCTGGACTTTCCTCCAGACTAAATTAAAATATCTTGGGTTATAGGCTTAGGCACAGAAATTGTGTTGTATTCCAAACTGATCCTAAGCCAGGTTTGAGAAAATGTATCCTAGCATTATGCTGAAAATTGGACAGTATTTATAGCACATGTAGTGAAGCGTGCATCAGAGAACAATAAAGACTGGCTCAGAATGAAACAAAGTTTTGACCTCAACATGAATATCAATCATAAATTGTGAATTATAAAGTTTAGTACTGTAAAACAAAGGTAATGATCCAAATGATTGATAGAAGTGATAGAATGGACTTTTAAGCATTTCTTTAGACAATTAAAATAAAATTGTGTTTTCTTAAGATATGTAGGTATATGTGAAACTATAGGTGTGAAAAAATATTTACATTGACAATTTGGAGTCATCTGAGAAAAATAAAAACAGCATAGAGTATTTTTTTCAAAAATTAAAATGACTGCATATTGAGAAACATATTTGATTAACTAAAAAGATTATTTTTAATTAAATATAGAAATTAATTTAAATAATGAAGAATTCATTTAAGACAACTTCAGTCATTTTTCCTTTTTGGGAAAGGGGTGGTTTTGGATTTTTGAGAAAGTTAAACAGAGGTTAGATAACTGTAGCTGAAGGAAGAATTCTATCCTGATCTTACTCTCACTGATAAGTTAACAGTTTCAACTACTGAAAGCAATAGAACAAGAATTTAAAAAGCAAATTTACCCAAGAGAACAAGGAAGTAAGAAGTAGGCTTGCTCTGGCTTCAGGCATTTAGGATACAAGGCTAAAGTGAAAGATTAATTTGAGACTCCACCGGAAAGAAACAAGTGAAATTTTTTACCCTTCCGGCAGCATTTGGGACTAGTCTGGGTCCCACTGGAGCTATACAGGCACTGCTTTCACCATAGGGAAAAAACAAATTTATTTTGTTGAAAGTTTTCTTGTTGGCATGTGAGTAAAGGTAGGATGCAGGTAAGAGGGATTGTGGTAAAGGTAAAGTGAAACTTGTAGAAAGAGAAATTTTTGGAGCTAGATAAATGTAATGAAGCCAATTTTATTTCACAATTACACACATCTCATTTTTAGGATTATGCATGACCAAATGTTATTCAATAGGTTTGTTTATGCTATTGAGTTTCCTCAAATAAGAAAGGAAGCATTTGCTTGGGTAGGTAGGACAGACGGTAAGGTGCTTGTCTTGCACACAGCTGACGTATGTTTGATCCACTCAGCACCACACATGGTCCCTTGAGTTCCACAAAGTGTGATCAGTTCCTATGCAGAGTCAGAGGTCATAGTCAGGTGTGGCCCAAGAATCAAAACATACATAAATAAATGAATAAATTAAAGAGAAGAGTTAACCTTACTAGAAATTGATAGAGATGACAAAATGCTTATTTTAAAAGCAATTTTAAACATTTATATGTATTAACATCACTCATGCAAGTCATAAAAATATTTATATAAAGTTTTTTATTTTGATAATAGTATTGAGAGAAATATCCTTGATTAGTATGTGAAATCCTTTGAGAACATTGGCTTACAAGAAAACAGATGGTGGGGCTGGAGCGATAGCACAGCGGGTAGGGCGTTTGCCTTGCACGCAGCCGACCTGGTTTCGATTCCCAGCATCCGATATGGTCCCCTGTGCACCGTCAGGGGTAATTCTTGAGTGCAGAGCCAGGAGTGCATCACTGTGTATGACCCAAAAAGAAAAAAAAACAGATGGCTTAACTAAACTTAAAGAAATCTTTTTATGGGATTGTTATATCTTTAAATTTTATTGGTTTGATATGCCATAAAATAAAACTATGAATTAGTATACCTCCATTGTTTTCTTAGGCATTCCTATTATAATAATAAAAAATTGAATTGAATTTGCCTTCTTCTTTAGACATTATATTTCAATAGTACATCATATGTTGCTAAATTTGAAGTTCTAATATAGAAAAAATGTTTTATATATTTAGATGTAAAAGCAAATGTGTATGGCTCTGTCTGCATATATAGAAGTCATACTTTACTGAGTAGCAGTCTCTTTGGAAGAACTGAAAGGTTTCTTTTTTATGTATCAATGTAATCTGCTCTTGACATTCATTTTCATTACATTCTGTAACATACTGATTGTCTCCACAGTATTGCCTTAACTAAAGAACAAACCTTAGGGGAGGAAAAGGCATTAAAAATATCCACACATCTGCTTTCAGCTTCTCCATTATTGCTAAGAATGTTCTAAATCACCTTGTGTCTGATGACATTAAATCAGAGAGAAGAGGCAAAGGAGGCCATGTCAGCACACTGATAAAGCGCCCACTATAATGTCTGCTTGGTTTATACTCTGTCATTTCCCATTTACAGGCCACTAAAGAGAGCAATTTTGATCTAGGACAAGTTTGCAAAAGTAATTCCATTTTTTGTTTTCTTGTCTGCAATGGCAATTAGTTTATAATAACAATCGCAATATCATGTGTCTGACATTGTTCATTGAAATCATTTCATTGTGTTACTTTTATTTCATGTTAAAACTTTAAAAAACTACAATACAGAACTGGAATGGATAAAAATGTACCTTAACTTAAGTTTGTTTTTTCTTAGAATTTGGGGTCTTTAGATAGCTCAATTATTATAGTGTGTGTGGGTTTTGTGTGTTGCATAATTTTCTGAGCTTATTTAAATAACCATTAACTTATCATCACCTTACTAATGCTTTTGAAAATTATATGCTTTAAGATTTCAAATATAAATAATGTTTATTCCAGATAATCTAGACAATAGAGAAAATAAACAGAAAAAATAAAGAGCACTTCTAAGTCAAGTATTCATAAGTTTAATAAGTCTCAGTACTTATTTTTAGATATAACTTTTGAGTCCTGTCTATGTTTGTGCAAATTGACTGTGCATGCATGCATGCTGCATGTGTGTATGTGTATGTGTGTGGGGTGGGGAGAGAAAGAGACAGAGAAACAGAGACAGAGAGAGAGACAGAGAGAGAAACAGGAAAGAGAAACAACTCAGAAACATGTATGGTGAAGACTTACAGAAAGAATAATTACCTATTTTTAAGCGATTCCCTGCTGAGTGAAATCAAGAATTCTAAATGAGAGCCCAAAGCTCTGGGAGACATAAACCAATGAGACAAACTTGAAACTCCTCCACTACCACACTTTCTGAGTTGGAATCAGACCCCATCATCTTAGGCCATGGACTGAAAGTGTGCTTATTTGCTGAACCAAGACTGGTGTGTAGGAAATCATGGGTTGTATGTACTGGGAGGTGATCACTACTATCATTCTGTCTTCTGTGTCTCATAGGAGAAAACAGAAAAAACACTCTAGAGCCAACAAGAGAATGTTCCTAATCCTGCAAGGTCCCAGCAGCATACCTATTAACCATGAAAAGATCTTTATAACTTGCAGCTTCATTGTGACAAGTAGAGCAATGATGGGTGGCTATGGCACTGAGAGGATATAAATGGTGATCATTGGCAGTTTGTAAGGGCACCTTCAAAAAGCACACTATATATTTTCTTCCTGAAATTCGTTTTATCCAGTTTATCAATTTATATCAAAATATTTTCACATCTTCATGTTTCAACAATTTCAAAACCTTCATATAATTTCACAACAGGAATAGAAGTTTTGTGCATACCACAACTGTATAATTTAGATAGGGCATGGCTTAATAATTCACTTAACTAATTTCTGAGAAGAAACACTGTTTTGTTTCCCTGTTTCTTTGTTGCTTTGGTAATTTTAATTGGGTCTTTTCTCTGATGAGCTTTTTGTCTTTTCTAATTATGATTGTCTTCAGATTTGCCCTTGTGCTCCTGGAAAAGAAATTCATTATCTAAAAGTTCTCTTTAGAGGAAAATAAATCCTAATGATTTTTTATATTTTAGAATACAATGTTACAGATATCTTGACGGCACTCTGTTTCTATATTTAACAATAATTCTAACTCTTTTTATGATAGGGCTTTATACCATCCATGCCTTCCATTTAGAAAGTAGAAAGATTGAAAATACTTATTTTTATTAATAAATTAACTCCCTTGATACATTTTCAAATGATACTTCTAGAGTTCTTTCACTTTTAAGTATCAGACAAAGGAAAAGTCCATACATATAAATACAAAAAAAGAAAATAAACATGAGGATGGACTAATAATTCAGAGGTCAAAAGCACATGCTTTGGGATGGAGAGATAAGCAGGTACGGTATTTGCCTTGCATGCATCTCACCCAGGTTCTATGCCCAGCACCCTGTATGGTCCCTGAACTCACTAAGAGTGATCCCTAAGAACAACTGGGTGTAACCCACAAACAAAATTTAAATTCATAACCAGAAGCATAACCCAATGCTACATGCTTTGAATGAACTGAGTTAGAGCCTGGCATTTCATGGGCCCCAAGCACCACAGGCCATAGGCTAAAGACTCCTGAGGACTCGTGATTCCTAGAGCCTCAGAGAATGAGAAGCTCATATCCTGCAGCCACAGAATTAAAACGCCCTGCCTGGTTAATGAGTCTCATTAGACATGACCTGAACCCTGCTGAAAACTACTCTGCAGGTCCCCCACCTGTTGGCAAAAAATAGAAATGTACTGAATTAGTTTTGTTAATTTTTTAGGGATGGGTAGGGAACATATACTGGCAGATACCAGTGCCTTCTCTGACTAGGTATTGATATCTCTTCCAGCATGTGATGCTGGGGATTAAACCCGAAGATCCCACAAGCAAAGCATTTGCTCCAGTCCTTTGAGTACTTCCCTGATCCCCAACTTTAATTGACTGATTACTAACACACATAAACTATCTTAAAAATACCAACAAAGTAAACTTTATCTCATTCAGCTTATGTACATTTAACTAAAGTACTGTGAAAGAGTGGACTGGAGTGATGGCACAGCTGGTAGGGCATTTGCCTTGCACACAGCTGACATGGATTTGATTCCTGTGTCCCTCTCAGAGAGCCTGGCAAGCTATCTAGAGTATCCCACCGGAAGGGTAGAGCCTGGCAAGCTACCCGTGGCATATTCGATATGCCATAAACAGTAACAAGTCTCAAAATGGAGATGTTACTGGTGCTCACTTAGAGCAAATTGATGAACAATGGGACGACAGTGCTACTGTGCTACATTGTGAAAGAAGCTAAACTATTGGGTTGGAGAGAGCACATCAGGTAAGGTGCTTGCCTGACAGGCTACCAACCCACGTTTGACCTCTGGTACCACACATAGTCTTTGGAGTTCTACCAGAAATGATCCAGCTGTGATCCCCCCAAATTAAAAAATAGAGCGACTAAAATTATTTTGGAAATTTTAATGACATAATCTTATATTTATTTGTTATAGGGACCACATTGGCTGTATTCAGGTTTTACTCTTGCACTGCTCATGGATAGATAACTGCTGGTGGTACTTTCAGGGCCACAAGTAATGCTGGGAATAAAACCAGGGCTTGTCAGATTCAAGGCATGCACCTTAACCTCTGTACTATCTCTCCAGCCTGCACATACATACATACATACATAGTATGTAATATATATTATATGTATACGTATATGTAGTATACATATGCATATTATTTATATTTATAGGAATCAGTTTTAGCAAATGCAGAAACAGTGGAATCTGATATTTTGTTTTATATGGCTGTTTACATATTATGAAGTGAGAAAATGTATATGAAATTATAGTCTTCCATATAAGACAATTTTTGTATCCAAGTTTTTCTGTTTTTGATAAAATTTAAAGCAAAAATCTATATTACAACTGAAATTTCTAAAACTTATTAAGGCAAGAAAATTATGGTACAAATTAGTTGCATTATTATAAGTCTTGCCATCTAATTAAACAGAAAGGCAAGTTCAGTTTAACCTTTATCAGCTAATTAAACAGAGAGGAATCTTGAAAATTCTCAATATTCAAGAAGCTTAGTCAAGTTTCCCTAAATCTAGGGTTGTTAGAAGTTCACTTCTTTTCTCCAATAGTGTCCACTGGTCCTAATTATCTCTCCTCTCAAGAGTAAGAATAACAATCTCATTAATTTCCTTCAGTAAATTTTAGCTTTTTTCCCTATGTCACCAATATACCATTTATGGCGATTTGATCTCTCTCCCTTTCTCCCTTCCTCCCTTCCTTCTTTCCTTCTTCCCTTCCTTCCCTCCCTCCTTTCTCATATTCCTCACTTCCTACTTGGTTTTCATTAAGCAATTCTTTTATCCCCAGTTCCATTAAAATATATATTGTCCTGATTACTAATGACATTAACACTTTGAAACCTAAAATGCCAGTATGGATTTTATCTTACTTTTCTTCTTATTGTTTTTGTTGGTTTCGGCCCACCCAGTGGTGCTTAGGTGCTGCTACTTCTGGCTTGGTGCTCAGAGTTCCTTGTTGTGCTCTGGGGACACATAGTTCTGGGGACTGACTCTGGGTTTCCATCATGCAAAACATGCCCTTAGTCAGATTAGCACTCTCCAATGCCTTTACAGGCTTTCATTGCAACACAAGTAATTATCATTATTTCCATGTGTCTTTCACACCACATTTGCCTCTTGTTTTTTTTATGTCTCCTTGACTCATTCCTCAGCATATCTTATTTCTCTTAAATACCCCAGTGATTTATTCATAATTTTTGCTTGCTTGTTTTTTCCTAGGGCCATATATGTTCAATGATTTTTCCTGGCTCGGAATCCTTCCTCTCAGAGCTCTGGGCAACAATATGTAGTTCTGGGAATTGAACTAGGTCAGCCACATGCAAGGACCTTAACCACTGCATTATTTCTCTGGTGCCTATTTATTAATTCTATAAATATTATACTATTTATTTCATAAGTTTGACATAAACAAATAAATTAATATATAAATTCAATAAACAAAATAAATTAAAAATCACCTGAGGATTAGATGTCAAGAGATAAACAGCCTGAGAACAATTAAAATGTTATGTCAATTATTATTATGTCATCATGTGACTATACACTAAAAAATACCACTAAACACATATTAAGATAGATGAGTGGAAAATGGAAGGAGTTGCTGGTGATGTTCTGAAGCAATAAAAATTCTTACCCATTGTTTCTGAAAATCCACAGGAGTACCAGTGCCTTGAAAACAACAATAACCATGCAATGCAGCAATGTCTCCTACACATTTACCCAACTAACTAAAATTGTGTCTACAACAAAACAGTACATAGAAGTTGGTAGCACCTTTATTTATCATCAAAATGTAAAGCATCTTAGATGTCTTTCATTAAGAAAATGGCCAGATATGGTGCATCTGTAATAATATTATTCAATGACAAATTGAAATGACTACTGAGACATACAAAGACATGAACAAAAGTTAAATGCATATTACTAAGTAAAATAAATGAATCCCAAATTATATAATTCTAATAATATAAAATACAGTTTTATATATTTTGAGGAAGTTCTGGAAATAGTAAAATAGTTGCTGTGAGGGCCATGGGGATTACTAAATGAAGTAAAATGGATATTCTAAGTAAAATGTTTTGTGTGATGATATCACTGTGAATATTTGACAGTATTTACATTCTTTTTTCTTTTTTTAACTTTTTATTAAATCACCATGTGGAAAGTTACAAAGTTCTCAGGTTTATGTCTCAATTATACAATATTCAAACACCCATCCCTTCACCAGTGCCCATATTCCACCACCAAAAACCCCAGTATACCCCCCGCCCCCACCCCTACCCCCTACTGTATAACTAATGAATTTCACTTCATTTTCTCTTTACCTTGATTAAATTCCATAATTCAACACAAAACTCACTATAGTTGTTGGAGTTTCCACCCAAGAGAGACAGACCTACTACCAAGGAAGCATTTGATAATTAGTTTTCCATCGCTGGAAATGAAGAGATATGTAGCCCCACTGCTCCAAGTACATAACTCTCTCTTTTTTTTCTTTTTCCTTTCCCTTTTTTTCTTTCCCCCTCATCCCCCTTCCCGAGCCTCATAGTATGGTGTATGCCACGCCGCGTTGGCCAGCGTGGGGCTTTTGCTTAGTTCACAGTCCAGAGAGGTGCTGCTACATTAATAACCTTCAATATTTCAACAAAAACTTACTGTTATTATTTGGAGTCCCCCCCCCACTAGTCAGACATGTTCAAAAGGAACCGTTTCACATTGCTGACAATTATAAAAGTTAAGTCGCGCGGACGCAGCAGTGAGCAGTGTCCGCGCTGTTTTGGATTTCTGTATAAAGTCCAGGGAAATTTCTGCCAGAAATTGCATAGCCCAGCTCACAGTCCCAGTGCATTGCTGTAAGAAGTCTCTGGAATTAAAGTCTTTAGGCGCTGAGGGTCCGCTTCACACTCAGCGGCTCCGGATTTATCTGGGCTGAGGGCGAGTCGATTACGCCCCCTTCCCATGAGTTCCTGGGAGCCTCAAGAGTAAAAACCGAATACCTGTGGGTTTGGAGTCACAGAAGATGGCGCCTGCCACGTGGGTGCTGCCAACCCGCCGTTTTCCGTGCAGTAAGACAGGGTGGGGAGGAAAAAATCCACCCCCGGGCAGCACAGAGTTGTAGCCCAGTTCGCAGTCCCAGTGCATTGCTATTAGATGCTGCGCTGGATGCCCGAATGTGTTAGATCTCTGGAATCAAATTCTTTAGGCGCAGAGGGTCCCGACAGTATTTACATTCTTAAGTAACTCCATTTCACATCCGGGATTCTAATCTTGTGCCATTTATGCTGATGGTTCTCATGTTTATATTCTCAATCCTGGTTTTTCCCAGAACCTGAAATTCATTTGCAAACTATATATTTAACATATTCATAAGAATGTCAGGGAGCATTTCAGATTTTAATTGTCTTTAACATCAGATGTTTCCCTCAGATGTTCTTTTTTTATTTAGCAGCCATCTGTGCAAGACCAAATATTGGAATCATAGTTTCTGCCTTTATTTTAGCTAATGTCTCTGTTTGTGGTCTATATTGATGCCTATCAGTACCAGTTCATATGTTTTCAAACTATAACCTAAACAGCCATCATCTACCACCAAAGCATACTTAACGTCCTTATTACTAATCCTCTCAGAGTATCCTTGTGGGTGGGATCAAATCTAGATACAGAAGTCAAATTGATATTTTAAAGCTAAAATTAGTGGTATACCTTTCTTTTCCCAGTCCTCACCATACATTCACTAGGAGCACAGACTTTAAAAAGTTTAACACCACTTTGAAGACAGAGATAAGATTTTAAGACAATTTTATAAAAACCTGTGTAATTATAGCTTGTGATATACCTTCTGCTTCTTTCTCAAGTGTCACATCAATCCATTTTCTTGGTTTTAGGTTATTTTTAATAACTTAGCTGCTTAAATTCCTCAAGTTGTTCACAATCCTTTCTCTCTATCAAATTTTCTCTTGTTTTCATTGTGTACATCTCTTGCTCCCTATCCCCCTTTCTTACCTCAGTCTCCAGCAAAGCTTTTTTATTTAATTCTCATTTTTTTTCTCAAAAATGTGACACATCGTTTCAGTTTAATTTAATTCTTTAAGAAGTTAATTAGCATTGCCTGAAATTGTTTTGCTCAGAGACAGTTTAGTTTGATTCACTTCTCTACTCTAAACATTTAAAAAGTCATCTGGAAAGTGTTGTTATGTGTGCATTTCAAGAATGCCTAGTGAATCATATTTGACCACCTCTTCACAGCTTTCTCCAACTCTCATCACAGTGGGCTGTCTTTTATTATATATTATGATTATCAAGCCATGTTTCATTATCAGAACTTTCCCCCAATATTTTCTCTTCATGGGGCAGATTTGTATTTGTCTTTCTGACTTTAGTTCAAATATCATCCCCTAAGGGAAAATCTTTGTGCTTTGTGACAAAAGTTTCCTTAGAAAGTTTTACAGAACCATGTTCTATTATTTTGAAGGACTTACCAGGGTTTTAGTTTTCATTGTAAATTTTTTACATATTTCCTTGCAGTACATTTGTGTTTTCCTGAGTTAGGTCTATTGGGACTATAACTTGTTTTGCAAATGATATATAAAATGAATATACAAACTAGGCAGGCATGTGGTCTTGCTCTTGGAATCATAGCTTGGCGTTGGAATCATAGCTTCTGCCTTTATTTTAGCTAATGTCTCTGTAAACACTCTTAATTCAATCTTAGCTCATTAAATTGTCTAACTGAAGATAAGAGTTTAAATCTCAAAAGGAAAAAGAATGAAATCAATATCCACATTCTCAGCTAGAACCTAGATATTTCCCCCCATTAACTATGGCTGAAATAATTTACCAGTTGAGAATTTCAAGCTGTGTTATGTCATTGACTTTGACTTGTTGGTCTACATATCAGCTTTCCAAAAGACAATGGGAAAATAAATAATAATTAAATGGCTGAACTGTACCAACAGTTCAATAATCCTTTTCTCTTCTTGGATGTTCCTAATAATTAGGGATAGTAAAGTACTGGAGGTAAACAAGTGACAAGAGATGAAGTTATTTTATATAACAATATTATTTTGAATTTTTCTTTTAAAAAATGATGTTTATTATAGTTTAGTTACTTAAATCCTGTTAAAATTTTTATAATCAATATGCAAACTTACTGCAGGACACCACATAAAAGTGCCCATGACCCTCCACTATTATCCATTTATGACTCCAGTTTGCTTTCCATTTGGACTATTGTCTAACGACATGTTTTCTAATCTTATAATATTAGATTCCAGATATATTCAGTAAGCTATATAGAATTACCTTTTCAATTATTTTGTTAAAATATAATTGATGTTTTCAATAGAGTGATTTACCATTAAGTGAAACAAAAAAGTAAGTAAAAGAAAATTTAAAAAGTAAATAAAATTACAAAAAAATAAATAAAAGTTTTGATTTTTCAAATGTTTGAGAATCAGAAGCTCTTAAGATGGCAGTATTTTTCCCCTTTCCCCTATTTATTATTTGCTTTAACATTAAACAACAATTTCAACCTGAATACTAACATATTAAATAAATTTGAAAAAGGTGGTAGACTTTTACTAGAATAGAAATTGACACAAATTGACACATAGATTAATAAATGTGTTTAAAAGTATGAGACAAGCATAAAATCAGGTATTTAATAAGTGTCAAGTGTATATAAATACATGAAATTATTAAAATTAGTAATAAATGAAAGACTACTATTCATATATCAGTATTTTCAAGATCTTAAGACTGAAAATTGAAAATTGTATTATAAGAATAAAATAAATAAATGGTACACATGTTTGAAAACCAATGTAGTATGACAAAACAAAGATGTGAGATATCCCCCCAAAATTACTTAATTTCTTCAAACTTTATGCAAGTTAGAAGTACATTGAAATAGGAATCTTCTATATGTGTAAGGAGGTAATGTAATGATATAAATCTATAAATAGTTCCTGCTGCAGAAATGTAATTGCTATTGACATGAACATAGAGTATATTTTAAAAGGAAACATATGGGCAAGAGAGATAGTACAGAAGAAAAGAACTTTCTTTGAACTCAGAGTACTTGAGTTTGAATGTGGAGTCCCAGCATATTGGGTCTCCCAAGACCCCCAGGAGTGCTCCCTGAGCACAGAGCCAGGACTAAGCCCTGAACACAGCCAGGTGTGGTCTCAAACCAAAGTTACAAAAACATACTGTGGAGCTATTCACAAAATATTTAACTGAATATGCTAGAGTTTTGATAATGATTTAGACATAAAACATAATTTTTTTCTATTTCTGTATTTTTACTTAACACTGAAATAAAAAGAAAATTTGCTTTTATAAAATGCATTTTATAAATTTTCTTGTTATCTTCACATGGTATTTTAAATTGTCTCCTAAGTATGGTGTTTAGCAAATTTTAAAATAGAGACTATATTTAGGGTTTATCACTACATTCTGAGAGTGAGCTTATTCTAGTTTACTTCATAATAGTATTTGAACTTGATTAACTAGAACTATATTGGTGTGCTACTAAAACAAAGAAAAACATTATGCTGACATAAATCACCATAAAAATTTTATTGTGAAACCAAAGTTACAAAGAGGTGAACATCAAGACAGAGAGATTGGACAGTTTGTAAAACACTTGCCTTGCACACCACCCAGCTGGATTAAATACCCAGTACCGTATATGGTGGTCTAATCCCATTAAGTGTGATCCCTGAGTGCAGAGTCAGGGATAAACCTTGAGTACTACTGGATGTGGCGCCAACAGAAATGATGTAACAATTTTTTTCTTGATGCATACATGTGCACATACACAATAGCATTGAATTTAAACCACTTATGCCAAACATGCATTGTTCAATAACTAAAGAGTCTTAAACTTTAAGTTATCAAAGTATTGTATAAAATGAACAATTTTATTTATTATAAAATTAATCTTGGTTTGCTTAGTAATATGCAAACATAATGTAGTTAATTAGCTGGAACCATTAAAGCATATGTTGACAATGTTAAATGCTTCAATAGAATTAATTTAATTTACCAAAAAAATCTACATTATTTTATGACACTTAACAAAATTTTTGATAATGATCATGTTCCTTTTACAAGAACATGTCTGGATTTACTCGGGGGACAGCATCAGGCCAAAAAATGCTCAGTGATCAGATCTGGCTGTGCTCAGGGCATACTTCTGTCTCTGCACTCAAGAATGAGCTTGGACGAACTTTTGAGGTTCTGGGGATCACACTTGAGTTGGCCATGTGCAAAGAAAGTGTCCTATCCACGTATTATCTGTATTATCTCTCCAGCCCAACAATAACATGGCTATTTTTTTTCAGAATGAGTTTCTTTTTTTCTTTTTTACATTTTTGGGTATATAACTCTTTCAAATCTACTAGATAATGCTTCAGTTAACATTTCCTATTGTAATAATTTATGTAAGACCCTGAACCTTCAACTTTGCTATTGCTAAGAAGAGCAATCAAGAACTCCTATTAGTAACAAACAACTTTTTTGAATATAGTCTCATCTGTTTTCTTTCTTTAAACTTTTTGAACCAATTAGATAGTGAACCTGAATTTGATTTCTGTCAAATTATATTAAATTTTTGACAAGAGGTTGCTATATATATTTCAGACTATATAATACACATATACACACACTGCACTCGTCACACTGGAAAACTGGAGTACTAGGTCTATCATTAAATTCTTCAGACATAAATTAGTAAAATGTAATGACTACAGTGAAGTAAAAAGAACTAAAAGAATCTCTAGTAGACAGGGACATTGAAAAGCTATTTAAATGTATAAAATTATCTGAAAGAGAAGACTATTTTATAGATAATATACATGGTAAAGTACAGAATGTACAAAAGATAGTTGAAATTTAATGTGACCACAAAGCATCCTGAGATATTGAACTTATTGTCATCTTCCCATAGGGAAGAAAAGTAAAGCTATGCTTTAAAAGAAAGTTATCATTAACTATTATGCACTGTCTGTGCATACTGTGATTATTGATAAAAACAGTTGGTACTTTTAAATTTGGAAGATTTTACTCTACTTAAAATAATAGTAAACAAATAAAATTTATTTTTACATCAATTGCTGCCTTTCAGTCAGGCATTTTTGGATTAGGGATCATAGCAGAGGTAGATAGCATCATTTAAATGACCAGTGCATAATTGATGTGCTTTGAGTTGTGACTTCACTATTGGTATCAGTTTCATGCTCACCAATTTCAGATTCTAGTTCTTTTCTTATCAATATCTTTGCTTAGGAATTTTTTCTTGATGGATTTTCTTATGAACTGTCTTATACTTCATTATTATCTCATAGAACACCTTATTTATTATTTTAAAAAATTCATACATTTTCTGCAATGTTTTACTTCCTTCCTTTCTTCTTCTTTCCTTCCTTCCTTCCTTCCTTCCTTCATTCCTTTCTCTCCCTTTCTCTCTCTCTTTCTCTTTCTTTCTTTCTTTCTTTCTTTCTTTCTTTCTTTCTTTCTTTCTTTCTTTCTTTCTTTCTTTCTTTCTTTCTTTCTTTCTTTCTTTCTTTCTCTCTTTCTCTCTTTCTTTCTCTCTTTCTCTCTTTCTTTCTCTCTTTCTTTCTCTCTCTCTTTCTCTCTCTCTTTCTTTCTCTCTTTCTCTCTCTCTCTCTCTTTCTCTCTCTCTTTCTCTCTCTCTTTCTCTCTCTCTTTCTCTCTCTCTCTTTTTCTTTCTTTCTTTCTTTCTTTCTTTCTTTTTTTCTTTCTTTCTCTCTTTCTTTCTCTCTTTCTTTCTCTCTTTCTTTCTCTTCTCCAGTTCTCTTTTCACTTGATGGTGCTCAGTGCTTACTCCTAGCTCTATGCTCAGAGATCACTCATGACAGACTCTGCAGACCATCTGAGGTGCAGAAGATCAAACTAAATCAGCTGGTGCAAGGTGATTACCCTACATTCTCTCCTAGCTCTTCAGACCAGTTCTATACATTTTCAATGCAAAATTAATTTTTATAGTTTTACTATTCATTTATGTTTTATTTACTGTAAAAAACTAAAGCTCGCCGAGGGGCGAGTGCACTCGCGGGCTCTCCGGGCGGCTCTGTCTCACCGCCCGCGTTCGGTGCCCTGGAACCGTTGTGTGTGCTGTTGGTCAAAGGCAGGCGACGGAAGGAAGAAGGAAGAAGGCCAAACTGGTTGCTCGATCCATTTATTTCATTCTCTCTCTCCGCTTCTCTCCCGCTCTCGTGGATCTCTCCCCGTGGATCTGCCCCCATGGATCTGGCCCCCCAACCCACTCTTACAGCCTAGTTAAATCTCCACAGCATGAGGGGGTTGGGGCATACACATAGGTGTGGTCCCCATCAATAGGGTAAGGTTCCTTTCCCTTAGGAGATGCTTCTCCTAGGATTTAATTCTCTTTCAGCAGGAGGATCCACCCAAGGGCAGAGTCCCATGAATGTGTTTCTCTTCTCCTCAGCCAGCAAACATATAAGAATTCATAATATTAATTATTTTGTATGGACACAATAAGAGATGCATTAAAGCTTATAGAATTGCTCTCCTGGGGCCATTTCAATCTCAGACTACAGTGCTCAGGCCAGATCAGTCTTTCCTATCCCTGGCAGGGTCCCAGTCTCATAATTACTATTGGATCATGACAGCATTTGTCTATGATCAAGCTCTTAACTTACAGTTAAGAATTAGGAACTTTGGCCAGGCCCATCTCGATGCCAGGGTAGCACATAACTCACCGCTTGCCCTGGATCCTTCCCGTCCCACGTCGGGGACCCTACTTTGGGGTGCTAGGAACTGAGGGCAACTGAGGCTTAAGTGGAGAAAGCAGAGGCCCGGGAGGGAATAATATTCGAGGCCAATTAATTCCCAAGTTATAAAAACATAATATTGTCTTATTGTGTCTATACAAAACAGACATAGCTTTAAAGTAAATTATTCAAAAGGCACAAGAAGAGGAGAAAGGCAATATTAACTTATATAATATAAATTCAGTATCCTAGGAAGGTCTGACCTTGCAAATTAGCAGTCAGATTAAGGGAAAGCCGTGGATTAACTGTTTTGGGGAAGAGAACATGGAGAAGTGATTATAGCTAAACAAAGGGATGGGAGAGATTCGGGAACACCTTGATGGGTGAGACTGGGGTAAGCCTAAACTCTGGGTAAAACTGGGACAAGCTACTTGTGGCAAGGAGGGAAAGGGCAAAGTAAAGTCATCCTACAATTTACCATTCCATATTTTAAATCTACTGGATAAAATGATACTCAAAGGATCGCTGACATTATCAACATTAATATTCATAAAATGTTATAGTTTTTCTAATATTCATAAAATCAGAATTTATCTATGTTCTATATAGCTAATAAAATTAATCTTATAGAATATGAAGAATGTTGGTTTTGTTCAAGGCATGCCATTTCATCTGCTCATAAAGAGAGAACATTATTGAAATTATTTTACATTGTTATTCTTCCCCTAGTAATGTCTTTAGTGTATGGGAAATTCTTACATTTAATGCTATCACCAAATTATTTAAACTTCTAAAACATAAAAAGCCATATAAAGCCCCAAGCCCTTTCTACTGTGAATACTTTAGCTCTGAAAGACCATTTTCTATGATAGTACATTTCTAGCTATTGCTGTCCTAAGAGTGACTCCAGAGACTCACTTTACAGATGAACGAATTTGTCTCCAGGAAAATAACATAACCTGACTAATATTATACAGATAATAAATAAGTAGCCTATCCCATACAAGAATTAAAATTTATTGTCTCAATTTTACCTTTTATTCTGTTAGATTAATAATTTCAAAGCATCTCTAGTTAAAGGAGTATAGTTTGAAATAAATTTCCAGACATATATTCCTTAGTATTACATTTTCAAAAATTTAGGAATAATAAATATAATTGCTTAGATTATTGGAGGAACTAAAAATTATATTGGTATATATTTGTGACTCTCCCAAGCTTGGCACAGCCTACAGAGAACTGTAGAGTTTAGAATTTGCTTTCAATAGGAATGCACAGGAGGTTAAAACATATAATTAACAAAATCATCTTTAGCCTGATAATACCACTCTGCTTATCTTGATGAGGAAGAGGACACTTCAGTACATTAGATTTGATTGAAGATTTAAAGTTATATGGGAGTGGAGTTTATAGAAATAATTGAGGCTAGTAGCTATTAGGAAAACCATCTAAGAGGCATCAAGAGCAAAGAGAGATACACATTATTAATGATAAATTATATATTAATTTATAATACCCTATCAAAATTATTTGCATTATTCAAGGTACTTATTTATTTTACCCTAATTCTGATTTAGTCCTGCAACACACACTGAACATGAGCCAGAAATTAAGTCGGAATTGTGGTGGTGAAAGGAGGTTGATATCTACCTTCATGTATCATGCATGATGCTATAATCTGAATAAATAGCAAACACTAAAGTGGAATTTTGACATGGAAATAGGTAATAAAGAAACAAAAGGACTAGGTTACTTAGTCCTAAGGGCCAGACATGTAATGCAATTTGGAGACGACTGCAGGACTAAAGATGCTATTGACTGGGTTCCACAGGACGTCAAAAGAACGCCTGGCTGCTCACCTACAAGATGGTTGGACTTATTCGTCAAGACCCTGAATGAACTGTTTGAGATTCTTTATGTTTCTGGCGCGAGCAGATGCCATTGGGATACACTAGCACTTGACAGGGATGAATGGAGACATTACTAGCGCCCACTCAAAAAAATCAATGAGCAATGGGATGACAAGTGATACAAGTGATACATGTGATAAAAATTAAATATAAAGAGATATTCTATGTCTGAGAATGAGAGTTTCAAAATTATTAACATGCAATTTATTTTTAAGGTAGATATTTAAGTAAATATGACTGAAAGTAAAATACCAGCAATTATGTTTGTGGATACCAAAATATATGCTGTTATGGAAGAAATAAGGAGGTGAGGCAAGAAAGGAGATGGGGAAGCCCTCTGATGGACCCTTTTACACATTCTAATTTGCACATTCTATATAATTGAATATCCTACAAGGCTTGTTTGCATAAACACATGTGAGGTTATTTATAAGCCCAAGCATATCCTTATTTACATATGCAACTAGATTTTTTTCTCCAATCAGAGAGCTAATGTGACAAATCAGAGAGTACAAACAGCTAAGGAGTTAATACATAAACTAGACCACTATACAACGATTGATGAAGCCTGTATAGATATACCTGCATGAGATGACAGAAGAGTTTGGGTGGGGTGCCGGGAGAGATAGAAGAGAAGGCAAAAGAGGAGTGAAGTGTAGACCTGAAGTTGGACAAAGCTGATTACTGCAAGTGAAGGGAGAGCGGAGAAGGGAAGAGTAGAGGGATAGCTATCAGCGTTTCTGTCAGAAAGTGAAGTTTCCTTTCTCTGTGGCTGCTGAAGTCTGTAGAGATGTTCCTTCATAACTGTTAAGCAGAGAGTAGTTAATAGGGGAATCAATCAGAAGACCTGTGGCAGTGGGCCCGCTAATCTGACACATGCCTACCAGAGCCCAGAGGTTGAAAACAGCTTTATGAATCCTAAAACCACGGGGAGACAGAAAACTCAGACTAGCCAGCATATGACTCAAAAAGAAACTAAGACAACTGACACTACACAGGTTAAAAACTTAACCATACATCTACAGAAAATATGTGGCTATGTGAGAGCAAAGGGTTTCTGGGTATTTCTTATGCATCCCACTCAGTTTCTTTTTATTTAGAACTTAACTAAAATACAAACCTTGTAGTAGGAAGAAAGCATCTCCTTATGCTTTTTCCCAGATATTGAATGAACATAAAGAGAAAATTTTAATATTTATACTGTAGAATCAATCATGATTTAATGTATCTGACTGTTTATGTCAGTGGGTACTGACACACCTAACCGTCACAAAACATAAAGCACTGATTATCTGCAGTTTCAAATAACACCATGAGTATGACCAAGGAAAGCAAATTTGTTTCTGAAAATGTTCAGTTACAAGTTTGCAGTAAATACAGATGATACCTGGAACTGCTTAGGGCTATGGGCTCAGGAGTTACTGCTACTGGAAAGGGTCGGTACCATATGGGATACTAGGGATTGAGCACTTAACCTACCGTACTATCTCTCT
This sequence comes from Sorex araneus, assembly GCF_027595985.1. Lineage (NCBI taxonomy): Eukaryota > Metazoa > Chordata > Mammalia > Eulipotyphla > Soricidae > Sorex > Sorex araneus. Next base: position 129,838,519 of record NC_073305.1, on the reverse strand, counting down.
GGCACTGAATGAAATTATAGTTCTATGCTGTGTTTGAATATATTCTATAAGGTCTAAAAATAAAAGTAAAATATTTTTTAAAAGATGTAACATTTGAAACATTGATATTTTAATTTTTCTCTCAATCAAAGAATTCACGCTTAGTTATGTTACTTCCTGAGTTATTCACAAATTATATAAAATTATTACTGTTATTTTAAAGCATAAATATAAAGCTATTACATTATCTTCATTAACTAGAAAACTAGACTGAAATACCCAGATTAAAGTTTTCATTTTTTATTGCATGTACCTTTGAATAAATAATGGAAATAAAACACTCTTTACAAACCATAATTTTGGATCAGAACAGACTAAGTTATATCTGCTATTTTCAAACAAATGGATTTAAATTTTTCTTCTCAAAGTGCAGTTTTAAAAATTACCATGACAATCTGATATCCTTCCAAAAGGAACTAGAGTGTACATATTTTTAGATGTCAAGAGTTTTCAAATGTAGTTAAGGATATGTATGTGCTGACCTCAGTTTCAATATTTTATTTTTAAATGATGAACTCCAGTTTAAAAAAATCTCCACTAACTTCAACTGTGGTAAATGGGAGAAGAATTCTGTGTTAACGGGTTTCTCAATATTAGTGGAACAGCAGACTTCATTTCAAAGCATTAATACAGCCTCTTTATTAAAAAAGGCAGATTCACCACTGACTAAACCTACCGTGCAAATGAAATATGCTCATAATGAATAGTATAAGAAAATACAGTTCAAATATAGCTTTGGAAAGTAAGAAAAATTTTATATTGCAATTTAATTCCAGTACTATTATAGAAAAAAGGCAATAGTATGCAAGCATTCTTTTGAATCCAATAGGCTTAAATTTTTATAACATTCAAATTCAAATATATGTAAAAAGTATTCCTATTGCTATTTTTAGGCCTAAGACTTTTACTTATGTGAAACCAGACAACATACTCACATTACAGAGTATGTGAAGCTATTGTAGCATTTCCCCTTTTCAACTAAGATTCAAATAATACTCTTATGCCGTTCAGTGCATTTATCACTATTGTTATAATTAATATTCCCATAATGTGACCATGGTTGTTATTTGTTAACAAATTACTACGTTTTTAGGAAATTAACTAATTTGCTTTATATTATTTGCCTTATGCCTTCTCTGTGAGAAGTTGAAGTTCTATTACTATTCTCTGTAATAGTTGAAGTAGTCTATTCACAAGGAAAATTGACATGTAACAGTATTTGATACAAATAAAAAATAAAATAAGCTTCAGTTTGTGAAGAATGAAGTAAATCAAAACAAAAATAATTCAATTATTGAATATTCATTCATATACCTATTGGCCATATGCATGTCATTTTTAAAAAAGTGTTTGTTTTTTAGTGAGGATGATTTATTTTTGTTGTTTAGTTTTAAAAAGCTTCAGAGATCTTAGATATAAATCTTTTTTGAGATAAATGGTGAGAAAATATTTTCTCACAGGATGGAAGTGTACTATTTTATTCTAATTATCTTTTGTTTTTTAATTTGGAGTTGTAGAAACTTCTTAAATTGTTGTATCCCCTTTTGCTTATCACTGATTCTGTTTGGCCAATATCATAATGTCATTGAAAAGTGCCTCTAGATTCAGTGATTTTTAACCATTGAAACATCCCTTTATTTTATACAATATAATTTTTGTATTCTTGTCATAGAGAAAGATTTTAAATTCGTTTTGGCTTTTGGGTACTTTTTGCCTCTCTGGTTGAGGGACCATACCTGGCAGTGCTCAGAGGTTACTCTTGGCTCTGCACTAGGGAATTACTCCTGGCAGTGCTTAAGAGACTGTAAAAAATACTAGGGATCAAAGCCCGGTCAGCTGTGTGCAAGGTGAATGCCCAGCTTACAATACTATTACTCCAGCCACCTTAATTGATTTGCTTTAATTACTTTTGTAAGGTATTAGGTACTGGTTTGAGTTCATTTTTTTTACTTGATTTCCATTTCTTCCAACACAGTTTGTTAAAGAGACTTCCTTGCTCTACCTCATATACCTGTTTCCTGTCTCAAAAATCAACTCACCTAATGCCTGAAACTTGTTTCTGGGCTTTTGGATATATTTCATTGGCCTGAGAGTCTGTATTTCATCACCACACTGTTTTGATTACTACAACTTTTCATTAAGTATAATTTAAAGTTGGAATAAGACAAGTCTCTAATCTTCTTTTTCAGTAGGACTTCCTTGTTACTCAGGAAGTTTATTATTCAATAGACATTTTAACAGCATTTGATCTAGGGCTTTTATAAATATGTATACATATATATAATATGCATTGAATATTCATATTGCTTTTGGTATGATTCGCTTTGGGGATATTGATCCTTCTATTCATGAACAGGGGCTTTTCTTCCATTTCCTTGTATGATTCTTTACTAGTGATTTATAGATTTATTTGTATAAGTCTATCATCTCTTTTGTCAGGAAAACTTTTTGGTACCTGATTTTTTGAGGCTAAATTGTTAACGGGTTTTTCTCATTATATGCTTTATTTTATTGTTTTCACATAGGAACATCATCAGTTTCTCTTCACTTTTCATCATCATCATCACTTTTCATCACATTTAAAAAAATGTGATATATAACAGCTGCATAGTATTCCATTGTATAGATGTACCAAAGTTTCTTTAACTGGTCATCTGTTCTAGGGCACTCAGGGTTTTTCCAGATTCTGGCTATTGTAAACAGTGCTGCGATGAACATATAAGTGCAGATGTCATTTCGACTATACTTTTTTGCTTCTCTGGGATATATTCCCAGCAGTGGTATGCTGGGTCAAATGGGAGCTCAATTTCTAATTTTTTGAGAAGCGTCCATATTGTTTTCCAAAAGGGCTGAACTAGTCAACATTCCTGCCAGCAGTGTAGAAGGGTCCCTTTCTCCCTACATCCTCTGCAATAGCAGTTGACTTTGTTCTTTTGGATGTGTGCCAGTCTCTGTGGTGTGTGGTGGTATCTCATGGTTGTTTTGATCTGCATCTCCCTGATGATTAGTGATGTAGAGCACTTTTTCATCTGCCTTTTGGCCTTTCGTATCTCTTCCTTGGGAAAGTTTCTGTTCATTTCTTCACCCCATTTTCTGGTGGGGTTGGATGTTTTCTTCTTGTAGAGTGGGTCAACATGGAAAGTATCATGTTAAGTGAAATGAGTCAGAAAGAGACAGACATAGAAAGATTGCACTCATCTGTGGAAAATAAAATAACAGAGTAGGAGACTAACACCCAAGAATAGTAGAAATAAGTACCAGGAGGTTGGCTCCATGTCTTGGAAGCTGGCCTCACATTCTGGAGAAAAGGCAGCTCAGATAGATAAATGAACACAAAGTAAAATGTGGTTGGAGGCCACGCAGGGGAAGGGTGATGCATTCTGAATGTAGACTAGAGACTGAACACAATGGCCACTCAACACTTTTATTGCAAACCACAACACCTAATTAGAGAGAGAGAACAGAAGGGAATACCCTGCCACAGAGGCAGGGTGGGGTGGGGGGAGATGGGAGTGGGGGGTGGGGCTGATGCTGGGTTTATTGGTGGTGGAGAATGGGCACTGGTGAATGGATGGGTTCTCGAACATTGTATGAGGGAAACACGAGCACGAAAATTTATAAATCTGTAACTGTACCCTCACGGTGATTCACTAATTCAAAAATAAATTAATTAAAAAACGTGATATCACCTCAATCAGGTTAGATTGGTGGGGGAAGAGTGGAGAATCCTTGTAAATTGATGGAGTGAAGCAAACACTGTGGTGATATGTCTAGTGCTGATATGTTGTATTAATGAATCTTTATTATTAATAGTGTTATGGATTACAGTGCTTCAATTAAAAAAAGAGGAGAAGAGACTGAGAGGGAGTATTCACAATGCACTGGCTTTAGCCTTATAAATAAGAAGTGAGTCATGTGAAGATCTATGCAGCAAGGGACCTATGGAGAGAAAATGAACATGAAAAATTATAATGAAATGTGGTATTATAGATTAGTGAATAAAGAGTGAATAGTCTGATGACAAAGAACAGGTAAAAATTTAGATCACTAGAAGCAGTTGAATCATGGGACTGTGACTTCAAACTACATTTTAAAGATGCAGTAACTTATTTCTACTGTAGCACCATCGTCCCATTGTTCATCGATTTGCTTGAACGGGCACCAGTAATGTCTTCATTGTGAGACTTTTTTTTACTGTTTTTGGCAAATTGAATGTGCTAATGGTAGCTTGCCAGGCTCAGCTGTGCAGGCGGGATACTCTCTGTAGATTACTGGGCTCTCTGAGAGGGGTGGAGGAATTGAACCCAGGTAGGCTGCATGCAAAGCAAATGCACTACCTCCTGTGCTATCACCCCAGTCCTAGTCTACTTAACAATAGATTATTATCATGCATGGGGCTAGAGCAGTGGTACAGCAGGTAGGACATTTTCTTTGCAAGCAGTGGACCCAGGTTTGATCCCTATCAAACTCATATGAAACCCTTAATACTACCAGAAGTGATCTCAGAGCACAAAGCCAGGAATAAGCCCTGAGAACTACCAGGTTTGCCCCCATTAACAAGTATACTAAGATGTCATAAGTTTTTCAAAATTTTAATAACAATTAATAATGATTTAAACAAAAATTGTTTACTACAGAATGTGAGTAAACAATTTTTCACTCCAAATCGCACCCATTCTTTATCCTTGAAAGATACTTCACTACTAGATACAAACTGGTTTTTGGAAAATAGGGATCTAAGCTCCTTTTAGCAGTCATGAATTAGTTGTTAATTCATTAAAAAGTGTCGGCAAAGCTCTGTGTGACCTTCCTACATTGCCGCAATAGTGCCAAAGAGCTCCCAGGTGGTGGTAATTCTGGGACTTCTCTTCTTAAACATAAACTTTTCAGTTCTTTCTCCCCTCTCTTTGAAGTAGAATTTTGCATGAAGGAGACGGTGGTCTGATCCTGTTTGGAATTTTGGAACAACAGCAACGTCAGTCAGGCAAAACCTTCAATTGAATATGATGTGGTCAATTTCATTGTGGAACTGCCCACTGGGAGACACGAGACACCCATGTCCAACATTTAGATTCAGCCTTCTGGAACTGTGAGTTACCATGGATGATCTTGGTTGACATGATGAACTCAGATAGTGTCTTACCCTGTTCATTCCATTCTAGACCATGGAGCCCAATGTAGAGTTCTTTGGGACCACCTCGGTCTATCTTGGCATTAAAATCACCAACAATGATCTTGTAGAAGGTGTGGACTTCTTTATAGAACTTCTCCAGCTCCATGTAGAACTTCTGCATTTCTTTTTCATTGTAGTTGGATGTTGGTGCATAGACAATGAAGATAGAAACTGCCAGCAGTGAGCCACATCTATTCAAGTCTAATTGTCTGATTCGGGTTGTTAGGCATTCAAATGAATCAATGCTCATGGCCAAGTTCGTGTTGACAAGTGGCACAAATGCTTGCCGATTTCGACCGTGAGTGTGAAAAGGTCAGACTGCAGCTGAATCTCAGCAAAACGATGTTTATGAAAAATGAACTAGTCCCTGAAGTCCCATTTGCTCTCAATGGAATGAATATCTCCGAATGTAGCAGCTATGTGTATCTCATTAGAGAACTCACCATGAGGAATGACTTGGTGCCAGAACTGCGCAGGAAGAAGAGAGTAGCATGGGATGCCTTCAAGAGCATCAAAGAAGTGGTTAAGAGGATGAACGACCTCCGACTCCAGACATATCTTTTCAATTCCACTGTTCTTCCTGGACTAATATACTCCTCAGAGACCTGGGCCCTACTAAAACAGTATGAGAGAATGCTTTCTTGTATCCCAAAGAGGAATAGAAAGAGCTATGCTGGAAGTATCATGTTTCACTCAAGTGAGAGAAGGAATCTGGAGTTCTGACCTCCATCAATGGTCAAGAATCAGGGACCTGTCTCGTTTGCCAAGGTGTCAAAAATCAGATGGGCCGGAAACGTAATTCAATTCAGAGATGACCCCTGGACTAGAGCTATTACTGGTTGGATTACACGGGACTTCAAAAGACTGCGTGGCATCCCACCAATGAGATGGTCAAACTTTATCGTCAAAACCCCAAATGAACGATTTAATGCTCTTCCTATTCCTGGAGCGAGGAGATATCATTGGGCTCCACTAGCATGCGACAGGAACAAATGGAGACGTTATTGGTGCCTACTCGAGCAAATCTTGGATCAACGGGAAGACAAGTTACAAGTGACACAGAGATGCCCAAGGTTTGTTCTTGGTTCTTGTCTCAGGAATTACTTATGACGATGTTTGAGAGAACACTTGTGGTGCTGGAGATCAAACCCAGGTCAGTTGCATGCCAGGCAAGCAGCTTAACCAAGTAATACAATCTGGCCCCAATTTTCAGCTCTTCTTTATGTTAACTAGTATAGCAATTAGGAATAGAGCATTGGTCAAAGTCAGATAAAAATCCTAATATTATTTGGGAAATCAGAAAAACATATTTTTGCACAAAATATCTTAAGCACTTTTACATATATTTTACTGTATGTTTTTTTTTCAGAGAAAAATTTAAATCTTAGAAGTGACAGAGAATGAGGCTGAGCTGACCACCCACAGGCTGAGCAATGGTATTTTTGTTCTTGTTGTTTTTTTGTTGTTAGTTTTGTTTGCTGGTTACCTGATTTTTGGGTCATACCCAAAGCTTCTTGGTGACCATACTTGTTATTGTAGATGGAACTAGTCCTTCCACATGCAAAATGTGTGCTCAGTACATTTGAATATTTTTCTTCTTATTCCTAATATAAGCTATTATTAATAAGTAGTCCCTAATTATAGTGTGGCTGGGTCAGAAGTGGGCCAGTTTTGAATAATTGCTTCAGGTAAATTTTTTGTTGTTGTTATCTCAAATCCCCTATCATAGAACCCTTACTTATCAAGTAAGCCGCTTCCTATTACTTTGGTTATTTCATGATTTATGCGTTTTGGGATCACACCCAGGGATTACGTTAGGCTATTTGCTCAGAAATTGTTCTTGGTGGCACGCAAGGGAATATATGGGGTGTTGCGGATAGACACCAGATTGGCTTCATGGAAGGTAAAAGCCCTCCCTACTTCCCTATCTCTCCAACTCCATTATTTACATTTTCTAGAAAACTTTTGCTCCCATGCTCACAAGATATGTTTCTTGGGTACTGAAATAACAACACAAAAATTTATTCATTTTTCTGTTTTTATAGAAGTAGAAAGACTTATTAAGGGGATTTTAACCTTTCTCCATTATTCCTCTTAAACCTTACATGAAAAATATTTTACTTGCATAATTTTCCCTCTTACTTATAGTGTGAGACTTTCAGAGTTTATATAAAGTTTATTTCTGCTAAAACAAATTTCTATAAACAATGACTAAAACAAAAATTAATTTATTATATCACAATTTAGTATGATAGAAGCATGTGTCAGCATCACTAAAATAGTTCTTTTTATCTAAGTACTTAAGACCAAAATCAAGATTGAGATGTCTTTTAGATCTATGTTCCTTTCTGGAGGTCCAAGAGATCAATCTGGGACCCTCTGCGCCTAAAGACTTTGATTCCAGAGACCTTCTAACACATTTTGGCATCCAGTGCAGCTTCTTACAGCAATGCACTGGGATTGTGATCTGGGCTATGCAATTTCTGGCAGAATTTTCCCTGGACTTTATACTGAAATCCAAAACTTAAGACTTAACATCTCTTAATTGTCAGTAATCTGAAACGGTTCCTTTTTAGCAGGTCTGACTTTGGGGGGAAACTCCAAATAATAACAGTGAGTTTATTGTTGAAATATTGAAGGTAATCAAAGTAGCAGCCATTTCTCTAGAATGTGAACTAAGCAACAGCCCCACGCCAGCCGAGAAGAGGAAATATCCCTCTTTCCCGATTGTTTTCCATTTTTGGGGACAAACTCGGCGTGGCGTCCACCATACTATGAGGCGTGGGAAGGGGGATAGGGAAAAAAAAGGAAAAGGAAAAAAGAAAAAAAAGAGTTATGTACTTGGAGCAGTGGGGCTACATATTTCTTCATTCTAAGCAATGGAAAACTAATTGTCAAATGCTTCCTTGGTAGTAGGGCTGTCTTTGTTGGGGGGAAACTCCAACAACAATAGTGAATTTTGTGTTGAAATATGGAATGTAATCAAGGTAAAGAGAAAATGAAGTGAAATTCATCAGTTACGCAGTTGGGGGTAGGGGGCGGGAGCAGGAGGTATACTGGGGATTTTGGTGGTGGAATATGGGCACTGGTGAAGGGATGGGTGTTTGAATATTGTATAACTGAGACATAAGCCTGAGAACTTTGTAACTTTCCACATGGTGATTCAATTTAATATATATATGTATATATATATATATATATATAAAGATTAATCTGACTCTGGCTTATTTGGGTAGTTGGTCAAACTCATAATTTGTAACTAAGGAAATAAGTTGCTCATTTCTTATTGTTTACAGCAGTAATTTTGTGCTTAGCTTTTTGAAGTAGTTCTTATGCCCTATTGGTTCCTTTCACTTTCAATTTCTTCAGCAATGAAGAGATGACTGCTCATATTTTGAATTTAATATCGTTTCATTCTTCCACCTTTATTTCTCACACCAGCTAGACAATCTTTCAACTTTAAACACTCAGGTATTATATTAGTATCACTTGGATAATCCAGAATAATTGCTCTATTTAAATATATGAAATATTTAATTCAATAAACAAAGTCGTTTCACAGTAGTACCTAGAGTGTTTCATTGAATGATTGAAAGAGAGGACTCTTGGCTGGACAACTTTATATTTCCCCTCTACCATAGAAATTGTGCAGTTCACTTGAACTGCATGTGAACTATTCTTGAACATTTAGCTACTGGGAAGTACAACTGTGAAAATAAATTTCTAGGTATTTATACAAAATTCTTGATTACTTAGGCATCCCCTAAAGCATGATAATCAGTTGTGAGTCTCTCAAGCCCAGTCTTTTATCTAGTGATGAACTGCTTTTTCACTGCCTTAATTATACCACAAAATTATTGTCCCAATCATGAAAAAGTTATAATGATACTCTGTTTTAGTCATTAATTCTATGTATGCGAGTGAGGTAGATCAAGTGGAAAAGAAATAGAAAAAGACATTTCTCAGTAGAGTATGCTTTTGAGAAAAGTGACAAAAAAGCAATGAACGTTTCAAGTTATAATATTGCCTATAAGCTCTACGTATAAAAACAGGTTGAGAAATTTATGAAAGAGAAACCCAAGGACTCTCTTTTTCACTTCATGTTTGTGGGACTCAGGGCTGAAGCCATGGGATCCTTGTGAGTTTTCACCTTCTGCTTTAATGCTGATCATATTCTGAAGGGGTCCATTTTATAAATAAGTCATTACATCTTGAATATTGAATTCAATTGAATGTTTCAGAGTAGCTCAGAAATGCCACTCTATTTCTGTGGCAACAGTATGTTATTTACATTTTTAAACTTTCATTGCATGCAGAAAGGCTTACATTAATACAATTTATCATTTAAAATTTATTTTTGTTTGACTTTGGGTCACACCCAATGGTATTTGGGGGCTTTCTCTGAACAGATTCTGTGCTCAGGGATCACTCCTGACAGTGTTCGGGGCGCCACATGTGCTGCTGGGGTTTGAATCTGGGTGTGTTGCCTGAAAGGCAAGCATATTACCCACTCTACCATCTGTCCAGCACCTCTCCTCTTTTTTTTTTTTCTGTTCTCCCTTTCCCCAGCCATCTGGGGTGATTTTGGGCCACACCCAATGGTGTTCAGGGCTTACTCCAGATTCTGTTTTCAGGAATCACTCATGGCATTGCTTGGGGATCATATGGCATAAGGATGATTGAACCCAGGTCCGCCGGGTGCAGAACTAGCGCCCTACCACTGTACTGTATCTCTACACCCCCCCTTTTTCGGTTGGACTTACAACATGGACAATGCTCAAGGATTGCTCCTGGTACCACATTCAGGAGTTACTCATGGACCTGCCAGGAGTGTGACCAAAAAACTAGTGAGTATGGAAAAAAAGAAAAAAGAAAAACGAATAGAAGAAAAATTATGTCTGGCAGGGCTCAGGGGCCCATACAGGATGCCAGGGATGCAGCCACAGCGCCCTACTCACTGTACTATGATTCTGCCCCTTCTGGGCCAGTTTTTTTTAAAAAAAGTTTAAGTATATACATATTCATGACATTAAGCTTGTGTAATTTTCTACATTCTTAAGACTGAATATTTCATTTTATTTATATTTCGCATTTATTTGCCACTCATCTCTTTGTGGAGGATTACATTTTTCCACCTTCTCACTGATACTCATGCTACAACAAAGTCAGAAGTCATATGTACTTATTTAAGTACTTTTTTTAGGTACCTACTTTCATTTCTTTTAGTATGAAGTCTTAGGGATATTGTTTAGCAATTCTCTAAGCAACTACCATATAACTGTTTACAGCTAGAACCAGTGTATATTTTTATTTCATATCAGAACTACACTGGATTCTTATTTATCTGTAAAGTTGCCATTTCTTTATTTTATTTTTTCCTTTTTTTTGTATTTTAAAACATCAAATTGGTGTGAAGTAACATCACATTCATTATTAGTTTTATTTGCATTTTCCTAAAGATTTATGAGATAGTATTGATTATCTTTTCATGTGCTTTTCTAAAATATCTTTATTCAGATGCCATTAACATTAATATTATTTTGATTTTATTGTTTTGCACTGGGTTGTAGAAGTTCTTTATATATTTGTGGCATTAATACTTTTTAATCAGATATGTTAATTTGGAAATATTTTCTATTATCTTGGAGGGTTGCTCTTCACTCTGTTTCATTGTTATTTAAACATTTTGGAGCCATACTTTGTATATAACATTTTAATTCCAAGTATACAAAACAAAGAATTTTTATTTGTTTATATTGCAATATGGCCACCTTACTAAGTCCAATTAACCTTGGGCACCATATAGAATTACAAGGTCTCATTCTGATGAGGACTTTTTAGATGTATGCCGTGACATAAGACAAATTTTCCCACTGTCACCACTACTATTTAATATAAATTGAAGCCCTTGCCATAAATATTATGCGAGAAAGAGACATTAAGTTCATCCAAATTGGAAATAAAAAAGCCAAGCTATCACTGTATACAGATAACAGTATACTGTACTTCAAAAATCTCAAACACTCCACATAAAACACTTCTAGAAGTAATAGACTTGTACAGTAAAGCAATAGGCTACAAAGTCAGTGTGCATAAATCCATTTTTTATAATAATAAAATATAAGAGGGATATATCTTTAGAAAACATACACAATTATATCTCAGATCATCAGATATTTGGGATTCATCTTACCGAAAGAGGCCAAAGTCTTATACAAATAAAACTATAAAACATTGCAAAGAGAAATAATAGTTCATGAAGAAATGGAAACATTCTCTGTTCATGGAATACAAGAATTAATATTTTCAAAATGACAATATTGCTTAAAGCATTATAAAGATTCAATGCAGTCTCTTTAAAAATGTGCTAGATATTTTTAAAGACATAGGTCAACTGCTGCTGAAATTTATGTGTTTGAATTACTCATTCACCTCCCTGAATAGCCAAAGCAATCTTAGAGAAAAAAAAGATGGGATCCTTCAATTTCCCCAACTTCAATTTATGCTATAAAACTGTAGTAATAAAAAAGTATGTTACTAAAATAAGAAGAGACTCTCAGAGTAATTAAATAGAATTAAGTGTCCAGATATATATGCGTGTATATATATATATATGTATATCGATCTATACAGTTAATATTTGATAAGGGGGCAAAAATTGTGAAGAGGAGCAAGGAAAACCTTTTAAACAAATAATACTGGAAAAACATGCTGATCACATACACAATAATAAGCCCAGACCCTTTTCTAACACCATGAACAAAAGTCATGTAAAAAGAGATTAAAGATCTCCTTATTGGACTATAGTGTATATATTATTTTGAGTAAAACACAGTCATAAAACTTCATGACATTAAAGCTCAAAATATCTTTAATGATCCATTGCCATTGGCCAAGGAAACAAGCAAAAGTTAATAAATGAGACTATGTAAAACTAAGGAGTTTCTGCTCTGCAGAAGACACAATGCCAGAATCAAAAACATGCCACAGACTGAGAGAGTAAATTTTCCCACCAGTCATGAAATAAAGGTCTGGTATCACCTATATATATGTATATGATAAGAATTTTATAAGAAAGACAGCCATCAGAAAATTAAGGGGAAAGATAAACAGAAACTTCCTCCCTCAAAGAAGACATACAAATGGCTAAAAGGTATCTGGAAAATTGTGCATCTCTTCTTGTCAGGAAAATGAAATAAAACAACAATGAAATATCACCTCACACCAATGAAATATCACTGTCTCACATCACAAAGAATAAAAACAACCAGTAGTGGCATGGGTGTCACTGTATCACTGTCATCCCGTTGTTCGTCGATTTACTTGAAATGGCACCAGTAACATCTCTATTCCTCCTTGTCCTGAGATTTTAGCAGCCTCTCCATACTCATCTTTCTCAACAATTGGAGGCATTTTCAGGGTCAGGGGAATGAGACCTATAGTTACTGTTTTTGGCGTATCGAATATGCCACCGGTAGCTTGCCAGGCTCGGCCCATGCAGGCAGGATATTCTTGGTAGCTCGCCGGGCTCTCCAAGATATAGATATAGATATAGATATAGACATAGACATAGATATAGATATAGATATTACTCTATGATTTGTTGCCTACTGTCTGAACTCCATCTAATATGGTGTGGTAATTATGGAAAATGGGTAAGAAGTGTCTTATAATGTGTCTGGCCACACAGAAAGCAGCCTGGAGCATGGTGGCAATTGGGTAGTGGAGGGCGGCTGCCAGGGCTGGGTCCCTTGGGGTGTGGAGGGTTTTCACCTACCCCCTCTGGGGTGCCCCAGGTGAGGAGTGAGAACATCCTGGCATGGAGTCTGGCCTGGGTATGGGAGCCAATGACCCTTTTTTAGTGCTGGTGGAAATGTTGACTGCTCCAGCGTTTTTGGAAAATACGTAAACTTCTCAAAAATCTAAGAATTGAGCTTACATTAGACCCAACAATTCTATTTCTTGACATCTATCCAAGGGGACCAAAAATCCTACTCAGCGAAGACATTTGCCCTTCAAAGTTTATTGCAGTACTCTTCATAATTGACACAACCCAAGTCTCCAAAATAGATGACTGTATAAAGAAGCTGTAGTTTATATACACAATGAAATACTATTTGGGGCTTAAGAAAATATGAATACTGCATTTACAACTGCATGTATGAATCTGGAGAGTATCATGTTGAGAGAAGCTAGTCAGAGGGAAGATATAGACTCAGAATGATTTCTTTCAAATGTGGGATATAAAGACACAAGCACATAACAGTAAAAAAGCATTAGAGAATTTCACAAACTACACATATTTTAATATTTAACATCACTAAGTACTAAAATTAAAATTAAGTATAAGATTCTAAACTGAATAACTAGAAATAATACATGTTTAAGGATAAGACTTACGGTTTTATTTTATTGCATGGTTTTATTTTATTTTTATTTTTTGTAGTTCCATTAGTTGGGAACAAGTAATGCCCAGAGATAACAGAAATTGAGAGGCGGTCTTCATTAGGCAGCTTATCATAGAGGGAGGGAGGTGAAGAAAGATTAAAACAATGGCGAAGGGAGATGCCCCACTCTGATGGAGAATGTGAAGCTGGAATGTCTTATGTATGAAAGCATACAAAAAGAGTTTTGCAAACCTTATAGATTTGCAAACTAAAAGAGTTTTTAAAAAAGAAAAAAAGAAATCTGTATGTTTTAAAAATAGAGAATAAAAGCAGAAGTCTTATCTTAAATGTGTATTATTTCTAGTGATTCAGTTTAGGATTCATATTTTTTATTTTTAGCATTTAGTGAAATATTAAAATATTCAGGTTGTGAAATGGTCTAATTTCCTTTATTGGTTTGAGCTTGGTGTCTGGATTTTTTTCTATATCATTTATACCTGTGCTACCTGTGCTATTTGCATCTAACTTAACTAGTTTATCATTGCATTATAGAATAAAACAAATTTACATTAGCATTTCAAGTAAAAAAATAAACACTTTCCTCCTGAAATCACTGTTTAAGTTTTTAATCAAAACATGAGTATGTAGTATAATTCTAGAATAAATCTTTAGGACATATAGTCATTATCACATTTTAACTCAAAATATGTGTCTTGAGAATATTTTTCATGATTCATTTAAAATTAATCTCTTCAAATATTACTCATATAATGATGATTTAACTTTCTAGATATTGAAACCAGTCAATATAATTTTGTCACATAATACTCAACTAGTTCTATGAAAATGCAAATTAAAGAGAAGAGTATTAGGCAAATCCAATTTGCATGCATATGGTGTATATACATAAAATGATTCAGAATATTGGATATCATTATCCAATCATTACACTCATAGGCCATAATAAGGAACAAGAGGAATTTGCCACATAAAAGACATTAGCAAAATGGAAAATTTTACAAGCATTCAATTTATATCCCAAGTACTAACATGGACCTGAATGACAAAACCTGTATAGCTAAGAAAATTAAGGCAAAAGCATCATTTTATTCAACATTCTGAAAAATATTTCTGTAGGTAATGTACTTAAGATGTAATATTATCTGAGTGTCCTCACAAAGACTTGACAATATCCATATTTCTTTCTATTTAAATAGTAGAATAACTCAACAAAGTGACCATGAAAAGGTGATAAAGCGAATTAGTAGCTCTCAATATTTATTTGAAGTCGATAATTGAAGCTTAAATTGTGAATTAAACATTTGCTACTTACATAATGTTTCATTTATATTTAAGCCTAACTCAAAACTTTCTTTTACAATATAGAATATTATTCATATAATGTAGAAAGTTGTTACCACAAGAACTGTAGTTTGAAAATATAAATATAGTGTCTCAATGTGATGTTACGTATATATTGCTGTTGTTTTTATTTCAGTAGCTATGAACAGAAGTTCAAAATTTTGTTTCTTTTTTTAAACAGATTTTACTAGGAATTTGAATCTTAGACCTCATCTTAAATGACAAATAATTGTATTTATAGGAAAGCTTCTCATTTTATCACACTATACACATTATAATTGGAATATTTAGAGTGTTTTCAATTCCTTATTATCTTGAAATGATTTTTTAAGCAGGAGTTTTAGATTACATAATGCAAAATTAAAACGATGCACTTTCAACTTATTCAAAAAATAAAATATAAAAAATATTCTATAGCATGAGTTTAAACATAAAATTTCAATTTTACCTGGGAGTCTTCTGTCTTGAAGTCTCAAGATAGGAGCCATTAATTTCTGTATGTTTTTTGCACATTCATTATTAAATTCCTTTGAGACTTTTAAAAGCTGTAATTCATATAATTTATAGCATTTTCACAGTTTATAACATTATGAATTTTAACAAAATTACCTTACAGAAAAAGCATAATGCAAAGCTAGTCAGAATCTTATTCATACAAGCTTTGTATGTGTTTCTTAGAAAAGGAAATAAAATAAAGAACCATTAAAATATAATTTTTAACTTGGAAAATTCTTCAATTTGTTTAAAAGAACAAAATAATGATTCAAAAGGATTATGACCTGGTTATATCACTGGCACCTCATAGTTCCCTGACCATGACTGGGAGTGAACAACTAAGCATAGAGGTGGGAGGAACCTCTGAGAATCACTGAATATGACCCAAACCCATCCTTCAAAAACAATGTCTTTGCTTTTATAAATATTCCTGAACATTTAAGTTTCAAGGACATGAGGTTATTGCTTTTGTAATTTTTATAAAATATTTTTTTTGGTTTTTGACTTGTATTTCTAAAATTTTGTAGAGCGTTTCTAATATTTATATTGGCTATAGTATGTTCTTTGGAGATGTGTGTATTCAGATCTTTTCCCATTTTAGTGAAATTGTCTTTTTATTGAAGCTCATGAGATCTTTATATTTGGGACCTATTGTGATAGCACAGCAGTTAGGGCGTTTGTGTTGCATGTGGCCGACCCAAGTTCGATCCCTCAATCCCTCTCGGAGAGCCTGGCAAGCTACTGAGAGTTTCCCATCCGCACCACAGAGCCTGGCAAGCTACCCGTGGCATATCCAATATGCCAAAAACAGTAACAACAAGTCTCACAATGGAGATGTTACTGGTGCCCGCTCGAGCAAATCAATGAACAGGGCAACAGTGCTATGACAGAGCTACAGTACTATACATGTGTATATGTATATATATATATATATGTATATATGATATGTAGATATATTCTCCTATTCTGTAAGTTGCCTCTATCTTGTTGAATATGTCTTTTCCATGCAGAAACTTCTCAATTTAGCTTCTATTTAGTGCTATTTATTTATGTTTGACTTTATTTCCTCCCATTGGAGTTGGAATTATAAAGACCATTCTAAGACTGATCGATGATAAGGATTACATCGCTTATATTTTCTCCTATATGTTTTATAGTTTTATTTTTTACAAGACTTTAATCCATTTTGAATTCATCCTTTGATTTGTTTGTATTGAGGTTGGAGTCATCAGTGTTCAGGGATTACTCTTAGTCTTCTCTCAGAGATCACTCCTGGGGTACTTGGGAATATGGTGTCTATGATCAAGCCCTACCTGCTGTACTATTGTTCAGGCCCTTGAATTAATTCTAATGTATGATGCTCAGTAGTGGTCAAGTTCCATCTCTTTTTATCTATCTACACAGTTATAAAACTTAAAAAATAATGAGAAGAATAAGTGAGGATATTTCAAATGTTCCAACATAATAATTTATATGTTTAGTATGTTTTCAGAAGCCATCATTGGTATTTTGTCATCTCTTTACAGATATTTTAAACCTATCTATTGTTGATCAATATATTAATAAATAATTATTTAAGAAGACCTTGAGTAAAGATCTTCCTTTTTCATAAAGCTTCTAGAAAAGTTTTATGAGAATATTTGTTTTTTGTAACGAAAATCAATGAAAAATATAATTTTAATAATATAAAACTAAAACTTTAGACTTAAAATACCAATTGTTTAACATATAAAGAGAAATAGAGATGGAAATGGGAAAAATTTTCAATAAAATTTTAATTTCTTTACAATTTAGTCATTCAACTAACACTTTAAAGTTATTTTTCTTTAATCTCTTCTCGTTAAGTACATGAATCTGCTTTCTCAATTTTCTTCCATTTTATATCTCAGTAGAAAGGCAAGCATCCCTGTGAAGGTACAGATGTTCTTAAAATAATCATGTCCCAGAGATGTGGAGAATAGGAATAACAATGAATTTGAAATATTTTCTAAAATTGGATCAGAAACCTTAAAAGCACATTTTAGTCTCCTGAAGCGGAAGCTTAAAGGATTGAGAATAAATCCACTTGTCTCTTATCCAATTAAAACAGCAGCATCCTATTGTGCTAAAATAAGACAGCATGCTTTACTAAGCTGAAAAACAAATTATGTTTGTTTTGTTTAAAAGAATATAATTGAAGTCTATAATCTTGATGGTCATTTGAAAGTTGCATATTAGAAGGAAAAGACTGAAAAATTGTCAATGATTTTCAGTATAAGTCTTGCCATATATTCTGCACCTATTTTGTTCTTGCTTTTGAACAAGAATAACTAGCTTGAGCCTACTGCTATCCTTAATCACCATAACATGCTTCTTTTTTTTGAATTTTCTTCTAGTTATGGGTGAATATATGCAAACTTATTGCGGACTTTTTCTTTTTTGTGAGATACGTGTTAAAATTTGAAACTATATGCACCTCTACCTGTAAACTGTCCAATAACCTATTACACACTTTCAGATCAAAATAATAAATCACTAACCCATATGTATCATCTCTATATAAGTTATCTTCTTTTCCTCCTTTTCTTTAGGAATTCTAAAAATCTGCTTTCGAAACCTTTCATTTCTTTAGGGATTTTGACCTATGATTTTTTTCTTTAATAATATCTGAATGGACCTACAGGGTAAACATTATATATTTGTGCATCAGTAAATCGTCTATCTGGAGAGGTTTTTTTTTCTGCCAATCAAAACAGATGAATAGTATAAAGGCAATCTTAACAGAATCAAAAGATGCTTTAATTTAATTTCTACTAAGTTCATAAAATGATAATGCATTTCATATTATTGTACATGTGTGCTTGCATTTCTCAAATGTCTGCTTTCAAGTTCAAGGATATAACAAAAACATAGATATGTGATTTTTTATTACTTAGAACAGCGGTAGGGCGGTTGCCTTTCACGAGGCCGACCCGTGTTTGATTCCTCCGCCCCTCTCGGAGAGCCCGGCAAGCTACAGAGTGTATCGTGCCCGCATGGCAGAGCCTGGCAAGCTACCCATGGTGTATTGGATATGCCAAAATCAGTAATAATAAGTCTCTCAATGAGAGATGTTACTGGTGCCCTCTTGAACAAATCAATGAGCAACGGGATGACAGTGACAGAAAATAAGCTCAGAAGCAATTAGTAATTAAAAGTTTAATTTTGTCCATTAATTTTTAATTATTTATATAAATACAGTTCTAACTAGCTTTATCATAGCCTCTTGCTTTATCTTGGTCAGAGCTACTATTGTCATAAAAAAGGTAGAAAGAGCTCATGAAAAATATGAGATACATTTATTGAAAGAAAATAATGAAATGTCTTTTTTTCCCAGTAAAATTTCTTCCTTTTTTTTAATATATAGATGCATTTTGTTTTCTAGGGCCCATAGCCGGAGATGTTCCCTTTTGACATGGAGTACTTGAATACTGATGAAGTGCCAGTTTGATGACTCTGTGGGCTTGCGTCAGTGACCATCTGGGGCCACCAGGATCACACTAGGTGGTGCATTAGTGAAGAGGGGCATGGTGCAGGAGACTGAACTCACAATCATGTATGCGCTCTACCACTTGAACTCTCTGTCTGGCCCCTAGGACTCACATTTCTAACTGAATTTTGATTTTGTCGTGAAAGTCTTCTACACTGTCAGAAGCTGCTGTCAGATGCTACATTATATTATCATCATTTGTAATGTATGCAACTGGTCATATCCATGTGGAATACATTTAAATTTCTTATCACATGCCCAGCCTTTATCTTTGTTTAAATCTTCTCAGCAAGATTCTGTGCCACATCAATGTATTCAATGTATAGAGAGAATAAAGTGAAGATCATTAGCTACTTAGGTGGAGGGTGGTGGGAGGGGGTATATTGGGGTTCACGGTGGTGGAACGGTGGAACATGTGCACTGGTGAAGGAATGGGGGTTTAATCAGTATATGACTGAGACTTAAACCTGAAAGCTTTGTATTTTTTTTTTCACAGTGATTCAATAAAATAAAAACTTAAAAAATAAAAGATTCTGTGCCAAATACCAAGACACTGTTCACATCATGTTTTCCACTATCAAATAGAATTTTTTATTATCATATATTTCCATTTTCAAAAACTCAATGCAAATCACATAACTATTTATTTTGGGGGTAGTAATGGTAATTGATCAGTTCTTCTTTCTTCTATCTTTTATAATATTTTATGATAAATTTGGAAAATATAGCATTAAATATAAACTGTCACATATCAATTCATTAAGAATTGATCATGCTTTGAAAGACTGTTGTGACAGTATCCACAGTTTTTTTTATTTGCTGTAGCCAGGACAACTTTTGGCTCTGATAGAGGAAGATCAACAAAAGATCAACAGATCAACAAAAGATGTGTATGACTGGGTAGTGCGCCATCTTATCTTGAGCTCTTTCTCTGAAGGGGAGTTATCAAACAATTTTCAATGGCTATTTGTGATGAATTACCACTAGCTATGATAGTCTAATATTAGGGCCTTAGGATGGGACACTGCTCTGGCCCTGGGGTGTAAGATTCCTGATGCAGTGAGACCTTGCTGTGCCCATTATCAAACTGGACTACTGCAAGTACTGCTAACTTCTCTGGATCCTCACTTTTTGTTTTTTTTGAATACTTCACTATCACTGTCACTGTCATCCCATTGCTTATCGATTTGCTCTAGCAGGCACCAGTAAAGTCTCCATTGTGAGACTTGTTATTGTTTTTAGCATATCGAATTCACCACGGGTAGCTTGCCAGGTTCTGCCATGTGGGCAAGATACTCTCAGTAGCTAGCCAGATTCTCCTCTCTGAGAGGGGCATAAGAATCGAACCTGGTTGGCGGCATACAAGGTAAACGCCCTACCCACTGTGCTATGGCTCCAGCCCACTGAATACTTACATTAAGTTATTATTACCATATTTCTATAATGTGAAATGGTAGTACTTTATCAATTAACTCCAAACTAGAAGTCATGCTGTCAACCAAGTCAGTCTTTATCTTTGTGGAAAAGTTGTTTTATGCCAATTTTATGCTAAAATTTCCAATTAGCTATGCAGCAAAAAATATTTGTGGTTGAAATATTCTGTAAAGAGATGTGAGAAATCTTCCAGATTTTGGTAAAAGTCATAGTATTACTCTAGAAAATGACCAAACTCCAAAGTTCTCAGAAAAATAAACTATGATTATTAAGGAATTTATCTAACAAAAATTCAATCTTTTGTAGAACTCTCAACTAGTACAAATACTGAGAGTGAATACAACCTTTATTGACAAAACAGAAGCCCCTGCTCTCCCAATCCAACCAGCTGGAAAGATATCTGCAGGTCTGAACATACATATTTTCTTTCTAAAAGTGAATTCAAATGTTGAAATTTTGTTTAAATGAGACATTCCTCAAGACATTGACTTTTGTTAGGAGGGGTGATCAGCTATTTCTACTTGAAATGGAATATGGAAAAACTAAATAGACTATATTGGTGGTGCTGAAAGGGCACAGCCATTGAAAACATCTAAGACAAAAATCTGTAAGTAGTGATGGAGGAGAAGTACAAAAGAACTGATATGACCTAATTTCTTCATGAATTATCTTGCAATCAGAGAGCAAAGCAGAAAGTAAGTGCAAACAATGTTGAGGTAAAAAGGACTTGCTCAAGTTCAAGGAATGCAACACCGATTAACAAAGGAAATATGTCCCCCTCTTAATTTATTAGTCTATTTATTTATTTTTTGGTTTGTGGGCCATAAGTGGAAGTGCTCAAAGCTTACTTCTGGTTCTATACACAGTAGAACCTGTCGGGGTTTAGAGGTTTATTTATGGTTTGGGGGATGGAACCCAGATGGGGCACATGTAAGGCAAGTGCCCTTCCTGCTGTACTATCTTTATGGCCCCAATAGTGGTATCAATGTCCCCAAAGAGCTGGAATACAAGGCATAACAAAACAAGGTGCAGAACATTAATTTTAATTGTAAAATAAATAAGCAAGAGCTGGAGAGCTAGTACAACCAGCAGATAAAGGGCTCGCCTTGCATGCAGTTGATCTGGTTAAATCTTGGGCACACCAAGATTGCCCAACACTTTCATGTCTGGTTCCTGAACATAGAGCAAGGAGTAAACCCTGAGCACAGCTGGGTGCCCCCCCCCAAAAAAAAAGCAAACAAAAATAAACTAATATATAAATGAAAGGGCTGGAGCAATAGCACAGAGGTTGGGCTTTCGCCTTTCAGGAGGCCGACCCGAGTTCGATTCCTCTACCCCTCTCGGAGAGCCAGGCACGCTACCAAGAGTATCGTGCCGCATGGCAGATTCTGGCAAGCTACCTGTGCTTATTGGTTATGCCAAAAGCAGTAACAACAAGTCTCTCAATGAGAGACGTTACTGGTGCATGCTCGAACAAATCGATGAGCAATGGGATGACAGTGATATAAATGAATAAAAGACACAAAGCAAGATGAAATTGGACATTTTTTTGGCTTTTTGGTTCACACCCAGCGATGCTCAGTCATTCTCAATCAAAGAGCCAAGAGAAGTCACTAAATACCAACAGATGTGGCTCCCAAACAAATTACTGTATCACTGTCATCCCATTGCTCATCAACTTGCTCAAGTGGACACCAGTAATGTATCCATTGTGAGACTTGTTGTTACTGTTTTTGGCATATCGAATACACCACAGGTAGCTTGCCAGGCTCTGCTGTGCGGGCGAGATACTCTTTGTTGCTTGCAGAGCTCTCTGAGAGGGACAGAGAAATCAAACCTGCATTCGCCGAGTGCAAGGCAAATACCCTACCTGCTGTGCTATCGCTCCAACCCAATAAAACAAAACAAAAATAACTAAATTATAATACATTTCAAACTTAAAATCAAGAAAAAGAGAGTTATAAAAGAGAAAAGAATAGCGTGAAACAATTGAGGTAGAGCTACTTGACTGCATTTATTCAAAAGGAAGTAGAGATCAACAGAGAAAAAAATTGATATATATATATAATGATACATGTCAAGAAGATAAAAACTCAAACCTTGATTATCATATATTTAGACATTAAAATGAGATGAGAGAGAAAAAGCAACAAAAATTGAATAATTCACAGGATATTTGAAAGTTGTTTGTTTTTTTGTTTTTTTTTTTAAGTTGGCGAAAATTTTGTTTGAGGTGAGGGATGTATTTATAAAGATAATGATGAAGGAAGTATAGAAATACTGAAGTACTGTTACTTAAAACATTAGTAAAACCAAATAAGATTCATTTCTAAACTGGAAAATTGAATGTATTAACGAATACATTCGTTAATGTAAGATAAATAGAAGGAAAATAAGCATTTGAGAAGATACATTACGACTTGTTTGTAGAGAATTATAAATTAAATCAGCAATGAAATACTACAATATACCCAAAAGAAAATCCTGAACTTTATATAATAAAATGCTGTGTGGAGCAATAGGAACTAGCATTCTTTGCTGGTGGGAATGTCAAATGACACAGCTCCTTTGAAATACAGTCTGGCATTTTCTTTGAAGCTAAATAGAGATTTACCATCATACCCAGATATCTTACTTTAGTATCTTTACCTAAACAAACTGAAACATATTCAAACAAAACTAGCAGTGACCACATCAGCATTATTCATAACTGCCCTCATATAGTCTCAAATTGGACATGTCACGATCACGAAATCCCGTTAATCACCAATTTCTTGGGCAGGCTCAGTAACATCTCATTTCGTCCTTTCCCTGAGATCTTAGAAGTGTATCTTGACTCGGCCCTCCTAAGGATGGATGTTGCACTGGGGGCCCTTCAGGGTCAGGGGAATGAGATCCAGCTTGTTACTGGATTTTGCATATGAATACACCATGGGAAGCTTGCAAGGCTGTCCTATGTGAGCAGGAAACTCTCTGAAGATTGCCAGTTTCTTCCAGAGGGAGAAGTAGGCTAAAGATATCCAGAAGCAGCCTCGCACTTCTGGGAGCTTGCTTTTAAGTCTCTCTCTGGATGTTGGCCGTTGATGGGATTACACACACCTGGGTTCCTCTGCCAGTACCTTCATGCATGATGCCTGTCCGAACGTGTGGAGAGGGGCCTCCAGCATGGCTGTAGCTAGGTTCCAGTGGTCTTCAGCTGCCAGGAGCTTTGCTCAGGGTGGGGAGGGAAGCTGGAGCCCATCCCCTCCGAGGGGCCCCGGGGAAGACAGCCAGGCGTGCGGACAAGAGACTCTCTCAAACAGGACATGTATGATATTGTAATAGTGCATAAAATATATTATACACTGTTAACACCTTAAACAGTCTAACATGAAGAAGGAACTTTACTGTTAACTATAGACTTTCAATAATAATAACATATTTATATTGTTTCATTGAGTATAACAAATATGCTGCACTGAAATAAAGTATTAAAAATAGGAGAAACTGAACACTTGGTGTATATATGAACTCCCAGAATTTTCATATTTTTAAAATACTGCTCAAATTGCTATTCAAGGATAAGAAATGAAAAGTTGTCAAAGAATTAGAAATGTGTAGGTGACTTGGCTGGAGTGTTAATATAGCAGGTAGGGTGCTTGCTTTGTTCACCGCCAACCTGGGTTCAAGCTTCAGTACATATATGGTCCCTAATGGGTCCCTAATGAGACCCGTTAGGAATGGTCAATAAGTATCACTATATCACTGTCATCCTGTCATCCTGTTGCTCATTGATTTGCTCGAGCAGCCATCAGTAACATCTCCATTGTGAGACTTATTTTTACTGTTTTTGGCATATGCCATGGGCGAAGTACTCTCGGTAGCTTGCTTGGCTCTCTGAGAGGGGCGGAGGAATCGAACCCAGACTGGTTGCATGCAAGGCAACCACCCTACGCGCTGTGCTATAGCTCCAGCCCAGAGCCAATATTAAGCCCTGAGCACCTCTGGGTGTGGCACCTCCTCAAAATTAGTAGCTCAGTTATATTCTGACTCAGTCAAGGTTCTTTGACAACAGGCTTAGGAATCAGCACATTTAGATGTAGATGTAATTTTAGGGGACTATTCAAAGAGATGAGAAATGGTGAGAATCTTATTTTGATTTTTAAAAAAGTCAATAAAATGTAAAGAATAATTTTATCTCTAAATGAGCACATTTAAGTATTAAAGCATTGAGATAGAGATAAATTTTAAATGACTTCTTGAGTAGAAGGACCAATAAATTAGAACAATATTGCAAAATCGCAATGCAATTAAATACAATGCTGACAACTGTGGTTTAATTTCAAAGTAAGATCAGTCAATGTGGTTTGTGTGAGATTTTTTTCCCCTCTCCCAGACTTAGGTGCATGCTATATATGTAGAATAGACATTGCTTTTCATTAGAACTATGGTTTTTCAAAGCAAAAATGATGGACTGTGAGGGTAAAAGGATACAGTGTATTCAAGAAAGTAAGTTTAATGAATTATCGTATGTAATAGTTTATGAGGATTGCTAATAAAAGATACTGAGTAATCTAGTAGTAGAGGAAAAACAGATTTTCTTATTCTGTGGAAGTCTCATGATCAAGTTTGCTTTTGATTCTCTTGAGGCATCTTATACAATTCAGTCAAATTCTTGCTACTCTTTTCTTATTTAAATTTGAAACACCATTATTTACAGTACTGTTAATTGCGGGTTGCAGGTGTACCATTCTCCAGTACCACACCCCCCACCAGTGTATCCATATCCCTCCACCATTGTCTCAGGGTGCTCTTCAGTCCCTTCCTTGGTAAGTTTCATTCTGTAAGTGAGTTTTCTGATTCTGTTGTCTTAAATAGCTGTTATTCCTAAACCATATTTCTTGTAATCCCACATATGAGAGACCATTCTGTATATGGTCTATAGGGTATCATTCTACATCCGTTCAGCATGATACCCTCCAGATTCATTGACTTAGTAGCAAATTACATAATTTCTTTTTTTATTAGAAATGAGTAGTATTTTATTGCGGGTATATACTACAGGGTTTTTTTCTCTAGTTATCTGTTCTAACATGTTACATAGCTCCATCTGAGTTTTCATCAGAATCACTTTCATTATCTAGATGTCTATTGATCATTTTTTCAAGACACCTTTTTTTCTCTAAGGTAGACCTCAAGTCTCTTCCAGCCTTAATCTCTTTTCCAGTTCCTAAGTCACTTCCAAAGTTATAGGCATTTGTTACAGTATAATATAGAGTCTTATGCACCAAAATCTTGATTAGGTTTCTACAGCTGTTGCAATAAAATAAGATCAACTACATTAACAATAGAGACACAATTTTTTCTTGTTTTTTTTAGCAATGTTTTGACTTTTTGAATAACCTTAAAAGTATTGTCCCTTTAATTTAGAGGTAATGAACAGACATTATTCTAGAATAGAGTTAAAAACCAAGGGGACTATAAAGCACACTTGGGTGTTCACCTGCAAGGAGAAACACATTTCCTTAGTTTGGGAGGCTGAAAGTATAAAATCAAGGTGTTAACAAAGCTTCTCCTGAGACCTCTCTCTTTGGCTTGCCTTTTTCGCTATCTTCAAGTATAATTTCTTCTATGTCCACATATCCTTATGTATGTCAAAGCCATATGTGGTTTCTGCTTCTTACCAGAACAGTCAAAGTAAAGTAGGATCCACATATAGGATTTCATTATGCAAATACAATTACATTGTGGGGTAAATTTGGCATATGGACTTTTGGAAGGAAACAATCCAGTATGCATATAAGTTGTGCTTTAAGTGAAGAAATGAAAAGTATAGATAGATTTAAAGTTACCCAACACACACTTTTCATTAGTGAGATTTTGTGACATACTCAGATGCAACCGTTATGTTGGAAGTTGAGGGGGGCACCACCAGGTGCTCTAATAAAGATAAGTAGAGTTGTTAAATATCACCAACAGGGGCTGAGAGATAGGAAACCTATAAAATGGAGCTGAAAGCGGAACACAGAAGAAGGAAATTGACAATTGACCCTTCATCTGTGCCCAGAAAGACCATAGGAAAAGTGACAGTTCTCACCAGGGACTTGTGGTCAGAGAACTAACATGCCAAGGGGACAAAGAGCAGCAAGAACTAATAAGGGACACAAGTTACAAGGACCTCATTAGACCTAGACTCATAAGTTGTTCATTGGATTGAGGGTGATGGGGGACAGCACCTGGTCAATGTTCTTTCGAGGAGGGGGAGAGAGATGTGAGAGACCAATATAATTTACATCAGACACTAGGAAAAAGAAATAGCGTGTGAGAGGACCGGTCATTTTGCAGTGGAAAAAGAGATATCTGACTTCAGTTGTCACCTCCAACAGATGCACAGTCACTTAAAACTGTAAAGTGAAGAAACATCTGAAGTTTCATATGCTAATTAGAAATACCTGAAGTTTTGTATGCTAATTTTAAATACACAGTTGCAGGACCCACTCAAGAGCTATACCAGTTTTGCATAATCCAATGTTTTACCAAATGGTAGTTAACATATTTTCCAGAGTTGTTTTTATTATAAATGGCCTCCAATCTTGACATAATCCAGGTGCCAATATTAAAGATGACTCCAAGTCACCCACTGATTATCGACTAGCCATTTCAATTAAATAATACCAAAATGCCCTCCTTATCTAACTCCCACTCCTAACTCTATTCTCACTTCCTTCTCACTCCCTAAACAAATTCTTCCCCAGTTAAAAACGGGTGGGATGAGAGATAGGAATTAAGTCCTACCTAATTCAGCTGGAGTCAAAATATGCTTCCCTTTCTCAAACTCCCCTTCCATAGTTTTATGGTTTCTGTGTTTCTATATATATTTTTTAAACTTTTTATTAAATCACCATGTGGAGAGTTACAAAGTTCTCAGGTTTATATCTCAGTTATACAATATTCAAACACCCATCCCTTCACCAGTGCCCATATTCCACCACCAGAAACCCCAGTATACCCCCCGCCCCCACCCCCCACCCCCTACTGTATAACTAATGAATTTCACTTCATTTTTTCTTTACCTTGATTACATTCCATAATTCAACACAAAACTCACTATAGTTGTTAGAGTTTCCAAGCAAGAGAGACAGACCTACTACATTTGATAATTAGTTTTTCATTGCTGGAAATGAAGAGATATGTAGCCCCACTGCTACAAGTACATAACTCTCTTTCTCTCTCTTTTTTTCCCCCTTTTTCCTTTTCCTTTTTTTCGTTTTTCCTTTTTCCCCCTCATCCTCCTTCCAGCGCCTCATAGTATGGTGTACGCCACGCCGCGTCGGCCAGCATGGGGCTTTTGCTTAGTTCACAGTCCAGAGAGGTGGCTGCTACATTAAAAACCTTCAATATTTCAACAAAAACTTACTGTTATTATTTGGAGTTTCCCCCCCAAGTCAGACCTGTTCAAAAGGAACCGTTTCACATTGCTGACAATTATAAATGTTAAGTCGCGCGGATGCGCGGTTTTGGATTTCTGTATAAAGTCCAGGGAAAATTTTGCCAGATGCTGGAACCCCAATTCCTAAAGCTGTCTCTGGTTCCCGCTCGTTCCACATCCACCGGCTCTGCAGAGGCATGGGCACCCGGGCCAAAATCCCGGCCGGCCGTAGCAGAGCACCGGCCCCGGCGGGGGCTGGCCCTGTATTCCGCGGCTGTTTCAAGTTCAAAGCACACATTTTTTTTTTTCTCGCGCCAAAAGTTCATACCTTCTCAACGGACCCACAAAATGTCGGACACCACGCCTTCTCCCAGAGGGGAGAGAGACCAAGAAGGAAGGTTATTTCCTCCATTAGCCGGCGTGGGGCAAAAGCTTAGTTCAGAGTCTCCATACACGGGTGCAAGCACTTGCTGGAACCCCAATTCCTAAAGCTGTCTCTGGTTCCCACTCGTTCCACATCCACCGGCTCTGCAGAGGCATGGGCATCCGGGCTGAAAACCCGGCCGGCCGGTGTTTCTATATTTTTATGGCAGCCTGATCCTCACTCAGTGATAGAGCAGAGGTCAGTTTAATGTCAAAGGGTTTTTGCTTAGAGTTTTAAGCAAAAGTTTGTCTATTCTTACAAAAGACATTACAGACTGTTTACAATTATTCTTTTATGGGGCGGGTGGTAATTTTGGAGCTATGCCCAGCAGTTCTCAAAACTTTCTACTGGCTGTGTTAGGAATCACTCCTAGTGGCACCCGGGGATCATATGGGCTGCTGATGGGTAAGTAACAGGCAAGGTAAGTGCTTTATCTACCATATTACCTCTTCAGCCCCATGTTCACAGTTTTTCAGGATGCATATTTTAATATACTATCATGGAAATAAGGTACTTTTTTAGAAAACAATGATCAGAATAGTGAAAGAAAGAAATTCAGGGCTGAGAGCAATGGTCATTGAAAATACCAAGTAGCAGTGATTGAAAATAACAAATAATTTAATCATAATATATAATATAGTGATGAGAAGCAAGATGTAAAAACATGAGAAAGCAGGACCTGTTGATACTTAAAAAATATTTAGACTTGTGTAAGGACTATGTAAGAAATAATTACAGAAAAATTAGAGTTCTGTAAGACATTGGGGTACTCAGGAAGCACTAGCTCTAATTTAGAGCAAAGAAGATATAAAAGATATTTAGAAAATAATTAGATTATGTGTAATTATTTCCAGTATTTTCAGAGTTAGTGAAATGTGAAGTCATAGAGCATAGTAGGGATCTACTTGAAGTTTCTCAGAAATTTAAGAAAGATTGGTTGAAGGTATTGGAACTGGGGAACCCAATAGGAATATAAAGAATGTTAGTGTGAAAATGTGACAGGCAATTTGAAATTTTGTAGCACTGTAGAGCTGTCATCCTTTGTTCATTGATTTGCTTGAGCGGGAACCAGTAATGTCTCCACAGTGAAACTTGTTGTTACTGTTTTTGACATATTTAATACGCCACGGGGAGCTTGCCAGGCTCTGCCGCATGGGCAAGAAACTTTTGGTAGCTTGCCAGGATCTCTGAGAGGGATGGGAGAATCAAACCCAGGTAGGCTGAATGCAAGGCAAACGCCCTACCTACTGTGCTATCGCTGCACCCAAAATTCTGTAAATTTATTTTATTTATTTGTTTATTTATTTATTTGGCAGAGTCTCTTGCCCCTGCGCTTGGCTGTCTTCACCGGGGCCTCTCAGAGAGGGTGTGTTGAGTTTCCCACTCCACCCCAAGCGGAGTCCCCATGGCCGAGGACCTCCGGAACCCAGCCACAGCCATGCTCAAGGCCCCTCTCCACGTGTTCAGATGAGCCTCACACATGAAGGAACCAGCAGAGGAACCCAGGTGTATGGGACCTGGGGCCTAGATCTCTAAGCCTGTTCTGGAGATCTTCCATCCAGATCCTCTTCTGCCCAGATCCCCCATTTTCCAGTAGCTAGGCAGTCACACCCAAAACCTGGCCTGTGTAATCCCATCAACATCCAGAGACTATAAGACCAAGATCCAGGAAGCGAGGCAGCACGTGACATCGTATAGCCTAATTCTCCCCTTTGGAGAACCTCGCAAGGTACTGAGAGTTTCCTGCCCACATGGGAGAGCCTGGAAATCTCCCCATGGCATATTCATATGCCAAAAACAGTAACAATGATGGGTCTCATTCCCTGACCCTGAAAGAGTCTCCATGTGGTACCATTGGAAAGGATGAGTAAAGAGAGGCTAGGACAAATAAAGACGGTACTGAGACCGCTCGAGAAAATCGATGATCAACAGGATGATGATAATGATGATGATGTTGATGACAATAATGATGACGATGATGATGATGATATTTTATTTTTTTTGTTTTGATTTTGGCCCACAGTAGTATTTGGGCTTTGTGCTCAGGGATCATTCCTGGTAGGCATATGAGACTTTGTGGGGTGCTAAGGGTACAATGCAGGTAAGTCACATAAAGGTTCTACTTTCTGTACTATTGCTGTGACCCAATAATTCTGAAAATTTCTATGATGATTGACATAAGCTGATTAAAATACCTTTTAAGTTAAGTATCCATAGTTCAAGACTGATTGAGTTAGCAAAGCTGGAGACATTGTATGTGAAAGAGCTAATTCCTATGATCCTCTTCAGACACTTATTACAATTTAGAGGTATCTGGCAAAACTTATCTTAATCCTAGTGCTCAGACCTGATAGTGAAGATATCATCTTTATGAAGCAATTATGCATAACAGGGACCAGAAAGATAGTACAACAGGTAAGGAAATTGTCTTGCACTTAGCAGACCTGAGATCAATCCATGACACTATGCATGGTCCCACCATGCACCTTCAGGGATTGACCCCTGAGCACAGAGCCAGGAGTCGGTCCTGAGCATAATTTAAGATCACCAAAAAAATTTATTTTGAAAAAATAATTATGCAAAATAGAACCACATCTCATTTTCATGTTTCTTAATGGTGATTGCAGTTTCAACTGTTGTTCTGGATGAGATTTCTTTAGTTAGCACATGCCACTAGATATACAGCTATGTACCTGGAAGTGTTTTGTAATTATAAAAATATTGAATGTTAAATAAGAACAAGCAGATGCTGATCTTCCATGAACTTTATCATGTACTAATTCTTTCTCTTAAGAAGCTTATTAACTTCTCCAATTTCAAGTTTTAGTTTGTCAAGAAATTCCTTGTTTTGTGCTGCTAAAAGCATATTGTGAATTATATATATAAAGTAGGTAGAATGACCTTGAACAGCAAATCTCAAGACATTTAAATGCCTTTTTTTAATAAAGTAAAAAGTAAGTCAATTTATTTTGTATCTACTACTATTCAGATGGGAACAAGGCATTAAGGCATTGATAGATTTTTTAATTTATTTTATGTGTAAACTATATGTTTAAATATATATTA
Organism: Sorex araneus; assembly: GCF_027595985.1. Classification (NCBI taxonomy): domain Eukaryota; kingdom Metazoa; phylum Chordata; class Mammalia; order Eulipotyphla; family Soricidae; genus Sorex; species Sorex araneus. The sequence continues at coordinate 129,807,223 of NC_073305.1, read as the reverse complement.
GGATCTTTTTCCTAAGCTAACTAAGTTTCACATTTTGCAGTTGGAACTTTGGTGAGAGACCACATTATAGTTATTGAAACTTCATTGCAGGAATTCCTTCTTGGCCCTTTAAACCCGAAATGTTTAAATATATCCATTGATATGTCCATTTTTAGGAGTTATGAGTTTCATGCACATATGTAATATAGGTTCTACTGCACATTTTGATAAATGAAACATAAAGACCAATGATTATAAAATCTATAGTACATGTTGTAATATGTATTTTATGAGGTTATGTTGTAATATGAGTTTTATGATATTCTGGATCATATCTTATATTTGAAGAACACTGTATTTTGAAGAATAAATCTACATAGTATCCTATCACTTTATCTAAGACTGGGAATACTAGATTTAAAAAATCTTCCTATAGCTACATATACTATATATTATATATATAAAGTTTCTCATAAAATGTATGGAAAATATATCAAAACCATGTTACCCTCTGAATACAAGAGATAGACACAAAAGTTATTGACTTGCTTTTAGCTTGGTTTTATTTATTTATTTAATTGAGGCTTTTAAAGCTTTTAAAGATCTTGAGTTTTGATGTTCAGGGCCAGTCAAGTGACAATGTCACCTAAATACTGTGTTCTGGATCTAGGAGCTTTTATATTCTCACTTTAGACTTATTTTAAAACAGTTCACTAAAACCTTTTGATATTAATAACAGTTTCAAAAGTCATGCTATCCTATATTCTTCTAAATACAGTCATGAATAGGGTGTGTATTCTATGAGAGAATACTAAAAGAAATGGTGACTACCCTTTTCTCTGGGGGAAATATTTCTAACATCCTCCAAAATTTAAATAGAAGAAGACACATTATATAAGTCTACATAGTTTTTATATTCTCTCATTATGCTTTTAAAATGTTATCTCAAAATTTAATATATTAATATTATAAAGTACATTTAATATTCAGCACTTAACATTTTACCCTTTATGAATTGCCTTAGGTTACAATTATATGACTTATGTATAGTAATTAATTTAGCAGCTACTTTCAAATCCGTGTCTTACTATTTGACTTTATAACCTCTAATGATGATGATTCTCTTATCTCCCATATATATCTTATTCTTTGAGTCTAACTTTACTTTTAAAATTTTACTCTGAAACAATACTTTCCTCTGGAGGGTACTGAGATGATCTAGAAACATCCAAGGGTGTTGGGTGGTCAGAAACAGTCTTGGGTTGAAGAGATTGTAGGGATTGGTAGGGCACTTGCATATGGCCATAGTGGATTTGACCTACTGCCCACCATATGTTTCAAGAGTACTCCCAGGTGTAATTCTCCAAGCTAAGAGCCAGGAAAAAACCCTGAGTCACCTCCACTCTGATACTAAATAAACAACAAATAAATGTAACCTCCAGTGTAATTGTCATGAAACATGTCCCTGTTTTTGACCTTAAAGATGAATTTTTGGGGGGATAGGTGATACTAAAATATATACACATCCATATAATATATGATATATATTATATAATATAGAATCTAACATTTGTATATATATATATATTTTTTTTCTGAAAAGGGTACAGTAGCCAAACTTTGGATATCTCAGAGAACCCAGCAGACTACCAAGAATATCTCGCCTGCATGGCGGAGCCTGGCAAACTACTCATGGCATATTCTATATGCCAAAACTAGTAACAAGTCTCACAATGGAGACGTTACTGGTGCCCACTCGAGCAAATAGATGTGCAATGGAATGACAGTGATACAGTGATCTCCATATCCTTCGTTACTGTTTTTTAGTATACTATAAGAACAAATAGAAGAAAAATGTCATTTTATTCATTATCTATATTTTATTTTTTAACTATGATAAATATTTTATTTACTAGAAATAAAGCACTCTGTACACTTCTAATCAATAGCAAAACAGCTATGAGTGCATAAGGTGCATATTTATGCAGCTTTCAGAATGTTTTTACACATTATGCTGTTTTATTCTTTTTAAATCCTGAATAACTTCAACCATAGTGTGTCATCAGGGTATTTTTATCCCTCTAATGATACATAAAGTGAAAGTAAGTTCTCATGGAGTTTTGTTAGATGACTTACATTGGCCTTCTGGAATTTTTGTAATTATATCATAGTAAATTAGAATAAGGACGTTAATAATGTTATCAAGTAGCATATTTGTATTATTACTACATATAATATCAGAAAATTTTTAAACATTTGATATTTATCATCTTATGGCACCTGTTATCTTATAGGAAATGCAAAAGTTGTATAATCTAGAGGATTGATTATGTGGCTAGACCATTTAAATAGCACTAAAACTCAGGAATGACCTTGTGATCTGTAATTACACTAATCTTTTACAGGAAGATTGGACCTAGATTTCAAGGATTTATTTATTTATAACTATATCTAATACTTAATTTTGATACTTGAGGATATCAATGAGATAATAAATCTAGTTTAAGGAGTAAAAGGACACATTTAGTGAATAGTAACTGATGTCTATTTAACTTGGGTGTTAAGCACATAATAATAGTGGTGTTGTTGATTGTTGCTTAACAAATGGCTTGTTCTATATCATTTATGTATCTCATACAACCTTTGCATAGCAGTTGGGTAAATCATTCTTAATTCATCCTAACAATTATAAAGCAGAGTATCAAACCTGCATAAAGACTATAGATTTACTATATTCATATTTGTATGGATATAGTATACAGAAAATATATTATTTATCACCATAAATACATATATTTTTCTATATATTTGTATAGTTATACAGATTAACTATACTTCTGTGGTCAATCACAAATTACATGATATTTTTAAGAGTGCCAGGAAAATGTTCTAATGCATAAATTAGTCCTTTTTGATACTTTTGTTTCTTTTACAACCACATTTATTGTACAGGGGCTGTAATCAGTAGCTCCCAGGAAAAAGTTACCTTCTTTGTAAATTTGCAGTAGTCCTACTGGCACAAAGATACTTGGAATCATCAGACATGTCCTAAAACTCAGAGACTTTGCTGATTCCAATGACAAAATAATAATCTATCACTAAATAAAGATCAGTCTATCATTAAATAACCAGAAATATTGAACTGGCTAATTCTATTTATTTTATTCCTGTCATGGTTTGTCACCTTCAAAAAATGTCATTTTTCCCACATACCTTCTTTCTTATACTGGACAGGAAACTGTCAGAAAAAGTTATGTGAAAATATAGATCATTTCTATATGTGGATGAATTTCTCTAATAATACATCTACGGACTACCCTGTTTCACAGTTTTCTATGTTATTGTTGCTTTCTTTGGAAACAGACACCACATTCAACAGTCACTCATTTAGAATTCACTTTAGAATATAGTTACTAATATGTTGCCTTAACCAGCTTTTGGGTCTCCTGTGGATATCTCTTCCTCAGAGCTATTTAGCATCCTCCCATCATGCAGCAGACCCTTGTATGCAACTGAGGTGTTTTTTTTACAACCTCACTGCTTTTTCCATGTCTTTGATAGCCAATATATACATAAAGATTCTACTTGAATATTATCCACTTATTGACTAATGATGACTTTGTTTTTGTTACAGTAAAATCATACACAGTAGGTGAAGTTCCTGTGGTGAGAACCTCTTAACTTTATTCATATGGGTGTCAAAGAAATTTGCAATATAATATAGTGGCTGAGTGTTCTACTGTACTCTTGGTGTTATAAAGAACATTGTGCATTGATGCTGTATAAGGGAAATACTACAGAATCTTTTTTTTACATTTCTTAAAGCCATAAAAAATGTATCCAGCATATTCTAGAAGCATCACTTTCAATCAGATTATTATATCACATAATACATTCCTAAAGACTGAGGAACTAGTATATGCATTAAAGTGCTTGCCTTGCACGGGAGATGAGCACAGAGACAAGAATAGGACTAGAGCACTGTTGTGCATCACCTTAAACCAAACTATATCAAAATTAGACAGGAGAGCATTTCAATTATATTTAGATTCTCTGAATTTGTTGTTCATAAAAAAGGCTTTTATTATAAAATCTGATGAATTGAGATAATCTTTGGTATCATACATGCTTGGGATTCAGTTTACTCTCTCCGTGTTGACTACATGACTCTACAAACATATATGTAGAAAAATAGGTTATATTTATTATATGGGTTATTTTTACTCATTTTTATTTGAGTACTTATTTGAAAAAATCTTATATATGCTGTGTGATTTACCATATTGTTAGTAGCATCATTTTAGGCATACACTATTCTTTTTTATCCTTTTGGCTTTTTGGGTCACACAAGGTGATACTCAGGGATTACTACCAATTCTGCACTCAGGAATTACTCCTGGAGGTGCTTGGGGGACCATATGGGATGCTAAGGATTGACTGCAGGTTGGCAGCCTGCAAGGGAAAAGCCTTACCCACTGTACTATTGCTCTGTCCCCCATCTGGCATACAATGTTTCAAAACCACATTGAATACCAACAGAGCGCCCCAATCTCTTCACCTTTGTCCCCAGCACCTCTCCCACTCCCCCAGCCTCCTTGACAAATTCATCTCTGCAGATCCTCTCAAAATCTTGTCACTGGCAATTTTTAATTACCTTACTTATTATATCCTCCGCCCTTCTCCAAGAGCCCCGCAAGCTACTGAGAGTATCTATCTCACCCCCATGGCAGAGCCTGGTAAGCTACCCGTGGTGTATCCAATATGCCAAAAACAGTACCAACAAGTCTCAGGATGGAGAAATTACTGGTGTCTGCTCTAGCAAATTGATGAGCAATGGGATGACAGTGACAGTGACAGTGACTTACTATATTTCTTATAGTCCACATAAATTATTGACGTGAAACTAGTTTACAAAACTGCAAATATTTACATGCTTTAAGGATACACCACACCCACTAACAAAGTGCCAATATCCTTTTATGGGAAGACCCCTTGACCTTTCTACCTAAAATACCCTCACTTGGAAAACACAATTTTTTGTCCAGTGTTTAAAGTTTTCTTTTCAATTGGCCATTGACTTTTCCCTCACTTGTTCTTTTATAAACCAAATATGAATGATATCATTCAGTATTTGTCTTTCTTCTCACTAATGTTCCTTAGTGTATCATCTAACACTGAGCAGCATGCCGCTGTGTGTACTCATTTGTCATTGGGGCATTTGGGTTTATTCCTGACCTTATAAATACTGCTGCAGTGAACATAGTATGCACCCAACCCAACGTTCTGAATAAGTGATTGCGTGCTCTTTGGACAGATTCTGGGAGTAGAATTGGTAAGTCAAATGGTAGCTCATTTAGACTTTGTAAGAACTTTTGTTACTATTTTAGCTGAGTTAGTTTTCATTACACCCTATAGTAAATGAAAGGTCCTTGTTTTACATATCTGTCTTCTTTACTGTTAACAAGAGTCTATTTTTTTAAGCAAGACTTTTTTTTTCCTACCAGGGTGACTGATTTCTCACTGTCATTAATTTGCATTTTTCAATAATAATAAAGAGGAGTGTTTTTTTAATTTTTTTTAAGTTTTTATTTTATTCAATCACTGTGAAGAAAATACAAAGCTTTCAGGTTTACGTCTCAGTCATATAATGATTAAACACCCATCCCTTCACCAGTGCATATGTTCCACCACCAAAAACCCCAATATACCCCCTTCCCACCCCCCACCTAAGTAGCTAATGATCTTCCCTTTATTCTCTCTATACTTTGAATACATTCAATATTTCAATAGAAAACTCACTATTATTGTTTGGAATTTTCCCCCAACAATCAGGCCTGCTGAAAAGGCATCATTTAATTTCTTTTCATTGCTGAGAATGAAGACTCTATGAGCTTGCGCGGCCATTGTCGAGGCCCCATGGTTTTGAATTTCTGGTATTTTTATCTCAGTTCACAGTCTAGATGCATTTCTGTAAGAAGCCGCCCTGGGTGCCAAAATGGGTTAGAAGACCTCTCGGATCATAGTCTTCAGGAGCAGAGGGTCCGTTTCTCGAGTGGCAGCTCCGGATCTTATCTGGGTAGAGGGTGTGCCAGTAACGTCCCCCCTTTCATGATCACCTACGAGCCACGCCACTGCAAATTCATACCTCTTGGTTGGGAGTCTTAGGAGGTGGCTCTCGCCTGGTGGATATCACCGCCACCGCCATTTTCCACACAGAAAAACAGGGTAGAGAGGGAAAATTCTTCCCTGGGTGGCATGCAGTTGTAGCACAGTTCACAGTCTAGATGCATTTCTGTAAGAAGCCGCTCTGGGTGCCAAAATGGGTTAAAAGACCTCTCAGATCATAGTCTTTAGGAGCAGAGGGTCATAGGAGGAATGTTTTCTATGAGCAAATTATCTATCTGTTACATTTTTTTATTTTTAGTAAAGTTATATTTAACACTTATTTTATTTTAGATAGTGAGTTATTTTTATGATTTTGTATTGTGAGAGCTTTGCATATATTGCATAACATTTTTTGTCTCAGATGTATGGTGTGTGAATATTTTCTTCCACTCAGTATGATGTCTTTGTGTTGTAATGGTTGTTTTGTTCACAATGCATAAACAGTTTGATGTAATCCTATGCATACATTGTTGCTGTTTTCCTGCTTATGGGATCAAATCATCAAATATATCACTGAAGTGGCCTAACAGTTAAACCCTGAACTCATTTTGAGTTGAGTCTATGCACAGAGTGAGAAAGTGATTACTTTCATTCTTTTGCAGGCAGTGAATCAGCTTTCCAATACCATTAATGGAAGAGATTTTTCTTTCTCCATTTTATGCTCTAGATTCCTTTGTGGTAAATTAACTCTTTATATGTCTAAGGGTTTATTTCTGGGCTCTCAATTCTGTTTTTCTCAATAATATGTATTTATTTAATACTGCACTTTTGATTAATATGGTTTTAAAGTGTAGTAGGAAGTTGGGAAAAGTATTCCATCTTCATTTTCTCAGGATTGCATTGACTATTCAGGGAGTTTGCAAAGTCATGAGTGGTTTGTGGCAGCAAACTGCTTCACACTGAGGCCCAACAGTTCTGTATAGAGAACCTAGGTTCAGTTACTGGGATCAAATGATGGGTATGTAATGAAGTCAAACAAATCCAAATTACTATCTGAAACTTTATTAAAGTCTCTAAATCCATATATATATATATAGTGTATATATACATATATGTATGTTATATTATTTAAAGAAAATAATTTTATTTTTATTTTTTATTTCTAATTTGGGAGGCTGCCATGTTCAGTGGTGCTCAGGGAAGATTTATGACTCTCTGTTAATGTGTGGTCCCTTGCAGTACCCAAACAACTAAAATACAGTGTGAGGGATTGAAACGGGGTTGCATGTACACAGCTTTACCTCTGGATTATTTCTCCAGCTCAAGAAAACAAGTTTAAGGAAATTAAATTATATGCCAAAGTGTTGGTGGCAGAGTCAAAACACAATTTGTAAAATCCCCAAACTTGTGTTTGAATGTTTATAATACATCCTTTTTTTACATAAGATAAAATTTACCACATGATGAAATTATTTTAGAATACCAATTATAGAATTCCAATGCCAAATCAAATTAAAACTTTAAAGCATCATATGCAAATATTACACACAAATATATGTGGGAAGAGGGTATGTATACTTCTAACATATATAAATGTTTACATTTTACAGTTATAAAATTATGTGTTTATTAGAAGCTTAAAGTAGTCCTACAATAGATACAGAATAAATACAACCCCACTTTTCACATTAGTCTCTGTTTCAAATAACTGAAAAGATTAGTTGAACATGATTACCAAGTGTATAATTACTTGATTCATTTTATTTCTCTACATCATAGTGATATATAAGAAATGAATTTATATTATTCACAACAGAAGAGTCATATTAAAAGTTCAAAACAATTTGTTTTGCTACTTAATACCCTTAACCTGAGAAAATCATATTCCATTCTTTTGTTTCCTTTTAGCATTAAACAAAGCTTTCAAACAGTTGCACAAAAAGAAATAAAACAAACAAGATATACTGCTACTTCTGTAATGGAAGATTAGCTTTAAAAAAAAAGTTGAAACAGAACACTGATTTTCTATGAGAAGACATAACATAATTGATGAAGCCGCCCTTTAATGTCTATAGCTATAAATGCTTTAGATAGCTTTTTTCTTATATGACCCATCATGTAGTAATATAATGTGAGCTCACTTTCTGGTCCAGAAGGTTTATTTTTAAAAAGAGAGAAGAAAAAAGATTCTGAGAAATAGACCACCTACTAGTATACAAACGTCAAAACATAAGGAACTGGAACTGTTTGTATCTTTACAAACTCTCGCTTCCAGTGTTATTCTTTTGGATGTGTGATGTCTTTATAATGACAGCAACAAAAATTTTTCTTGTATTTGCAAGTCAAAAATATAATTGTCCAAATTAGAATCTGGGCTGGAGCAATAGCACAGCGGGTAGAGTGTTTGCCTTGCATGCAGCCGACCTAGGTTCAATTCCTCCATCCCTCTCAGATAGCCTAGCAAGCTATCGAGAGTATCCTGCCCGCATGGCAGAGCCTGGTAAATTACCTGTGGTGTAATTGATATGTCAAAAACAGTAACAACAAGTCTCACAATAGAGATATTACTGGTGCCCACTCAAGCAAATCGATGAGCAACGGGATGACAGTGACAGTGACACTTATTAGAATGTTGACTATAGTAGGAAAGTGAAACTTTTCCGAATAATAATATAAAGGAAAAGATGCATGTATTTTACATAGGCATGATCCGAATACTAGTAGTCAATAAAACGTATATAAAATTATATTGGTTGTTAATGTCACTTGTATAACTTGTATCACTTGTCATCCTGTTGATCTTCGATTTGCTCGAGCGGGCGCCAGTAATGTCTCCATTCATCCCTGTCGCATGCTAGTGTAGCCCAATGGTATCTGCTTGCTCCAGGAACACAAAGAGCCTCAAATCATTTGTTCAGGGTTTTGACGAAGAAGTTTGACCATTTTGTAGTTGGGCAGCCATGCGCCCACCTTTTGACATCCTGTGGAATCCAGTCGGTAACAGCTCTAGTCCAGCGGTAGTCTCTAAATCTCATTACTTGTCCAAAATTTTGAACAAGCATTACATGTTAAAAATTCTACTTCATTGTAAAAGTCATAAGGATATTTTTATTGGGGATAGAGCAATAGTACAGTGGGTAGGGCATTTACCTTGCATGCAGCCGACCCAAGTTCAATCCCCGGCATCCCATATTATTCCCCAAGCACTACCAGGAGTAGTTCCTAAGTGCTAAGTAATTAATGAGTGCAGAGAGCCAGGAGTAACTCCTGAGAATTGCTGGGTGTAACGCAAAAAAAAAAAAGGGGGTGGGGGGATATTCTGGATATTCTTATTTATACTATTACTTTTTCTATGAGATTGAATATTATTTTTTTCAATTACATTTTGTTGGATATGTTTTTCACATTTATATACTGCCATAATTTTAGTTTGAAAGGCCTTATCAAAATGATATAGTATACCTTCCAAGTAAGGCAACACCCAATTTTTTTTTATTGGATCACTGTGAGATATACAGTTATAAAAATCATTCATATGTTCTTTTCATGTTGAGAATTTAGATGATTAGAAACTTTTCCATCCGCCCTTTAATTTTTAATTTAGCCACTATGATATTACAAAGTTACTTGTGATTGGGTTTGAGCAAAACAATGTTTCAACACTGATCCCTTCACTAATGTCCACTTGCCTCTATCAGTCTCCTCCATTCCTCAAGCCCTGTAGGCCTCCCAACCACCAGTCTGCCTCTCTAAGGACTAGTTTTTATTTTTGTATAGATTTTTACACTGTGATTTATAGTGTTGTTGCTGATAGGGTTTCATATGTAACTCTTTACTACCTAGCAGCACAACTTCCTCCTCCTGATTGAACACTTCCTTCCACCATAGTCATTGCCCCCTCTCTGTCCTATCCTCAACCCCCACCCTCAAGTAGCATGTTTCCTACTGTATACCAGCTCTCATGATCTTTGTTTCCACTGCCTTTAGGCATTCTTTTTCCACCATTATGTTTGTTTATATCCTAGTATAAAGGAGATTGGTCTGTGTGGTCTCTCTCCCTCTGATTAACTTCACTCAGCACGATAGTCTTCATGTAGAAGCAAAATTACATGACTTTTATCTTCTCTTATTGACCTTTAATACTAAATTGTGTATATGTACCAGAGTTTCTGTTTCCAGTCCATCTCTACTTGAATAGTGGATTGTTTCCAGAATTTGGGTACCGTGGATAGTGCTCATGGAACATAAGGGTGCAAGTACCTTTTCTCCATTTTGTTTTTGGGCCCTTGGAATGTATTTCAATAAGTGGAATTACTGAGTCGAATGGAGTTACGGAGCTCTTTTAGGAAATGAACTATCACAATTCGGGATATAATAATTGTCAATTAATTACTCAAGAACTGTCTTCCTGTAAGCAAAAGAAAATACTAGTGGAAGAAAGGTGATAAGTTTACATGAATTAGTACTATCCAAGTACACCTGTTCCCATTTAAACTCTGGAATTCTAAAAGCTAAATAACTTGTATAAACACAAATATATATAAATACATACTTGCAACAAGTATAATAGCTCCATATTTGACATATTCATAAACTAAAAATTCAAATGCCCTTATTCTAAGAAAGTAACTAAGTATCTCTGCATCTAAGCTTTCTTAACAATAAAATGGACATATAAATATAGGGTTTTTGTTGCTTTTTAAGTTTTTTTAAATAAATCATTTACATAGCTTTCATGTTTGAGTTTCAGTCTTACAATGATTGAACACCCATCTCTCCACCAGTGTACATTTTTCACCACAAATGTCACTAATATGCCTCCCCCCAACACCTCCCCCTGTTTTTAATTGATTAATTAATAAGCTGCTAAAATAGTGTGAAATATTTGCCAATGTATTTCTAATAGGTATTCTGATTTTGTTTTTCATTTCTTTACTATTATTTTGAGGTCTTATTTCTGTTTCCATTTTTTAGTTTCACATGTTAAGCTACATATCTATACATAAATACCCTCTATGTATTTATGCATATCGTATTATTTTAAATTTTGTATTATTTTAAATTTTATGGTTTATTTGCATTTGATAGAATGCACTAGGATATTAAATTATTCCTTTTTATAAGTTAATAAATAGAAACTCACATATTGTTCATATTTGAAAATTTTTTTCATGGTTACCTTGGTATTAGCTAAACATCCCTTCAAAAATAAATTATGTTTTTGGGATAACCAATTTTTACCACTCTCTATAAATAGTTTATAGACTTTTAAAAATCATTTGCAGATGGTCATTCTAATGAGAAATAAAGCACATGAACAGGTATTTTTTTAAATTGTCCATAAAATTTAAAGTCAAATAATTGCAAACCACAACACCTAATCAGAGAGAGAGAACGAAAGGGAATACCCTGCCATAGTGGCAGTTTGGGGTGGGGGGAGATGGGACTGGGGAGGGTGGGAGGGACGCTGGGTTTACTGGTGGTGGAGAATGGGCACTGGTGAAGGAATGGATTTCTGAACTTTGTATGGTGGAAACATGAGCACAAAAATGTATAAATCTGTAACTGTACCCTCATGGTGATTCACTAATTAAGAAACTTTAAAAAGTCAAATAATTAATGAAGTTTAGATATAATTTTTAAGTAGAGAATTAACTTTATTTACTCTTTAAACTTTTCAGTACACTGAGAAACAACTGATTTTGGCTTCCCAGTATTCACTTTTCTGGGAGTTGTGCCACACCTGATAGTACTAGGGGCTTACTCTGGCTTTTGTACTTAGGACTCTCTCCCAGCAGTACTCAGGGAACCTGTGGTGACTGAGATAGAACTGGGGTCAGCAGCACAAAATAAAGTCCCTAAATTACCGTGCTACCTGTCCAGCCCTAATATGTATGCCTTTGTTGCTTATATTTTTGGGGGCCACATGCAGTAGTGCTCAGGGATCACTCTTGGCACTAACCAGGGAATTATATGTGGTGCTGCATGCAAAGCAAGAGTTCTACTACTTATGTTAACTTTCTTCCAGCCCCCCCACTATTTATCTTACAATGGTATGTATGCACTTAATGATGAATCACTATATAAATATTTACCTGTTTCTTGCATTTTTATTTCATAAGTAGAATTTCAAATGTGTCATTATATGCCAAATGGAAAGACTATATGCACATATAGTGGTAAATAGCATAACAGGTACATATTCTAAAATGAAGAAAATTTTCTAAAACATATTACACTGAAAATGATTCACTAGCATTCAGATTTGCAATAGTAAACACTTTTATATTGAATTTTGCTGTTTTACTTATTTCACTTACTGCCAAAATATTGATTTGATTAAAAACAGCAGAATTTTGTAAGACTACATTAAATTTTGCATCCGTTTATTGTGTAAAAATTTGTGTAGGCTAGTGCCCTTTATATTTATATGTGGTTCAAATACATATTTTGGTGTTTATCAAATATCTCTGCTTTGTTTTGACATTCTATTACCTTTAAGACTATTTATTAACTCACATATTCCACTACTGTAAACCTTATGCCTTATTTAGAAAACGAATTACTGCCAAATAAGTAAAAAAGATATTTGACATGGCATGATTTATAGCTTGTAAGAACTGTATTACATAAATCAGTATATAAGTACATTATATGTATATTTAATAAGAAGACATCTGGCACTTGCTTTCTAGCTTATTTTTATATTATATATATATTTAAATATATTTAAGCAAAAGTCTTCTTGCCAAACATTGTATGAATTACAGGTACCCTAACATAAAATTAATTTTCACCTATATCCAAATGACAGCTCTTCGAGGTATAGTGATTCACACCTGAATTAATTTAAAGAAAATTTATTATCTTTAGGGATCTTTGTTTTTTTGAAATGTTAAAAGTATTATTTCAGTTCATTATTATTTATCTTTAATTGGCATATAATTATTAAAAACTTTTATCATTCTTATTTATACAAAGATGTACAAACTAAAAACGATTTTTAAGAGTTTTATATGTGATTGGGACATAGAATATTTCAAGAATGTTTTCTTGAGTTCCATGCAAATCAGATGATGGAGTGAAAATTGGGCAGTAGCATCCTGTAATCAACAGAGAAAAAGACATAGGGATAATAGCAAAGTAGTTCCTGTCAAAGGAGGCTCTTTCAGGTTACCAAGGCCTACACATAGAAGATTTTGTAATTTCCTCTGAACAATGGTTTTAATTTTACAAGCTAACAAGAAGCACTGTGATGATAATATTCCCTCTGTCTGAAATATGGCACTTATGTAATTTAATTATCACATCTGCTTTTCAGTCATCAGAGAAGAAAGTAATTAATACCACCTGCTATAAACAGTTTATATCTGATCTTTAGTTGATGAAGAATTTTTATTTTATATTCTGGAAAAGAAACAAATGCAGAACATCATGTATCTTGTGCTATAGTTTTTACCTTTAAAATGTATCATAGCCTGTGTTACAATAAAGTCTATAAAATTGTATTTATAGTCTATAAAAAGTCTATGAAATTATTGTACTAATATTTAGTATAATAAAGTGTATAAAAATATTAAGTTTCCTAAACATCTGTTGATTTTTTCACTGTTATGAAGTATAAAAAAAGTTAAATGATGACATATATATGTAACATTTATGATGTAACCCTGAGTACTAAATATAGTGTTCATATTATTTTTCATACTCTTTTATTTTGAAAATACATTATGTTTTCAATTACATAAAATTCAACTTCCAAAAAGGTGCAAAAATTACATAGAGCTCTTATAAACCTTTAACCCAGTGTTCCTAAAATTAGTTACCTTGAAAATATTTATGATTTTTAAAAATAAAAGTATTATGTGTTATTTTTTTTCATAAAAGTTCATTTACTAGAATGCAATGTGATTTCTTAGTATATTCTCACAAAATTCACATAGACTTTAAGAGCAGATCAAGATCACTTTGAATAATTTATCCCAAAATCACAGAGAATAACCAACGACTCAAAGCTGAATCATTGAAATATAAGATTAGTAAGAAAAGTAGCAAAATTTTATGCATAAAATATTCAGGATAATTTTGTGATTTGACAGGATAAATATAGAATTTACTTGAAAAGAATTGTGAATTCCTTTAGAAAAGGGAAATGTCCCATACTTTTTGTGCTATCTTTACATTCTGGAATCCATTTAATATTTTTATGTCTTTTAGCTGTCTTCTGTGATTATCACCTTCTTTATGCCATGAATTTCACTCTTGGGTTGTCAGAATATAATTGGACTACGAATACAACTGGTTTGAGTTTGTTTTGGTTTAAATGTCCCATCAAAGTCAGCCTTGACCAAATAACAACTGGTAACTATAAAATGATTATTACTCCTGATCCTTCCAGATAGTTTTTAACCACCTGGTTTAAATATCATTTCCAAGATGTAAATTTGTTTTTTGTTTTGGGGTCATGCTTGGAATTGCTCATGGCTTTCTCCTTTCCTAGTGTTCAGAGATCACCCTTGGTAGTATTCAGGGGAACGTGTTTGCTTTCAGACATAGAAGTGAGACTGGCCGTGTACAAAGAAGCACGTTAACCCCTTTGTTTTCTCTTTGGCCTCAATTCAATATTTTTCCTACGGTTTCTAATTTTTAGTCATTCACTGTAATACCTTGTTTAATAATTCTTAATAATTCTCCCTCTTTTAGCTATCAGTATTTCATTACTTCCTTCTTTCCACTGTAACTCATCACATGAGTTCTTTATGTATCCAAATATTGATGTGCAATTAGACATGCCTGAAAATTAGATGATGTTAAAAAGCAATGCTACTTAAGTAAGATTGCAGATTTCTTTCATTAATATTTTTGATATACATAGTTTAGAATTAAGTGGCATGCTTTGTATAAAAGAAAGTGTGGATACCGGGGCAGCCCCAGCTGGAGCCGGTGCTCCAGCCGGCCGGGTTTTCGGGTTTTCGGCCCGGGTGCCCATGCCTCTGCAGAGCCGGTGGATGTGGAACAAGCGGGAACCAGAGACAGCTTTAGGAATTGGGGTTCCAGCAAGTGCCTGCACCCATGTATGGAGACTGTGAACTAAGCTTTTGCCCCACTCCGGCTAACGGAGGAAATAACCTTCCTTCTTGGTCTCTCTCCCCTCCGGGAGAAGGCGTGGTGTCGGACATTTTGTGGGTCGGTTGAGAAGGTATGAACTTTTGGCGCGGGGAAAAAAAAATGTGCTTTGAACTTGAAACAGCCTCGAGATACCGGGGCAGCCCCAGCCGGTGCCGGTGCTCGGCTCCGGCCGGCCGGGTTTTCAGCCCGGGTGCCCATGCCTCTGCAGAGCTGGTGGATGTGGAACAAGCGGGAACCAGAGACAGCTTTAGGAATTGGGGTTCCAGCAAGTGCTTGCACCCATGTATGGAGACTGTGAACTAACTTTGGCTACATGCTGTTCCAGGAAGGGAAATGATTCATTTTCAAACTTTAATCTTCGCGGACTTAATTACTATAATACAGAAATTGTAAATCTACTACGGCCGTGCAACATTTTATCTCTTCATTCTCATCAGTGGAAAACTTATTATCAAATATTTCCCTGTTAATAGAGCTGTATTTTTAGGGGATGAATTCCAACAAAAATAGTGAGTCTGTTTTGAAACTCTAACAATAGTGAGTTGAGTGTTGAAATCTGGAATGTAATCAAGGTAAAGAGAAAAGGAAGTGAAATTATCACTCACCTATGGGGTGGGTTGGGGCGTGAGGGGTGGGATGTATACTGTTTTGTTTTTCTTTGTTTGTTTTGTTTTTGCTTTTGTTTGTGTTTTTATTGGTGGTGGAATATGGGCACTGGTGAAGGGATGGGTGTTTGAGCATTGTGTAACTGAGATATAAGCCTGAGAACTTTGTAACTTTCCACTTGGTGATTCAATAAAATAAATTTAAAAAAAAAGTGTGAACTGATTATCAATCTTTCTAACTTCTTACTTATAGATATCACCTCTTGTGTTCCTTTATATCATTGAATATATAAAAATAATTACATTGCAATTTTTATGGGTTTTAGACTTTATTGCTATGCAAAGGCTTATTACTGGCTTTGTTTTCAGGGTTCACTCCTATTATTATTAGGGGGAACAACAAGCAGTCCCAAGTTTAGAACTCCAGGTTCAGCATGTTGCAAGGCTTACCCACTGTGCTATCTTTCTGCCCCCTTTTATCTATTTTGACATAATTTTTCTTAACTTCTCTCAAAATGATATATATATAATAAATTCACGTAAGAAAGATTAAGAAAAATTTCATGTTTCCTTGTCCTTGTGTAGTTATTCTGCCCATAGACACTATGAACTCAAAACAGTACATTTGAATCAGTTCTTATATATTATCAACAACGGAAAGAAGAATTTTAAAAAGCTTTCCCCATATTCTTTATTTGGCATTCTATCTTTGTAAACAGGTTATATTCTTAGTTGTTGATAAATGAGCTACCAGGAGTTTTAAAATTCTGCTATCATACTCTCCCGAATGACTATTGCTTAATTTATGGTAACCTGCCATTCCTTATCTAACAGCTTTGCATTCAGTGTTTCACTTAATTTAGCTTGGGAAATTTATGTTTCACATTATCATGGGCTTTGTTTCTCTGGTAAAACCAGCATCAAAATATCATAAAAGAGAGAAAGAAGAAACAAAATTCAAAGGGAAAATGTACTTGCAATCCTAAAAGAGATTACTGTTTCTCTTTTCCTGCCTATAATAAATAAAATGGCTAATATTGTCTTAACTTTGGAGGTGACCTTACTATACTTTAAATAATGAAAGGGAAATGATTTATGATGATGCATTTTATGCTATTACATTTGGACATGTATAAATGATGTACGAAATTTCTATAATGCATCAATTTACCCATGTTATCTAAAGGTACAGTACTGTTCTCTTTTGGCAGACGATGTACTTTTGCTACATAAAATCTATCTTAAGACATACTCCCAACAAAATATTCTTAATATAGATAGAAAATAGCTTTAATCTTAGAAACAACATACTTTTAAATTCTTTAAGTAAAAATTCTGATATATAGGTGTCAATAAGGTAGTTCAGTTGGCAGGGCACATCCAAAAGCACACAAGTTCAATCCCAGTATTGCATGTGGTTCCCTAAGCCCCACCAGAGCACAGAATCATGATTAAGTTCTGAGCACGGTTGAGTATGTCCCTCACCACTCCAAAAGGCACAAAAATATCTCCAGATATGTATCTACTTTTCATGTATTTAAATGATGTAGAGGGAAGAGGAAATTGCCATATCTGAGGTATTACCATATGATAATCTTTTCTGTATATTATTTCACATTTCTTAGCTTTTTTTCTTTGGTGGGGTAGACTCTCCAGGCAGTGCTAAAACCCCTGTGATTCTCTTATATGTGAGTGATGTTTCTATGCAAGACCCAAGGATGTGAAGCTGCTCAGGTTTTAAAATGCCAGAATGCACCTGTGCAGACTAAAGTTTCTCAAGGGCAGAAGCCATCAGTGCTTGGGTTAACATGTGATGCCACGATTTGAACTGGAGTAAGCAGTATGCATGCCACATAATGTCTTTACCCTGTACTAGGCCTCTTTTCTCTCAAATTATTCATTATTATTATTATTATTATTATTAGCGTTATACCCAGCGATGCTCAGGGATTACTCCTGGCTCAGCGCTCAGGAATTACTCCTGGCAATGCTTGGGGGACCACATGGGATGCTGGGGATTGAATCCAATTTCTGCCGCTTGCAAGGCAAATGCCCTACCCACTATACTATCACTCTGACCCCAAATTATTCATTCTTAACATATCAATTCAAATATTTCCTTTTGGTAAAGATAGCTTTTTTAAAAAATTTAGGCAAAAGATAATTACTTTATTTTTACATGAGAACAATAACTTATAGCAGGATATATATCCCTCTAGCTGGTATATTTCCTCCATTATGTAGTATGCAAAGATTATTATCAAGGAACAAGGAGGAACAGTGAGAATAATAAACCCAAGGGAAAAAACAGAGTTTAACAGATTTTAGCAAAAAATTGTAATGATATTTACAGTGATGTGGTTAATTTATTATCCATCTATCACTTTACCGATAATAATTTTTCAATAAATAAGCATAGTATGTCAAAGCATCATTCATTGTAAACTTATACATTTTAATTTTCAATACTATCCCAATAGGCTTCCAAATGACCCAGAAATTTCACTTTTGACATCTACTTTTGGGGTCTCAGTAGCCGGCCTGAGAATTTAACTAAACTCTCTGCCCCTTAAAACAAGAGTCGGCCCTGTTTACAGGGGCCCAGGGGCTCTACATTCCATACACTCCAACATTCCACACACAGGCACTCTGGTTGAGGAGACAATGGGATGAGGGCTGTGACAGTTAACATTTACCTGAGCTAGTTAAACTGGTCCTGAGATTGGGGAATACAAATCATTAACTGGCATCTGTATATGAGCTCCACGGGGTAAACGTGATACATGCGTGGAATGTTCCCCCACCCTAGATTGTATGTATAAAATCCCCCATGTAAGAATAAATAATCGAGTCTGCTTGACCACCAGGCTTCCCCGCACTGCTCGGTGACCTTCTCGGTCGGCTTCTTTCTCGGCAGTTGGAATCCTGCGGCGAGCAGACGGCCAGGGCAGAGGCTTCTCCCCTTCCCACTTCCTCTCCCATAGGGAGTAAGTCTGGTGACTTCGGGGCTCATACTCCAGTTTGCCGGGGTTGACTGGCCAGGACCCCTACAATCTACCTTTTTGCTGTCATGTTCATGAAACACTAATCACAATAATCCAAAACCTAGAAACAAACCAAATGTCCAAGAGCAGATGACTAGATAATGAAAAGATTATTTATATAATCAAGGATTACTACTTGAAATAACCTTTGTCTTCCCATGATCATGCAGAACTATTCATAATAGTTTAAATTCTGGAAACAACCCAGGTATACGAAAGAGTGAAATAATGTAATGTGCTTCTGTGTGGATAGATTTGGAGAGTGTTTAGCCGAGTTCATTTAGTTAGGAAAGCAACAGATACAGAATGAACTCTCATATGGGGGATATAAAGAATCATAGTATGAAAATTACAAGTGACCAAAGGTAGCAGAACCTGAGAACTGGATTGATTTAAGTCATTACAAAATTGACTTACTATGGCAGGGGACTTATGTGGCGTTGTTGAGTTGGAGTTTATGATGTTTTACATTACTTACTCAATGTTAACCTCTTTTAAAAATTGTATTGTTAAAATATAAGAGGAGAAATTATCCGCACAACTGAGTTTGGAGAAAGGGGTGTTAGGGTCCTTGGGACATTGTGGCAGGGAGGTACAAAGGGTGACAGGTGTGGTGCTGGAATTAGGTACATGAGAACTTATTATGATAGTGTTGTAAACTACAGAATCTCAAATAAATGTGTAGTCAAGAGGGAATGGAATCCTTCTTGAGAAAAATTTAAGGGTTTAAAAATATATAGTTAAAGCATATACATACTCACAGATTATATTAACTGAGTTAAGAAACCACATCTTGTAGTCAAATTTTCTTTTATTATACACATATATAATACAAGTGTGCTTCACATGGAATTTTATTTTGCTCATAACTTTAAGTTAAATCACTATTTGGTCACTTGACTGTGAAATCATACAAACTGTCTTGAAAAGGGCCATGAAGACTTCTTTATTGTTCACCCAATATATCTGTAATATCTCCAGGTTAATAATATACAAGGCTCTGTAGTTCATTAATGCCACATAAAATTTAAGGAAAGGGGGGCTTGAGCAATAGCACAGTAGGGTGTTTGCCTTGCATGTGGCTGACCTGGCTTCGATTCTCAGCATCCCATATGGTCCCCCGAGCACCGCCAGGAGTAACTCCTGAGTGTATGAGCCAGGAGTAACCCCTGAGCATCACTGGTTGTGACTTAAAATGCAAAACCAAAAAAAACAAAAAAATTAAGAAAAGGGCAAATCTACATATAAAGGTTTGTTGTTATAGAATAAATAATATTAAGGAAAGATTTACATTTACTTAAAAAGCTAAGCAATGAAATAAACACAGAAATGAAAGGCAGAAGATACTTATTTCAACATTTCCCTAGCATAGAAGCATGATTTCCAATGACAGGGTCTGAATTATTTCATTGGTGGGTACCCTTGACTATGTATGTCCACAAACTCTGTGGGATATTATAATTTACATAGGGTTTAATGCAAATTAGACAAAACAATCCTCTTTATAGCTTTTAGTCATTGATTTTGCTCTTTGGAAACAAAATCAGACTAGTTTTATTTCTAAAGCCAAAGGAAAAAATTACATTATTGAATATTTAAGTATCACTTATAGTCCCGTTGTTCTTCGATTTGCTTGAGCGGGCGCCAGTAACATCTCCATTTGTCCCTGTCGCGAGCTAGTGTAGCCCAATGATACCTGCTCACTCCAGGAACAGAAAAAACCTCAAATAGTTCACTCAGAGATTTGATGAAGAAATCTGATCATCTAGTTGGAGGGCGGTCACGAGGTTTTCTGATGTCCTGTGGAATCCAGTCTTTAACAGCTCTAGTCCAACGGTCTTGGATTCTTGGATATTTAAGTATATTTTAAAATATTCTGGGGCTAAATTCAACAGTTTTCTCTTCTCCAAAATAAATTATATTTGTAGACACTTCTCTAATTTATCATTCATTTACTCTCCAGAACTTATTTCAGTCCTTTATTCTCCCCTTTCACCTCTCAGACATTTGTTTACCTCTTTACTATCATACCTATGTTTTCACTGTGAAACTGATGTGTTGGGGCTGGAGAGATAACACTTGCTTGGTGTAGCAATCTCTATAGTTTCCCAAACCCACAAAGACTAAAGCCTGATCTCTCCTTTTGAAATAATCTTCCCTTTATCATCTTTTAAACCATTCATAACTTTTCTTTTTTTTTTTTGCTTTTATTTTTGGGTCACACCCAGCAATACACAGAGGTTACTTCTGGCTCATATACTCAGGAATTACTCCTGGCGGTGCTCAGGGGACCATATGAGATGCTGGGAATCAAACCCGGGTTGGCCACGTGAAAGCAAATGCCTTACTTGCTATACTATCGCTCCAGTCCCGTATTCATAACTTTTCTTAATAAAGAATCCTTTATGAACTCAATGTTAAAATTGAAAAAATGCCTGATAAGAAGGAAAACGCTTTGCCATAAATGAAAATAGTGTTTGTTAGTCTTCATTTGATTTATATAATAAATATAATCTTTACATTTATACCTGATTCAAATTATTTTCCAATTCTGCATCTCAAACTGTTAATATACTTGACAATTTTAAAGACTGAAAGAACTAATATTAAGTGTATCTACACCACTTCTTAAGGGACTTCATTTTCAGACGAATCCAACCACTCTCTAGAAACCAAAATAAATTTCTAAGGAGATTTAACAGGAGGCATGGTGAAAGAAAAGCTCAATGGAAGTAGCAGAAAATAAATGGAAGTAGCAGAGAGAATTTATTGATCATCTGTGGCACCTGGAGCCAATTTCCCCTATGAAATAGATATTCTGGTTATTCTTGGACACTGTCCTTTATTAGGAAGTTCTAGAATATAAAGACTGAATAAAGGTTAAATATTTTCACGTAATATTTAAGACATTAATTTAGTGCATGTAAGTAAAACATCTGATATGACGTGGTGTAGAGAAGAGATCACAGGACTAGCCTCTAGAAAATTCAATATTTCAGGGTAGAACCTACAAAGAATAGTCAGAATATTATTTATCATAGAAGAAAGGTACTATGTAAGAAATCAATATTGATTCTGAACCAAGATTACCCAACCAATCTCGCCATTTTTGTTTGTCTATTTTGGTTTGAATTGGGGGGGGGCACATCTAGTATTGCTCAGGTCTTAGTTTGGACTCTGTGCTCAGGGATCACTTCTTGGGGTTTCTGGATACCATTTGTAGTGCTGATGATCAAATCAGATACAGCCACATACAAAGCAAATAACTTACACTTTAGCCCCATATATATTATCTATTTTAATGATTCTTGTTTTCTCAATGTAGTAAAATAGTTCTATTTAAAGAAACTTTATTGGAGAATATGTATCACTGTATCACTGTGATCTCCTTGTTCATTGACTTGCTCAAGCAGGCACCAGTAACAAGTCTTACCTGTGAGACTTGTTTCTGTTTTTGGCATATGGAATACGCCACGAATAGCTTGCCAGACTCTGTCATGCGGGTGAGATACTCTCGATAGCTTGCCAGGCTCTCCGAGAGGGACGAAGGAATCGAACCCAGGTCAGCTGCATGCAAGGCAAACGCCCTACCCGCTGTGCTATCGCTCCAGCCCAGGAGAAATATGAGGGGTGAGAAAAGCAGAAAGGGTGGGGGGAGAAAGGGGGGGACAGAGTCTTCTCTAGGGTTTAAAAAGCATTACTTTTAAAGTTACTTTTAAAGCCTCAGAGTATACACAGTCTAGTCTAAACTGTAGTTTGTAAACCTATCTGTACTAGATTTAATGACTTCTCAACACTTTTTAAATGCAAGGAACATTTATTGCACATCTAAAATGCAAAGAACATGCAGCTGAAATTGTGAGATAACTTTGGTAATAGCTGAATAAAACAAAAATCTGGAAAAATTGGACTAGAGAGATGGTACAGCAGGTACGGTGCTTGCCTTGCAGGCAGCCAACCAGGGTTCACTCCCTAGCATCCCATATGGTCCCCACAAGCACCCCAGGAGTAATTTCTGAATGCAGAACCAGGAGTAACCCTGGAGAATATCCAGTTGCAGCCACAAAACAAAACAGAAAGTAAAAACAAAAGGAAATATGGAAAAATTGAAAAGAAAATATTGGAGTTAACTTACCCTCTGTTACTACACCTTGCTTGCAAAACTTAAATAAAAAATATGACACTTGAATAGAAGAATGTGGAAATGAGTTAAATTCTTATTGGAATATTTCAAAGCTTTCTGATTATTTCATAGGTAATCAGATTTTATATTCTAAACTCTGGATGATAATTTAGTACCAAGCCTGTCTTAAACCATTTAAATTAAAAGATAAAACTTTAAAAGAAAATTAAATTAAAAATAATTAAAGTGAATAGACCATAAAAACAGGTTTGAAAAACCTATTCTTGAAATATAAATGCATGTGAAATTTATATAGGAACTTATATTTTATTGTATCCTATGTAATTCCTCCTTTTTTCTCATTTTGTATTACTAGTAAATTCCTTAGATCATGTGGATTTATTTGTTTAAGGTTTAATTAATTGAATAAATTTAAACATAAAATCAATCCATGCAACTATTACTACAATAGTAAAATAGAAGTAATAAATAATCCTTAGTCACTGGCTATTGTTTTATTTTGGGTCCAAACTCAGTAATACTTAGATTTACTCCTAGCTTGGTGATTACGGGTCACTCCTGGCTGTGCTCAGAGGACCATGCAATGCTAGGGATTGAAACTCCCTCTTACATGTACTCCAGTTCACTGAGTTATACTCTCTGCCCTGTTGATGATAAAATCTGCTCTGAAAATATGCTGTGTCATCTATTCTCACGCAATATATTATAGCAGAATAAAATAAGTTGAGTAAATTCCAATTTATTGTATCTAAAATATTCTAAGGAATTAAGTTTTTGTTTTGAAAGAAAAGTAATAGATTTGCCTATTGCTCCCTTTATGACTTATTTGTGTAATGATAATGTGCTTTTGATTTTGTGTCTCATACATTTAAGTTCTAAAATTTAATAAATATCTTGACATTCAAATAAGCTTTATGTAACATTTCAGAGACTACAACATTATAAAATTAACAATGTCAAAACTGATCATCCATGTAAAGAGAGGGTTTCGACAGGGTGATATCATCTCACCAAAACTCTTCAGTGCCACCCTCAAGAACATCATGAGGTGACTGGAATGGGAAGGAATAGGAGTGAAGATAACCAGTGGGCTACTACACCATCTCCGTTTCACTGATGACTTCATTCTAATAACACCAAACATTAGCCAAGCTACACAAATGCTGGCCAACTTCGACTTTGAGTGTGGAAAGTTCATACTGCAGCTGAATCTCACTCACGAAGATAATGTTCATGAGAAAAGAACTAGTTCCTGACATTCCATTTGGTCTCAAGGAAATGAATCACTGAATGCAGCAGTTATGTGTACTTGGGTCAAGAACTCAAGATGATAAACGACCTTGTACCAGAATTGCGCAGGATAAAAAGACTTGTGACGAACGCCTTCAAGAGCATCGAAGAAGTTGTTAAGAGTACGAAAAACCTCCGGTTCTGGGAAGATCTTTTCGACTCCAGCGTTCTTTCTTCATTAACATATGCCCTCTGTCAACGAACAAGGATCAGGGATGCTGCCTTATTTGACAAGTCATCAAAAAAATGCCTGGCCGCCCACCTACGAGATAGTCAGACTTCTTTGTGAAGACCCTGAAAAAAATGCTTTGAGGCTCTTCGGGCTCCTGGAGCAAGCAGATGCCAGTGGGCTACACTAGCATGCAACAGGGATGAATGGAGATGTTACTGGCACCCGCTCAAGCAAATCAATGAGCAATGGGATGAAAAGTGATACAAGTGATAAAATTAATAAGGAAAATAATGTTTTACCGATATGTATTCAGGTTTTGTTCAGTTGTGATTTAATTTTTAATATTATTATTTTATTATGAAACTGATGTCATTAATTTTGTCTTGTCAAAAACTAGGGCCTTTGTTTTGCATACAGCCAACTTGGGTTTGTTTCCTCCATCCCTCTCAGAGAGCCTGGCAAGCTACAAGAGTATCCCACCCACATGGCAGAGCCTAGCAAGCTACCCGTGGCGTATTTGATATGCCAAAGACAGTAACAACAAGTCTCACAATGGAGACATTACTGGTGCCTGTTTGAGCAAATCGATGAACAATGGGATGACAGTGCAACAGTGCTAAAGTCTTACTTCATAGATATTAATCAGAAATAAAGATTCATTTCTATTGGGTGAAACTGTTTCATGTTAACCAATGTGCACTATAAATTGTTATTTTTAAAACTTACTTGCAAGAGGTAGCATCTGCTTTTATCTACAATTGCACTATTAGATTATAGATTGAATAAATGATTACCTGTCATGTACATCTATATGATTATGAAAAGGTCAAAATTCTGAGATTTATATCCTCTTGTAAAATCTCTTCCTGACAAATATGGGAAAATATTAGGCAAACAAAGAAAAACACTATAGATATTCATGTGTAATAATTGGATTAAATATGAAATATAAATTTATTATCAAATTAATGTATTAATAATTTATTCAGTATAAGTAAAATAAGCAATAAACAAATATATCTTTGATTGTGGGACCTAGGTTATTTCCTTTTTATTTTAATATTCCTGATATAGCTTTAATTTCTCAAGTATTTTCAAAAGTTTTTTTTTTAATTTGGTGCTATAGGTGATGATATTTAAAAACAAAGAAGGAAATTAATAGGGAATAAACACACATCAACATCTCTAAAGACACTCTAAAAAAGAAAAGATGCATGAAGAAAATTTTTACTTATTTAGAGTAGAAAACACTTTGCAGTTCATTTATTTAATTAAACTGCAATGATTAATTTCGTAAAGTTACTCTCTTTAAACATGATCTAATTAAAAGTTCAATTGTTTCCCTATGTTTATAAAGTACTTTCAAATGGGGACTGGACACCAGGAAATATAAAGTTATGAATTTGCTTATAAGTGGATGAACATGGTGACTATCATGCGGAGTGAAATAAGTCAGGAGAGAAACAGACATAGAATTATTGCACATATTTGTCGGCTATTAAAAAAAATTAAAAGGCAGAAAACTAATACCCAAGGACAGTAGAAACAAGGGCCAAGCAGACTGTTTGTTTGGAAGCTTGCTACAAGTGGTGGAGATGGTGAGGGTATTTGGGTAGAGAAGTCCACTATGACAGTGACAGCTAAAAATGGTCTCTCTGGACAAGATCTGAGTGCTGAAAGTAGGTGAAGTGACAAATTTTCAGTATCCATATTGTATACCATAATGCCCCAAAGGAGAGAGAGACAGAGACAGACAGTGTGAGAGACAGAGAGAGACTATAAGCGAGAGAGAGAGAGAGAGAGAGAGAGAGAGAGAGAGAGAGAGAGAGGGAGGGAGAGGGAGAGGGAGAGAGGAGAGAGAGAGAGAGAAGAGAGGAAGAGTGAGAAGGACAGTGTCTGCCATAGAGACAGGCTGGCTTGGGTGCTTGTAGTGGGAGGGAAATTGGGGATATTGGTGGTAGGAAATGCAAATTGGGGAAGGAAAAGATGTTGGAACATTGTATGACTAAACCCAATTAATTGTGAACAACTTTGTAACTCTATTTCACAATGATTCAACTAAAAATAAATAAAGATAAGTTAAAATATAAAAAAAATTAAAAATGGGGGCTGGAATTAAAAAAATAAAAGTGATAGATGGGGGCTGCAACATACAGCAGGTAAGGAGTTTGATTGCATTTCTTATCTGGATTCAGTCTCCAGAGTCCACCAGTTATAATCCCTGAACACCGATCCAGGAGTAAGCACTGAGCACCATCAGGTGTGACCCCCACAAAAAAAACAAAGAAGAATGTATCTTAAAATAACTAAAAATATTTTAGAGCTCTGATGCAATTACTTACACTTTGACCTCCCAATCCTGTGAACTATGACTTTGCCTTTACAAGAAAAAGAAACACTGGATCAATTGTACATTTGAGTTTTCTTGAAACCATAGACTCATATTGTAAGGGCAACCAACAGAACCAAGATATAATGATAACACACATACAAGAGATACATGCATAGTTTTTCCAGAGATTCCTGGGAAGAGGTGCAATCAGATTCCTATAAGTAGTTTTTCAAGCATAGTTGTTGAGATCAGTTGTTCACTGCAAGACACTGTCAGGACTAGAAGTCTTCAAAATCAGAGGTGCTACTCTCGTTATTGAATGCATTTGATGATTTTTTAAAATAAAATATGTGGTATAGATTGGAAATAGGAAAGTTGTCACAATGTGAAGGGCATTGAAAGACCAAGTAGTTATTTCTTCTTTCTTATTAAGAAATCAATATTTATAGGAAACACACACACTCACACATACATAAAACTGTCAACCCTTACTTGTTAAAACCTGTTGCACTACATGAAAGAGAACTGAAGTGCATAGCTTCTGAGGTAGACACAGAAATATGTACAGGATCCAGAATTCAGCAGAAAGAAGGGTCTAAATGACAAAATCCTGAGATACAATGCCTTTGAAAACTTTAATTTCAAAACTTTTTCAAAATATTGAGTAACAGTCATAACAGCGAAGGTCTCTTCATGCATAACACATCCCTCTTGTACTAACAAGCTATAACAAAGGAGAGTAGAATATTATTGAGACATTCAGATAAATAATGCTGACATGTGCTGGTGAGATATAAAAGTGGAAAGAAAGCCTCCAGGGAAGAGCAAGAGAAATGCCAAACAAGCATACAAGGAGAGAAAAAACATTAAAAAAAAATCCTCAGCAAAACCAGCCACTATCAGATACCATTTACTTATAGAAAAATTATTTTTAAATTTTTTAAAATTTTAACTCTTACCAGATTAACAACAAACTTCAAACTCATACTCTTATATTAAAATCAGAATAAGAAATTGAATTACTTGGATTAAAAGTTAAATAACATTTTATTGTTGCAGTGCCTCTGCTCAAAATAAGAAATTCCTAATAAATAAACATATTTTTATGACTTTTGTAAATATTTTGAAAATTTAGTTTTTCTGTGAGTCCCATTAGCTCTACATTATATAAGATGAGTATATACTTAGGTCTCTGTGTTTCTCCTAACCTGGTATTTAATTCTATAAATTTATCAAATATATAGTTGTCTATTTTAGACTTGCACAATAATTTTTACCTTTCTGACATACATGTTCATAGTTATATGATTGTGATGGTTCAGTTCCACTGTGACCTAAAGGTCAAATAATTGATAGGTGTAGTGAACACAGTGATGGATAAAGAAAGATCTTTATTGGCAACAACCCAACAGGTTGGAAGATGGAAAACACATGACCTCAAATAAACCATGCTGTGTATATGCCAGAAGAAGAAGTGATTATAGAAAAAGAGAACAGGGAAGCAAGTGAATGGAAAGGTGGGTTGCTCGAATGACCAAGTGAGGCACTCTACCTTAGCTGCAAATCTATGCAAAGTAAGCGTTAGAGTTTTTGGAGAAGGGTAATATAAGAAATTTTTCTTCTCTTAGTTAAGTTTTGGGGCAAGAAATGTTTTTATTGTCTAACAGTGATCTCTGGACAGATTTTTGTCATGGTACACAAATGCCTTTAAATCCTCTCTGCCTCTTTAAACATAGTTTTCCTAAGTCGCCTGGATTCTTTGCTATGTTAATTTCCTAGTTACCTCTCTAATCATGTTTGATTAGACAACATTTTATTTATAGGTTAGAGAATTTAATGTTATATCATTATTTTGTATCTACTATTTTATTTTTACATTGCTTGATAGAAATATTATGCCTACTTCAAATATCACATAGCAAATATAAAAAAGTTTGCACAAAGAAATATAAAACAGTATGTAAGAAGTGATCATGTTGGGAATTTTTTTTCAGTGTTTCTATCTTCTCTTACATTGTGTTTGACTATGGGTAACTCTGAACATACATAGCAACAGCATGAATATACCAAACGCCCAAATACAATCCCACAACCCCAACCCATCAGTCTCTACCCAATCCTCCAATCCTGCTCCTTTATCATCACCACTACACAAAATCCTCCTTTGGATTATTATGAAGGAAATCTTGGGTTTTCAATACTGTTTTGAGGGGACTTTGGGGCAATATACAGTGTTGTTCAGGGCTAGGGACCCAGGAGACCACATGCAGTGCCAAGGTTTGAGCCCAGGTCAGCCACGCTCAAGGCAAGCACCTTACCCACTGTGCTATCTCTCACCAAGTTTACAAGTTTTTTTTTTTTTGGTGGGGAGAGGGGTGCTTGTTTTTGGGCTACGTCCAGTGGCACCCAGGGCAAACTCCCAGTTATGAGCTCAGGCACCAGGAGTGGGACAAGCAGACCATGTGTGTTGACAGGCATGGAACCCAGGTCAACTGCATTCAAGGCACACAATCCTACCGATTGGACTATCTCTCCAGCCCATGATTAAAAGATCTTTTGAAGAAAATTCTTCTGAAGATTTTTTTAAAGGAAATCTTTAAAAATAAGTTACTTCACCTACAAGTATTTCAGAATGTTTGCATTTTTGAAGTCTGGGATTTGCTGGTTCTGTTCCCACGAGTCTAGCATATTCTCTCTTCTCTGTGCTGCATATGAATATGGAGACTGGGTGTGGCGCCTAGCTGTACCCAAGCCTAGATAGGAGATATCACCTGGCAACGCGATTGGGTGAGGGCAGGTTTTGAGTTGAGCGGTCCTCATCGCCAATGACTCGACCCCACGTTCCCTAAGGCTGCTGCAAAGTAGCTTTACGCTCTCATGTCTTCTTTATTAGCCAGAGCTTTACTACAAGAGCAACTTCTTAGAGTTCACACAGGAAAGAAAAGAAAAATCCTTGGTTCATTACTTATTTAATAATTTTTAACGTGACTTTGTTCACTGCATCTTCTAAACAATGCTCCATATGCCTCATTTTTCATCAGCAGGAGACTTCAGGCTGGCGGTGAGTCCTTTGGACATTAACCTGATCATCATCAACAGCTTTTCTTCTAGCTGAGATGTCCGATGTGGCAGCCTGAGGTTGTGCTATCTTGCATCAGTCCCACAATCAACCATGCCTCCCGGGCTCTCTTCAGCATGTGTGAAGACACAGTGGGCAGGCTAACGGGCTGTGCTCATGTTTTCTTTCCAATCACTTCTGGGCTCTCATGCCATTGGGTCCCAGGTACAGCAGCCCACACAGGCATGATCTCTCCTCACTACAGAGAGATGTTTTGGGAAACTGCTTCCTAGTATAGTAGGCAGTTGCTTGCCTTCCAGGTCGTTGACCCGAGTACAATTCCTGGAACCACATATGGTTGGTCCCCTGAGCACCACCTGGAATAACTACAGAGTCCATAGCCAAGAAACAGTTCTGAGCACCACTGAATGTAGTTCAAAAACCAAACCATTTACTATGTGATCATTGTTCTATTTTCGAATAATATGCAGCTATTTACTATGCCTGGCTTTCAGATTAATTTTAATTTGTATCAAGTAGCTCAATGTTCATGGCAGAGCCTGGCAAGCTTCCTGCGGTATATTCAATATGCCAAATACAGTAACAATACTGGGTGTCATTCCCCTGACCCTGAAAGAGGCTCCAATACAGAACTGTTGGGAAGGACGAGTAAGGAGAGACTGCTAAAATCACAGGGCTGGGACAAATGAAGACATTATTGGCCCCCACTCGAACAAATTGTTGAACAATGGGATGAAAGTGACAGTGACTGACAGGGGCCGGGGCCAGAGCTCGGGCTCCGGCCAAGATTCAACCCGGGTGGCCATGCCTCTGCACAGCCGTGTGAATGCCAAATGAGCAGGAACCAGAGGCAGCTATAAGACTTGGGGTTCTGGTGAGTGCTTGCAACCATGTATGTGGACTGTGAACTAAGCTTTTGCCCCACGCTGGCTAACGGAGGAAATGTCCTTCTCCCTTGGTCTCTCCTCCCTCCTGGGGGAGAAGGCATGGTGTCCGACATTTTATGGGTCCTTTGAGCAGGTATGAACTTTGTGGCACGGAAAAAAAAAGAAAAAAATGTGTCCTTTGAACTTGAAACCGGGACACCTGGGCAGGCTCGGGCCGGGGCCGGAGCTTGGGCTCCAGCCGAGATTCAACCTGCGTGGCCATGCCTCTGCACAGCCGCATGAATGCCAGAGGAGCAGGAACCAGAGGCAGCTATAAGACTTGGGGTTCCGGTGAGTGCTTGCAACCATGTATGCGGACTGTGAACTAAGCTTTTGCTCCATGCTGCTCCAGGAAGGGAAATGATTCAATTTCCAACTTTAATCTCCCTGGATTTAATTACTAAAATACAGAAATTATAAACCGCGCGGCCGCTACTGCGGCCGCACGACTTTTTATCTCTTCATTCTCATCAGTGGAAAACTCAATATCAAATATTTCCTTGTCAATAGGCATGTATTCTTGGGGGATAAATTCCAACAAAAATAGTGAGTCTGTGTTGAAACTCCAACAACAATAGTGAGTTTTGTGTTGAAATATGGAATGTAATCAAGGTAAAGAGAAGAGTGAAATTTATCAGTTACCCAGGCGGGAGTGGGGGGTGGGGGTGGGAGGCATACTGGGGTTTTTGGTGGTGGAATATGGGCACTGGTGAAGGGACGGGTGTTTGAACATTGTATAACTGAGACATAAGCCTGAGAACTTTGTAACTTTTCACATGGTGATTCAATTAAATAAATAAATAAATAAATAAACAAAAAGAAAGTGACAATGACTTCAAATAACTAAATAAAATAAGTTAATATACAAATTGCATGGTTTTGGGGATTATTAATAATATTTACAAAGTCTATCTTTTTATTTTCCTTTTTGGGTCACACCTGGCAATGCAAAGGGGTACTCCTGGCTCTGCACTCAGGAATTACTCCTGGCGGTGCTCAGGGGACCATATGGGATGCTGGGAATGGAACCCAGGTCGGCTGCGTGCAAGGCAAATGCCCTACCCGCTGTGCTATCACTCCAGCTCCCACCAATATTTACAAAGTTTAATCGAGTTGTCTTTAGTTTATTTTTAGTTTGTGCTGACATAAACCTCCTTTAAAAAGCAAGCAATGATATATATGTGTACTTATTTTTAGTGTAAATGATTAGAAAAATTATTGCATTATTTATCACTTTTCTTCCTAAATTCTATATGAATGTTTTGGTTGTTACACTTTATTTTTAATAGTTTTTCATGGATAGTGAACCAAATAAATTAATCTTTTAATCTCTGAATCTATTTGCATAAGTAGGGAACTTATGAAAACCCTATTCACTGTAAATGTTGCTATAGTGTAAAGATCAAATAGAAAATGTGTGTGAAAAATTTCTTGGAAATTATCTATTTTCTACTATTTTAAAGTGATAAGTAGCATACTAGTATGTTCATTTTTAAATTGTGCAAAAATCCCATATATCAATATATGCACTGTTTCTAGATGCAGTATGACTGACTAATCATTCATAGATGATAATAGGAAACCAGATCATGGAACTGGATAAATATTTACCCTATATTAAATTGGTTTAGGTTAGTGACTAGGCTATAATGAAAATATGCCATGGATTTATTCATAGTGATTCAATTTAGATGAACTATTTATCAACCCCATCTATTATGTTTTCTTTCTAACTTTAGTTGTTTTTTTATATAAATACAGTTGGGAAATTTATAATGCTACCATTGCAGTGTGGAAATTGGCAGAGGAAAAATGGCAGCCTTGAGAGGGGAAGTTACTGCTTTTCTCTTTACCCACCCTGGTCTCCTGGGAAGTGGCTATGGAGGTTGACTAATGAAAGTTTGCTTTGAAAACCTGCACAGCATAAACCTTACACCTCACCAGCTCCACATGACAGTTGTCATACTGTACCTAAGTTCCACTTGATCTGTCTGGCATAGGAATTTATCCTTGTTACCTGGTTTATCTGGGAGTTGTCAAACTCAGGTTGGAGTGAGGAATCTACTTTGAGGAAAAAAGAATATTAGTTCCATCCTATCCTCAGGTATTTTCTTCTCTAGCCTGTCATCATGCACCCACAAAAAATAATTTGAGTAAAGGCATCAATAATGAAGTAAGATAAACTTATATGGGAATATAAGGGCAGGGAAAGAGTTTTGCACTCACAACAGAATGCTCACATGTGGAGTGAGTGGAGCATTCAAGTATACATCCCAAGTAAAGCTAAAGTGAATCCCCCAGATAGAGAATGTGCACCATACAGTAAAAGAAGTGTACTCATCTCAGACAGAGATGCAGCAGTCCCAGAATGGAGAATATTTGTATCTTTTACTCTGTCATGTTAGTTTATGTACAGTTTACCCAACTGCCCCCTCAGGTCTGTCCTGGAGGGTTTTGTTAAGAAGAAAAATTTGAAACTGTTTTTTTTTTATTTGTTTGTTTGGGGGCCTCACACAGTGGTGCTCAGTGATAACTCTTGGCACTGGTAGGGAGACCATTTGTCGTTCTAGGGATCAAACCTGGGTTGATCACCTGCAATCTAATTGCCTTACCTGCTGGACCCGGTTTTATTCTTGCGCGGCCATTTTTCGTGCATTGGAGACACTCCTCTCAGAGGATACTTCGGAAGCGTGGTGCCTAACTTTCTGCTTCTTAACATAGTTCTGTGCTCTGCTAATGGATCCTATGAGTTAAAGGCCTTCATGCCTCTGGTTTGGTTTGGGTTCCAGATAGCTTCTACTCTCAATACATATTCCAGGACCACTCACTCCCATCTGCAATACTACCATAGAAATTCTTAAAAGTTTTTAAACATAGCATGAAGTTTATTTTAATTGTTGACTTTTAAATCACATTTAATCCTGGTAGAAAATAATAAGGTATTATGTCATGGAGGACATTGACAGTTTATGAAAATCTATATGAGAAATTTATTTTGAAAATGAATAATTATATTAACATATTTACCATGAATAATAATTATGAAGGCAAGGCCTGTAGCTCAGTGGTAGAGCTATTTATTGCCATTTGTGCATAAAAGCACGTGTTCAGTCTCAGCATTACAAAAAATTAATCATTATTAT
This sequence comes from Sorex araneus, assembly GCF_027595985.1. Lineage (NCBI taxonomy): Eukaryota > Metazoa > Chordata > Mammalia > Eulipotyphla > Soricidae > Sorex > Sorex araneus. The sequence goes on along the minus strand of NC_073305.1, from coordinate 129,773,275 downwards.
GTCAGTATTGTTCATGGTGACTAAGATAATATTAAAGTCCCATTCAGCTTGACTAAACTTTAGATAAGACTCTTCCTAATTATAATCCATGACCTTATGTTTCTTTATAGCATTTACTTTATAAAACTTGTAATTGCAAATTGTTTCTCTGCCCTTTTGCAACCTAAGAATGTCTTCCTCAAAGACCCCAGAGCCATCTCGCTAAAATGTTAAATGTTTGAAATCATTAAGAAATATAATGTCCTACCTCTAAATCTCTGTAGGAGTATAGAAACATAGCAGCATTAAGTGTCAATTAACAAACAAATGATCTAAATGCATTGACCAACCTCTACAGTGAGATAGGATTTTTTCACCCTTTCTTCCTATTGCAATATTTTTGAATTAAGAATTCTCTTTATGTTTGACTGTGTAATCAAAACTCTGTACAACTTTGCCATCTTTTCTTCTCATAAAATTAATAAAGTGAAGTATTGGTGAGAGACTTATAATTTTTCTCAGCATGACAATCCGTCTTTTAAAGGATTTCTATTTTGGGGGTCAGGCATGGACTCCATGCTTATAAAAAAATTATAAGCACTCTACTTGTCTTGAACACTGAGTGAATTTATTAAAGGGAAAAGGGCTTAACTTCATGGGAATTGGAGTAAGCATTTGGAAACAGAATACCCCGGGGTCAGGGGTAGGGTGTTATTTTTAGTCACTTAGATAATGTAGCAGTAGAACTTTTGAATCAAGGGACAAATTGTAGGTGATTGTTGTCAGGAAATGCTCAATTCCTTTACCAAAATTGGACCATGATGACTCCTTTGCTATCCTTTTATTGTCAACTCAAAACTGTCATCATATTTTGAGTGGTGTACATTGGAAAAGAGTCCCTATCTGACAAAAAGGAACTTAAGATTTTAGCTTCATTATTAGTTACCAACTGTTCTGTGGAGACGGGAGTTGGTATTGTCAACTTCATAGAAAACAGGAAGTTCTTGACTTGGTATTTCTGCTGGAGATATGAGAGAGACTGGAACTTCTCCATGCCTGAGTGCTTGTTACCTTTTTGAAACAGCAGAACAAGTCATCTCCACTCAGGAACTATTAACCTTAGTAACTCTACATTTGGTTTTGATTGAATAGGGCAGAACCTCGCAAATACTTTGCTTCTCTTAAGATCCCTTGAATTTAGTGACAGCTTCATGATTGGAGCATTCTTTGACTGATTTTCACCAACTTCCTCAGTACCTTGATGAAAACAGCCCCCGTGATGTTCCAATGCCATTTTCTGTGCACATTATGCATGATTATACATATTTGTTGTGTTCTTCTCAAATGCTCCTCCTCACGTTTTCCCCATAAAGTTTTGCTACCTTTTCATTAAAACTCCCAAACATTTACAGACAAATGCATCCCCCCAACTCTACTTATTATAAAATGAGACCCTCTAGTTCCTTGTTCTGAAATGTACTCTATATCATGTTCTGACTAAATTAACTTCCCAATTTACAGCATATTTCTAGACATCAAAGCCCTTTTATTCTATTCAGATATTCCTGTGATATTTGGGTGATAACTGCACGTAGCATAATTTATATTTGACAACAGAAAGCATGATCTATGTACGTGAATGACTATGCCGTGACTTTATAAATGTTCAAAGAGATTTAGAACTTACATTATTATATATGATAACAAAATTGGAACAAGAAAACACTACACAATACCATAGACAGCATGGCTTGTGGAATTTAATTTTATTATGCACAATACTTGAAAATTAGAAATTCAAAAATAAAGTGGCAAGAGATTTGGTGTCTGGTAAGGCCTCCTTTCCTAGCATGGAGGTACTGCCTTCTAGTTGTTGCTCAGTAAACCTTTTCTGGATATAAGCTTTTTGGAAGGATAAGGAAAGGGAAAGAAAAAAATGGGGCAGAAAGAGAAGAAGGGAACAGAGAGAAGAAGAGAGAATCTGGTTATAAGAGTCATATTTTCATCCTGGTAAGTCTCCCTCCTCTCCTTAAAAATTCAGAGCTGGGGGTGGACAGAGTGAACAGAGATGGGCTGCTAGTCTTGCATGTAGGTAGCTGATCTGGCTGGATCCCCAGCATCATATATGGTTCCCTGAGCCTCTGAAGACAGTAAATCCCTGATCACTGTCTGGTATGGCCACAAAGAAGAGCAATTTTAAAAACATATCACAGTACCTGTTGCCAGGGAGAATACAGTGGATGGGAATTTTGCCTTTCATGCAGTCAAGAAGGGTTCAATCCCTAGCATCTCATATGGTCCCCCAAACACTGGCAAGAGCACAGAGCCAGGCGTAACACCTGAGCATTGCTGGATGTAACCCTGAAATAAAAAAATGGAATGTAGCAAAATTCAGGGCCAGAGAGATAGTACAATTGGTCAGGTGATTGCCTTGTACACAGCCAACTTGGACGACATTTCCCAGAACCACATCTGGTTTGTGAGCCCTGCCAGGAATGATTCCTGAACAAGACCATAAGTTAGCCCTGAGTAAAAGCAGGTTTAGCTCACCCTGCCAAATAAATAAAATTGGCCCTCAGACTGGAGAAATAACACACTGGGGTGCAGCACTGATCCAGTTTCAGTTCCCAGAACCAATATAGTCTCCAAAGTTGGGCAAGAATAGTCTCTGACCTCAGAGCCTGGAGTAAGCCCTGAGCACCACCAAGTGTTCTCCCTCCAAAAAATGAAATAAAACTAAATTTAGAGGGACAGAGCAATAGGATAATAGGTAAGGCATTTGCTTTCCTTTCACAAGACTGACATTGTTTGACTCCAGGGTGCCCATGATGGCCCTCTGCACTCCTAAAGGAGTGATTCTGGAGTGCAGAACCAGGAGTAAACCCCAAATACCATGGGTCTGATCACAAAAGAAAACTAACAAAAATGTTAAGACTCCTCTCTTTTTCCTTACCTAAGAATGTTAATACTACATTTTTTCTCATTATCTTTGAAATTAACATCAATGTAATTAAATTTTTGCTATGTTCTACTGATCTGTTCATTAATTTGACTCCTTATTCTGATACTAGAGGAACTCAGAAGGGAAGTTTTCTCTCTTTACCTATATGTTTCTAATACTGTGTGTGTGCCCATGAGTGTTGTATGTACACACACACACACACACACACACACACATACACACACCTCTCTAGCTACCCCTTGTTTCTCTTCCATCTTCAGAAGTTTGGGGAAGTCAGGCCAAAGCAATAGTACAGAAGCAGGTAGAGCACTTGCCTTGCATGCGGTCAACTTGGATTGGATTCTCAACATTCTCTATGGCCCCCTGAGTACTGCCAGAAATAACTCGTTAGTGCAGAGCCAGGATTAATCCCTGCACACTTCCAGGTGTGACCCTCAACCCTCCCCCAAAAAACAGTTTAGGGAAATGAAAAACTAACCTGTATGCCCAATGCCTGTACCTCTGTCATCTATTTAGCTCCAAGGTCACTGTAAATATAGTCAGATTGTCACTTTCCTATTTGCCTAACAGGTATATTTTAAACAGCAAACAAGGCAAAATGAATTTAACCTATACAGAGGAAGCAAATTATATCCAAAGAAAAATTAAAATCAATTCTGTGTTGAGAATTACTTACTTTTCAAAAATATAGCCTTGAGAACTTACTGGTCAGTCTTGTATTAAAAGAAATAAAAAGTCATACTTTCCCTATATGTCCATAATTTTCTTTTTTCTGTTCTATATATCATGGACTTATAATGAAAAATATAGATTACCTTTTTTGAGTTGATAACTTTATTTATTTTTATTTTGGGGGGATTTGGGGCCACACTAGTAATGCTCAGGGCTTACTCCTGGGTCTGTGCTCAGAGATCACTCATTGCAACTTTGGAAGACCATATGGGGTGCTGGGGATCAAGACTGACTGTATAACCTACCTGCTATATTACCTCTCTGGCCCAATGACTCGGTACTGATTTTAAATATAGTGTCTAATTGTCTTCAATCATGCTGGAACAATAGCACCGCGGGTAGGACGTTTGCCTGAACAAGTATTTTCCTGAATATGATTTATTCATATTTTCATCGTGATTTTTTGCCATTTATAAGTGAGCTGAGCCAAGAGAAAGTACAGCAGTTAGGGAGCATGTATTGCATATGTGAAAACAGGTGCAGTCCCAGCACAGGACCTCTGAAGTAGCCTGAGCCTCCCCAGAGGACATCTTGAGAACATTAGGGTTGCCCTTCTGGTCCCCAGATTAAAAGAACCTGAGCAGCATCTAGTCCAAAACTTTCAGCAATGGTCCAGTTGGCTGAGTATCACAAAAGTACCCCTCAAGCCACCTATGCACATCTTAGAAGCAACCCCCAGGTAAAATACTGAACACAATGGCAAACAACTTTCTGTGTGTCTCATAGTGATAAATATTTTTAAATGTTTTTACAATGCAACTTTTCCCAAATAGCAGGATATGAAAAGCCCAGGAAGGTTCCACTGTTAACTCTGACTGGACTTCATTCATCTCTCTTTAAACCCTTTAAAGAAATCAGGATTTGAATATTTCATAAACATTTAGTCTATTATTCTATTTTAATAAAATTTTTAAAAAGCATACAAACGTTCTTCCTCTTACTTGTCAGCATTTAGACTATTTATTTGGAAGTCTTTTCTTCTGCCTAATGGATCAGAAGCTCCCTAGGGATTTAGTCTTTGTCTTTAAATGCTTAGAGAGTTGCTTTAACTCTTTCAGGCCTCCAGAGACCAGTTTGTGAGCTGCATAATATTAACACTGAGAAAAACACATGATTAACTTAAGATAAATTGATACACACATATTATTAAATGCTGCAAATCTTTAATTTTATCAAGTTAAAATTTGCACATATTTTCAAAAGCTACATGGTGCTAAATGATGTTGAGAATATCTGAGACACCCCACTATATCCTTTTTCAACTTCATAGGACATGTGTACTTGGCTTTCTTTTTGTGAACAAAATAATTTTGTTATTGACTGAAACCTGCTTAGAATAATGTGAGAGGAGTGAAAGAGAGGAAATATTTGTTTAAGAGCAAACATACGCTTCTCCAGAGTAGAAAATTCAAGCAAAGAAACATAGAAGCAAAGAAGATTGCGTGTTCAAGAAAACCTGGGATTGAAGAGCCTCTAGGGGAATTGGATTGTCAGTATCAATAGCTTCAAAAATTTTAACAGTTTTTATGGTGCACTTTGCTGTTCTAAATTATATACATATTCAATAAATATCTTGATTTACTATTTCAATCTAAGGTAACAAATATTATTAGAGTAAATGAGTGTCTGGTCCTTTTGATGGAGTGGTAGCACAGCAAGTAGGGCCTTTGCCTTGCACGCAGCCAACCCAGGTTTGATTTCTCCACCTCTCTCGGAGAGCCCGGCAAGCTACCAAGAGTATCCCGCCCTCATGTCAGAGCCTGGCAAGCTACCCGTGGCGTATTCGATATGCCTAAAACAGTAACAAAGAGTCTCACAATGGAGACATTACTGGTGCCCGCTCATGCAAATTGATGAACAATGGGACGATAGTGCTACAGTGCAGTGCTTTCTTCATAGAACCTGTACATTTCTTATCAAGCATTTTTAATTAACTATATAGCCAATGTTGATATTACCTAATTTAGACAATATACAAAGTTGGCCAATTGGCATGCCAAAATTATATCTCCCCCAACTTGCATTATATTTAATTTGTTCATTTCAAAGGTATGGAAAAGTTTGGGTATTTTGCCTGTAATTTCCTTTCTAAAGCAAATATTCTATTAGTTTTTAAACTATTGCTAGTCTTCCCAAATATTCATATCTTTCTACGCCAAATTTTATAAATTAAAGGATATTTTTCTTCTCCAAGACTTCCCCAAGCCCACAATTATTTTGATACCAGCTCTGTGTTCTACAATTTAATTAGGTTCAACTTAATTCTGATACTAAATGCCCAGAATATAGTATCAGATTCCATAAGAATAGTACCCAGTATCTCAGGACCACTCTCCCCTTCAGATGCCGTGGCACCATTCTCCTCTATTAGCTATTTATTTAATAACCCAGAAACTCTCTAAGCCATGTTCCCTTTGTTTTTAGAGAAGTTTTGTGGGCATGATTTATTAACTCATTGGTCAGTGTAGCTAGAACTTAATTTCCAAATTCTCTACCCTCCCTTGAAGTCTTGGTGTGGTAATGGAATTTCTACCTCTAATCACTTGGTTAGATTTCTTGGCAACCAGACCCATCCTCAGGCATTTTCCCAAACTTACCTTATTATCATACAAAGAGATCCTTTTTATCACTTTCAACCAGAAATTCTAAATCTTTTCTTAGCTATGGGCTAGAAATTGTGAATATAAAGCAGATATAGAGGAGAAACATATTTTGGTCCTATGGATAACTTAATATGTATTTCTTAAAACCACAGCATTATAGATAATGCATTTTCTATTTTTGCATGACAAATTGTCACAAATGTAGCGGATTAAGCAAAAGAATTATCACTGATTTTGTGGATCAGGAGATGAGAATTTTAAAATGTTCCCTGTTCATAGACTCATAGATTATAAGCAAAGTATCTTTCAAATAGGAAGCTTGTTATTTCTATCCAAGTTTATTCAATTTTTTATAGGATGGAAGTCCTCTTGGTGCCCTGGTCCATTGACTAGTCTTACCATGGAAGTATTCTTTAAGGTAGGGAGGAGAGCATCGGGAATTCAAGGAAAAACTAAGTCCTCCTTGAAAATATTCATTTAATTAATTAGGCCAAGCCTATTCCGAATAATCTCTCTAGATTATTTCAAAGTCAGATGATTAGGGTTTTTATTGACTTCTAAAACAGCCTTCCTTTACATCATATAATTAAGGGAATGACATTTCAAAGTGTTTATAATGAGTTTACTCATGGGAAGGAGAGTGCATACATATGTGTGGGTCAACGGAGATATCTTGAGCTTTGTCTACGACAGTTCTAGGTTTCTTTCACTTTCAGTGCTGGAGAAGGTCACTGAGATTTCTGAATAAATTCACTTTTCAGACCACTATCTAATCCTATTCGACCACTGTCTAATTCTAATCCTGTGTCTGGTGTCACCCAAATTAAAGAATAAACTGATCACTCTCCTGAACAGTGAAGATGAGTTTCTGAGATTATAAAGCAGTCTCCAAAAGAGTGTGCTAAGATGATCCAGGGATCGAGAATAGCCTTGGAAACAGTTGCTGCAGAATTGTTGCCAACAGCAATGGGGAATTGCTTTTTGTTCATTCTTTAAATAAGGTAAGTTTCCAGGGGCCTTCAGATATTTTAACTATTTTTCTGAAAAGGAGTTGGGTGGTAGGTAAGTTAGGCTTGGAAACCTTGTTTGAAAGCTTTCTGCTTTAAAATTGTACTTCATCCAGCAGAAAAGGGGTCCTAGAAGTGAAACTTTGGGCAAAAAGAAGTCTCTAAGGAATTCAATGGCTTGTCTTTCAAAGATATGTGCGTTTCTTTACCATGGCCCTGCCAAAGCAGATATGAGATTTTTATCTGGTGTTTGTACTTAAGTATTGCTGTCATGTTTAAGGTTCAGATTTACAAAAACAATTTCCTTTATCATTTCTAAATACTTCTCTTTTTTTATGTAGTGGTGATGTGGAGGATGTTCCACAGGCAACAGGACTCAGGGGCTATTCTTGACTCAGAACAAGATATGTAGTGCCAAGGATAGTACCTTACTTTCCTCACTCCAACCTGTCCCTGAATATTCTTCTTTATTTGTTTGTTTGGGGGGCCACATCCAGCAGTGCTCATGTATTTTTCTTGGTACTGTGCCCAGGGATCACTCCTGGCAGTCTCAGGGGAACATATGCGGAACCAGTATTGAACCCGGTCCAACCCTGCATATGCTTCATAAAGAGAAAACGGGATAGATCATTTCAGTGGACTTCAGCATGAAACATGGATGGTATCACTATACTAACCTTCAACAGAGTCACAGACAGATAGTACAGGCACTCAAATGTACAACTTGTATGAAGTCAATATCCATGATCCCTGTACCACATTGGGCCTCAAGCATCTCCAGTTGATGCCCCAAACACTGCTGTGTGTGACCCTCACACCCCCCCCCTCTAATCCCCACAGCACATTCAACAACAATGTATTCCTCATCAGCACTGCATCTCAGGCTAAACTATCACTAAACTTTCACTGAACTATCAACCTGTTTGAATGAAAACTGTTGAAGGGGATCTGAGGCCCCTGATCATTGCTTGAAAGTATCTCCTCTTCCCCAACCCCTCCGTGGACATTAAATAAATGGAAATAAAATTAAATAAATTTAAACTTTTTACAGTTTTCCATCTTTAATTTATTTCTAGTGAAATTATAAAGGTATGGTTAATTTGTTTTCCTATAGATTTGTAAACAGATTTTATTAAAAATATATGTAAGGCTTAGAGAGTCCAGTTAGTTAGTCAAGCCACTTGCCTTCCACTCTGCTGACCTATGTTTAATCCCTGACACCCTTTATTGTTCCTTCCGCCCTACCAGGGGTGATCCCCAAGAACAGAGTGAGAAATAAGCCTTGAGCTAGTAGAGCCCAAAACTAAATATAATATTGAAAATAAATATATATCCCCTAAAAGATAAAATCTACCAATGTGCAGTTGAATAAATTATTGCAACATAAACACAATAATATAGTCACAATAATAGATAGGACATCACTAACACTTGAGAAGCATACCCTGTATGCTATTATAACTTTTTCCCAATGGAAAACTTTATTATGGTATTGCTCAAACAATATCAAAGAAATAAGGACCGTAGAGAGAAAGTAAAGTGCCCAAGGCTATTACCCTGCACTCAGCCATCCTGGACTTGGTCTGGCACTATATAAGTTCACTGAGCAACATTAGGAGTGGTACCTAAGCCCTGAGCCAGGAGTAAGTCTAGAGCACTGGTAGGTAAGGCCCCCAAACTGCTTTGATTAATTAATTAAAAAATTTAGAAGCCAGAGAGATACTCTAGGAATTAAGGTGACTTCCTTGCACATGGTTAATTATAGTTTTATCCCTGATACCACATATAATCCCAAGTATTGCCAGGAGTGGATATGGCACCAAAACCAAATATTACAAAAGTTAAAAAAAATAAATTTAAAAGAAATGAAACAAAGAGAAGCCAGGCATTCTGGTGGGCCAGCAACACCGGGGATCCAGACGGAGGAGGTGCAGCCACCACACCTTCTCCAGATGGAGCACTGGCAACACTAAGCAGCAACTAACATGGCTCCGGGATGCGGAACTGGGACACATCCGAACCGCGCGGCCACGGCCGAGCAACCTTTTCTAAAACCTGAAAACATACAATCTTTTAATGGAAAACTAATTATCAAATACTTCCTTAGTAGGGCTGTCTTTCTTGGGGGGAAACTCCAACAACAATAGTGAGTTTTGTGTTGAAATATGGAACGTAATCAAGGTAAAGAGAAAATGAAGTGAAAATCATCAGTTATACAGTTGGGGGTGGGGGCGGGGCGGGGGGTATACTGGGGATTTTTGTGGTGGAATATGGGCAATGGTGAAGGGATGGTGTTTGAATATTGTATAACTGAAACATAAACCTGAGAACTTTGTAACTTTCCACATGGTGATAAAATAAAAATTAAAAAATAAAAGAAATGAAACGTTGAAAAATCATAGGAGTCACTTATATCAAGCCCACATATCCAAACTAAGATTCAACACCTATTATTGTTTGGAGTTTCCACCCACAGTCAGACCTGCTTAGGTCGCAGGGCCATTGCCGTGGCTGTGCAGTTTTGAATTTCTGTATGAAGTCCAGGGAAAATTCTGCCAGAAATTACATTACTGCAAGCTTTTACCCCCCTTTTGTGGTGCTCATAAGATGAAAAAGCCTAGAGAGAGAGACCCTTATCTATTGTTGCAGCCTGGGGTAAACTTTCAGTTCATGGTCTGGGGGTATTTCAGTAGGCTGCTGGTGTCCAAAGTAGTTCATTTGGGCCCCGCGATCTTGCTCGAGAGGCAGCAGCGGTGGAAAAGCAAATATTGAAGGTAATCAAAGTAGCAGCCATTTCTCTGGACTGTAAACTAAGCTATAGCCCCACGCCGGCTGACGAGAGGAAATATCCTCCTTTCTCCGTTCTTTTCCCTTTTCTGGGAGAAACTCGGTATGGTGTCCACCATATTATGAGGTCTATGAAGCAGGCACGAACTTAGACGCGCAGGAAGGGGAGGGAAAAAAAATTATGTACTTGGAACAGCGGGACCCTGGGGGATTCTCGGGCCGATACCAGTGCATGCTCTGCTGAGATTTGACCAGGATGACCACACTTTTGTGCGGCCGCATTGCTGCAGATCAACCAGAATCCTGAGGAACTACTTTTGGTTCCAGAAACTGCTTGCAGCCATGTCTCTAGACTGTGAACTAAGCCATAACCCCATGCCAGCCGAGGACGGGAAATATCTCTCTTTCTTGTTGGGCAGTGTGTTGTCAGCCATAATATGAGGACTATTTATTAAGCAGGCATGAACTTGGTGGTGCGGGAAGGAGGGGGAAAAATTCTATGTACTTGAAACAGTGGGACTTCATATCTCTCCAGTCTCAACTATGGAAAACTAATTATCAAATGCTACATTGGCAGCAGGGCTGTCTTTCTTGGGGGAAAACTCCAACAATAGTGAGTTTTGTGTTGAACTATGGAATCAAGGTAAAGAGAAAATGAAGTGAAATTTATCAATTACACAGGCAGGGATGGGGGGGTGTTGGGAAGCAGACTGGGGTCTTTGGTGGTGGAGTGTGGGCATGGGTGAAGGGAATGGGTGTTTGAGTATTGTATAACTGAGACATAGGCCTGAGAACTTTGTAACTTTCCACATGGTGATTCAATAAAATAAATTTTAAAAAATAAATAAATAAATAACAAAAAATTTAAAAAATAGCTCTAGAAAAAATGAAAATTCAGCACCTAGTTCAGTTGCTATGAACCCCACCCAGAAATGTAACACAATGTAGCTCAGGTACAAAATAGTAGATAATGAGCATGATAAGCACCCTCTTTTCACTAAGAGAAAAGACATTCTGCTTGAAATAATCTTTCCTTTTTTTTGCTAATAACATTGTTCCATGCTCTTTCTGATTACCTAGGAGAGATACAGTGCTTTTACCAAGTATTTTGTTTTGTTTAGGCAAAGGGGTGGCAAATCTGTATGCAAAAGTTTGACAAATAGATATACACAGGAGGAAAACATCTTATTAATAAGCTTCTGTTTTGGTGAAGGAATGTTCCAGGAGCAGTGTTCCAGGAATCTGAGGACCACTTCTCATGATAATTATCAACGGGACAGCCTATTCAATACTCAGACCTAGCAGTGCTGGGGGTACCTAATTCACCCAATGGTGCTCAGAACCTTCATGGCTGTAATAGGTGGTGGAGAACTGAGGAAGATCAGGAGGATGTGGTGCTAGGGGTTGAATTTAATGCTTCTAATAAATCAGGTATGAGCTCTATTCCTTTTGGCTACTTGTATGCACTGTAGAACTGTCACATCTATCTGTACAGCCACATAAAATTGTTTTATTTTTTTTTCATCTAATCAACTTATCTAATATTTACTCTCCTGAATAACACAGAGGTGTACTTGATGATGGCCTTTATACCCTGACACATGCAAAAGCAAACAAACAACTCTAATATTTTGTATGCTGGAGCGATAGCACAGCGGGTAGGGCATTTGCCTTGCTTGATTCCTCCATCCATCTTGGAGAGCCTGGCAAGCTACAAAGAGTATCCCGCCTGCATAGCAGAGCCTGGCAAGCCACCCATGATGCATTTGATATGCTAAAAACAGTAACAACAAGTCTCAAATAGAGACATTACTGGTGCCCACTAAAGCAAATCGATGAACAGTGGGACAACAGTATGGCAGTGCTACAGTGCTACAATATTTTATATGCCATGTATGCAGTTTGGAGATGACCGCTGGACTAGAGCTGTTACTGAGTGGATTCCTCGGGACGTCAAAAGAATGCGTGGCTGCCCACCTACAAGATGGTCAGACTTCTTCGTCAAGACTCTGAACAAAATGTTTGAGGCTCTTCATGTTCCTGGAGCGAGCAGATGCCATTGGACTACCCTAACATGTGACAGGGATGAATGGAATTGTTACTGGCGCCCACTCCAGCAAATGGATGAACAATGGGATGACAACTGATACAAGTGATGTATGCTTTCTGAAATTCTTTTCTGCCTTCAATATTACATGTTACCTGATTCACAAATCATTTAATAAAGTCACATGAATATAAAATTGAATTCAAATACATTTTCTCTGTACATTTTTACACATTCAGCACAAGTTGCTATTTTAAGGAAACTATAGTATGAATTCCTCTTTAGATTTTGTATTCTTTCAGTCAATAATATTTGTAAAATTGATTTATGTTGCTGCTTATGGCTATAATTTGTTCACAAAACTACTTATAATATTCAGTGGCATAAAAATATCAAAAAAGATGTATCTGTTCATGTAGTTGGACATTTATGTTGTTTCCATTCTGGGTTGTTATAGATGATACTTGACAGCATATGTTTTTGCTTTTTTTATACAGCAAAAATTTGAGGAGAGAAACTGAACTAAAATATGCTTTATGGAGTAAGTATTTAAGTGAATTTCTTAGTTTCCCTGGGTCTTTTTTTCATGTGTAATAGAAAATATGTGATTAAGCTTCTATTTGATTTTTTCCAATTAGTCTTATTCATTACAAGATTGTCCTATCCAAGAACCCAAAGTTGTATATAGAAATATTTTTTCTCATCTACATTTGCATTTTTGATGGATGTAAAACCATAGAAAGGATATAGTGGACCTGTATAAATATGCTAACGTTGGTAGATACTGCTGAATAATTTTCCAAAGTGTTTCTTTCTACCAAGTCACACTGTCAAAAACAGTGAATAAGAAATTTCATTATTAAATATACTTTCTGATATTTAGTATTCTCAATTTAAATATTATTTGTTCATTTATAAGGCCATATGTTATCTAACTTTGTTTAAATATTTATGGTGATTAATAAGCTGAAAATTTTTTTGCTTGTTTGTTGGCAACTTGTATATCTTCCCTAGAATATTAATTATAAATATTCCTAACCTTTTCTTCATTGATTTCCCTGACCTTTTAATATAAAAATAAAATAATATGTTTATTAATTTCATGCAGCTCAAAGTAAAGGGATCCTTAAAATGAACTTGTCAAATGATCTACATTTATTATGTCATTCTTTAAGGAGTGAGAGTCACAGACGTCCTTACAAAGAATACTAGATCTAAAGCTAAACTTAGCAGAAAATAGTTTAAAATCTGATTAATAATATATCTCCTATTAAAAATAAATGAGAGCCAAAGTGAAATTAATTGCACTAATCTCACGTGTCCAAACCAATATTTGATGCCTAATCTAATTGCAACTTAACCTCCCCCAGAAATATAACCCTAACAATTCATCTGGAATGTTCTCGTCAGTCACTTTGGGCTAATCTGTCTAATAGAGCTTTACTTCTCAAAACAAGGGTAACCTTGCTTAAATGAATCCTTTTTCTTCTTTTATGTCTACATTGTCTTAATCTCTTTCTGCCTTTAAAAATCTACTTTGTGCAGTTCCTTAGAGTTTGAATTTACTTGCTGGCAATGAGTGTGCCCAATTCATATATCACTAAAAAAGTCAATTCGATCTTCAAATTTAGTTAGATGGGTTTTTGTTCTTTAGCAGTACTAAATGTAGAATTCATACCCATTAAACTTGTCTTAAAATTTCTTCTTTGAATGATTTCTTCATTTAAATTAACTTTAAATGACAAGTCATTTTAAAAGAAGTCCAAGCACATTTTAAAAATTATAGACATTGGCCGGAGCGATAGCACAGTGGGTAGGGAGTTTGCCTTGCACGCGACAGACCTGGGTTCGATCCCCGGCATCTCATATGGTCCCCCAAGCACTGCCAGGAGCAATTCCTGAGTGCAAAACCAGGAGTAACCCCTGAACATCGTTGGGTGTGACCCAAAAAGTAAAAAAAAAATATATAGAAAGTTAATGAGTTACATAGTTTGGTTGAAGATATTGCTTAAAGGGCTGGTCTACATGCTTCTCATGTGGGTGACCCAGATTTAAGAGCTGATACCCCATGGTCAATAACTGGAGCACTGCCAAACAAATTGGTCTAGAGCAGCTCCTATATGTTTCTGGGAGTCTCCTCTAAACAAAACAAATGAAAATCAAACTTAAAAAAAGATTTCGAAGCAAGTACCTTTTATAAAGGCTTGTTTCAAAAGAGAAAAAATGTTTACTATAATCAATAACTATTAAGAGCTACTTGAATTTTGAGTTTCATTATGGCACACGGTCAGAAGAATCTGTGTCTAATGAAATTTGTTAAAATAACATAATTAAGCTAGTTTTTCCTGCATAAGAACTTGCATTGTTAGTTTTAATACTTTGTATCATAATGGATTACCTTTATAGCTTATTTGTTCCATGACCACCTGTTCAGTTCAGTTATGTTGCGCCTAAATACCCTGAGTCATTGTGTTAAATCATCTATGGAATTGGAAATGGAATACATCTGAGTGAAAAAGCACACATTAGGAACACAATGATATAATTGCTGCTTTGGGTGTTGTTATATTAACTTTTCCTTTCTTTAATTTACTTTGTAAGAGGAAATCAGATGATTTTGAATTATTCACCACATTTCCTTCCAATGTGAGCCTCTTTTTATTGTGATTAGACTTTTACATTAAGCGTTAATGCTTTTTGCTAAGAAGCAGGTTAATTGTAACATCTATTTTCAATTAGCCCTAATAGAGTGCATGTATAGCTGTGGAGTCTATTGTGCATGTCCTTATAGAAGTAAGAAAATGGAATAAAAGCTATTATTTTGATGTTCTGATAAATTATACTTTATATTATGTTAAATTAACAAAATGAATGACTAATGTTCCATATACATGTGAGCTGTGACAGCATTTTTGACTCTTAATAAATCTGAATGCTAGCTGATACCCAATCATTTAAATATCAAATGCAAATTAAGCCAAGAATATTTTATTACCCTTAATCACTAACTTCTAAAAGCTTATATACATATGTGTGTGTATATAAAGAGACACACAGAAACATATTAACATGTAGAGACATACATATATGTGTAGAGAGACATATCGACTTCTTGGTGATAATCAGACAAATTAATTTTCTTTGTTGGTTTAGAGAGTGTATATGAAATATTAAGGAAATCTTTATAACTTAAGTTATTATATATAAAATATGCATTTATATTTATCATATTAAGCAGAAAATGTGCTGTGTATAAATTTAAAACACAGGTATAGTGATACATTTATAATTTTACTATATTTATAATTTTTTAATGTTAAAAAATTACTTTTATTAGAAGAAAAGAACTATTTAACTTGAGATTTCTTGTATTATTACTGCTTTTAAAATAATCAATGGGGGCTGGAGCGATAGCACAGCGGGTAGGGCGTTTGCCTTGCACGCGACCGACCCGGGTTCGATTCCCAGCATCCCATATGGTCCCCTGAGCACCGCCAGGGATAATTCCTGAGTGCAGAGCCAGGAGTAACCCCTGTGCAGAGCCAGGTGTGACCCAAAAAGCAAAAAAAAAAAAAAAAAAATCAATGTTTTTATTCACCAAACTATTGATAACTTTGCTATAGTGATATATGGTAAGTCTTAAAATATCAAATAAATCAAGAAATTACTGCTGCTAAATGACAATTCTTAACTATGTAGGTTTCATTTTTTATATATACAGAATATGTATGTGTATATATATACATATATAGTGAAATTTTAGTTTATTTCCAAGACAAAATTTAATTCTGAGATGGTGATTTTAACCCTGTCTGTCTTCTTTATCTGTTAAAAGCAGATGAACTGACCCCAGAAATACTAAATTTTAAGAAAATGTAAGAATACTAGAAAAATGAAGTATTTCATAGTTTTATACAAAATAGGTTTGAAATGCTTCTTAAAGCAGTTTTACTCAAAGTGAATCCAGATTAATGAATTAAGTGTCTTTTTCCATATCAACAAGATTTCTATAGATTCATTTAATCTGAATTCAAAACCTATCTTGACAACACATACTAATATTGTATCAAATTAAAAAATGGAGTACAAAAACAAATTTATAGAATCAAAAAAAACATAGAGCAGGGAATAACAAATCAGGTCAGAATCTGTAACATTTTTTGCAAGAAAAATAAAGTTGAAGCTAATAATTAATACAAAATAAACAATTTTCCGTGTCATCTTTGAAGGTACCTTTAGCTTCAATATCGTGAAGGGTTTTGCCAACCTTGTCTTCAATGTACCTTATGGATTGTGGTCTGATGTTGAGGTCTTTAATCCATTTTGATCTGATTTTTGTGCATGGTGTCAGGTCGAGGTATAAGCCCATTCTTTTGCATGTGGTGGTCCAGTTATGCCAGCATCATTTGTTGAAGAGGCTTTCTTTGCTCCACTTCACATTTCTTGCCTCCTTATCAAAGATTAGATGATCATACATTTGGGGTTGTGTGTTGGCATATTCCACTCTGTTCTATTAGTCTGCAGCTCTGCTTTTGTTCCAGTACCATGCTGTTTTAATTGTTACTACTTTGTAGTAAAGTTTAAGGTTGGGGAGGGTGATGCCTCCCATCATCTTTTTTCCCAAGAATTGTTTTAGCTATCTGTGGGCGTTTATTGTTCCATATGAATTTCAAGATTGCTTGATCCATTTCTTTGAAGAATGTCATGGGTATCCTTATAGGGATTGCGTTGAATCGGTATAATGCTTCGGGGAGTACTGCCATTTTGACAATGGTGATTCTCCCTATCCATGAGCAGGGGATATGTTTCCATTTTCTCATGTCCTCTTTTATTTCATGGAGTAGTGTTTTATAGTTTTCTTTGTAGAGGTCCTTTACTTCCTTGGTTAAGCTGATTCTGAGGTATTTGATTTTCTGGGGCACGATTATGAACGGGATTGCTTTATTCATGTCCCTTTCCTCTGTCTCATTGTTTGCATATAGGAAGGCTATTGTTTTTTGTGTATTGATTTTATAGCCTGTGACCTTACTGTACAGGTCAATTATTTCTAAGAGTTTCTTAGTAGAGCCTTTAGGCCTCTCTAGATATAGTATCATATCATCTGCGAATAGTGAGAGTTTAATTTCTTCCTTTTCTATCTGAATGCCCTTAATATCTTTTTCTTGCCTAATGGCTATTGCTAGTACTTCCAGTACTATATTGAAGAGAAGTGGTGAGAGTGGGCATCCTTGTATGACACGGAACTAAGCAATCAAATAAAAACAGAGTTATACAAATGGGACTACATTAAACTAAGAAGCTTCTGCACTGCAAAAGACACAGGAACCAGAATACAAAGGCTATCTACAGAATTGAAAAGGATACTCACCCAATACCCATCTGATAAAGGACTGATATCAAGAGTATACAAAGCACTGGTTGAACTCTACAAGAAGAAAACATCCAACCCCACCAGAAAATGGGCCGAAGAAATGAACAGAAACTCTTCCAAGAAAGAGACACAAATGGCTAAAAGGTACATGAACAAATGTTCTGTATCACTAATCATCAGGGAGATGCAGATCAAAACTACCATGAGATACCACCTCACACCACAGAGAATGACACACATCCAAAAGAAAAAAAGCAACCGCTGTTGGAGAAGATCTGGAGAGAAAGGGACCCTTTTACACTGCTGGTGGGAATATCGACTGGTCCAGCCCCTTTGGAAAACAATATGGACGATTCTAAAAAAATTAGAAACTGATCTTCCATTTGATCCAGCAATACCACTTCTGGGAATATATCCTGGAGAAACAAAAAAGTATAGTCAAAATGACATCTGCACATGTTCATCATGGCACTGTTTACAATAGCCAGAATCTGGAAAAAACTCGAGTGCCCGAGAACAGATGAATTGTTAAAGAAACCTGGTACATCTATACAATGGAATACTATGCAGCTGTTAGAAAAGATGAAGTCATGAACTTTGCATATAAGTGGATCAACATGGAAAGTATCATGCTAAGTGAAATGAGCCAGAAACAGAGGGACAGGCATAGAAAGATTGCACTCATCTGTGGAATATAAAATAACAGAGTAGGAGATTTACATCCAAGAATAGTAGCATATAATGCCAGGAGGTTGACTCCATAGCTTGGAAGTGGGCCTCACATGTTGGTGGAAAGTCATCCCAGATAGAGAAGGGAACACCAAGTAAAATGTTATTGGAGATCCTGTGCGGGGAGGGAGGTGCGTGCTGAAAATAGACTAGAGACTGAACACAATGGTCACTCAATACCCCTGTTGCAAACCACAACACCCTAAAGGAGAGAGAGAGAGAACAAATTGGAATGCCCTGGCACAGAGGCGGGGTGGGGTGGGGGGATGGAATCGGGGGGGGGGGTGGTATACTGGCTTCATTAGTAGTGGAGAATGGACACTGGTGGAGGGATGGGCTCTCGAACATTGCATGAGGGAAAAACAAGCATGAAAAGATGTGAATCTGTAACTGTACCCTCACTGTGACTCACTAAAAGAAAATAAATAACTTAAAAAAATAATTTTATAAAAAGGTGAAAATCACACTTTGATGTATTAAATATCATTTAATAAAACAAAAATTCATAGTGAATATATATGCATATATTGGCCCTATAGACATAATGCAGGGGACTAGGTGGTTACCTTTATTACACATAAACCCATTTCTAATTAGAACACCAGCGCTGCATACCGCCTTTTGAGAACTATGAGGAGTGATTTCTTAGCACAGATCCAAGTGCAACATCTGAACCCTGCAAAGTGTGGCCAAAATTTTTTAAAAAGATTTAATAAATGAAGTTTTTTAACATGAAGAAAATATTTAAAAAATATGAATCTTAAATAAACATCACAGAGTAAATAATTTTGGAGACCATTTAATGTAAGATAAATCACTTTTTAAAGAATAAGAATCACAACTGCTTTTTACTATGTTTTGTTTTTGTTTGTTTGTTTGTTTTATTGGCTTTTTTGGCAGTGCACAGTATTTCTGGAGGCCCTATCTGACTTGTTGTCTCAGTTTTCTGGCAGTTCAGTGAAAAGTCCCAAGGATGTGATATTACTTGTATCTTGTGGTACCAGGGACACTCAGGCTGCTCCAACAGTGCTTGAGGACTCCATAATCAATCACAAGTATTTGGTGGTCTCTAGATATGCACCCAATAATACTTATGGGGAATGTGGTGGCAAGAATCTAACCTGAGTATGGTTCATGACTGGAATGTACCCTAACGACATACTTTCTCCCAGGTTCTACTGGTTAAATTATTAATCCATAAAAGTATTTGTGCCACAAAATTAGAATTTTTGATTAAGGGAGGTTAATATGCATCTATGTTTTCTTCAAAATAAATACTAATGATGATTCTAATTATTGACATTTTTGAGTGTTTTCCTTATATCTAAGTTTGTCTATACTTTTAGATGTGCATTTCTTAAACTTTACAATATATGTATAATATAATTTTTATTTTAATAATTTATAAGAGAATGTTAATTTCACAAAAACAAACTAAAAGCCCTAAATTTTATGATATATTAATCTATTTGTCAGGCTGGAGCTATAGCATAGCGGTTGGACTTTCGCCTTTCACGAAGCCAAACTGTGTTCGATTCCACGGCAGAGCCTGGCAAGCTCCCCGTGCGTATTGGATATGCGAAAAACAGTAACATTAAGTCTCTCAATGAGAGACGTTACTGGTGCCCGCTCAAACAAAATTGATGAGCAACGGGATGACAGACAAACAGATTAATCTATTTGTATAATTCATATCTTGATAAAATTTATTTGTTTTATGACATTATTTAGTCAAGATTTATTTTCATTGGCAGATAATATATCTTGTTTTTAAAAATGGAAGAAATATATTTTTGTAGTTATTTTCTTTTTTCCTTTTTTTTTTTTTTTGCTTTTTGGGTCACACCTGGTGATGCACAGGGGTCACTCCTGGTGATGCACTCAGGAATTACTCCTGGCGGTGCCTCGGGGACCAAATGGGATGCTGGGATTCGAACCTGGGTCGACCGCGTGCAAGGCAAATGCCCTACCCGCTCTGCTATTGCTCCAGCCCCTGTAGTTATTTTCTTTAAGATATTTACTGACATTAATATAGCACAAACTGTTAGTCTCATCTTATAGTTGACACATGGATTCAATTTTCTCAGTTGTCCATCTACTCTTCCAATATGCAGACCTGAATCTTAATTTCAGCAAAGGTTTGAATTGAGAGTCTAATTCTAAATGAATTGAATTCTAATTCTAATTCTAATTAGACCCTCTAATTCAATTAGTTTCATATAAATTCTACTTAATCAATTTGTTTTCTATTAAATATATGACTGAATAATTTCTATGTATGCATACATGTTGAATTTTGTCAGTTCTCCATATCAAAATGTTAATCTCAAAACACATAATTTCAAAAATATTGAGACAGTTTTTATTTATGTGTTTTATCTATCAATATCAATTGCTTACATCTGAGATCATTTTAAATGTATATAAATTCACTTTATTCTCTATCACAATAATAATGTCATCACCAATAAACTTCTAGAAGCTATTTGTACAAAGGTAAGTATGAGAATTTAAAAAAAAATTTAGGGGCTGGAGTGATAGCACACAGGTTAGGGCTTTTGCTTTGCACGCAACTGACCCAGGTTCTATTCCCAGCATCCCATATGGTCCCCCGAGCACCGCCAGGAGTAATTCTTGAGCACAGAGCCAGGAGTAACCCCTGAGCATTGCCAAGTGAACCCAAAAGCAAAAAAAAAAAAAAAACTGTTTTAGTAGAAAGATAAAATCTTTTTTTGTCATTTTGAACTACCTACTGGTTTAGGGGATCTGTTGCATCCCAGCTAATACTGAAAATTAGTTTATTATTTAATTTGTGTTATGGTCCTTCAAATAAGATTTTTACATTTATATTATATTTATCATATATTTCTGTTATAACTTTCATTCTCCATGTCTTTTCCATACTTTGAGGTATAATTTATTCAGTTTCTTAGTGTCAGATAACATATATCATAATTTCTGATATTACTTTTCATTTGAAGTTTTTTTTCTTAATTTTGTCAGTTTTGTAGTCAAATCTTATCATTAACTTATCTTTGCCACCTGATGCTTCACGTGTTGATGTTATTTTAAATTTAAAATGCTTTAAACTAAAAAGTTAAACTTAAAATCACAAAACTGTGTTCAAGCCAAGAATGCAGTTTCTTCATATCTCTTTTCTCCACACATATATTTATTAAAAAGTTTTAATTCTTATGATTTTTATTACATACATTTATTAAAAAGTTTTAATTATTGTGTTTTTGTGAAATTACTATTCTCTTAAAATTATTAAAATAAAAATTATATTATGCATATTTTGTAAAGTTTAAGAAATGCACATCTAAAAGTATAGACAAACTTAGATATAAGGAAAACACTCACAAATGTCAATTATTAGAATTATCATTGGTATTTATCTTAACATAATAGCATAAATAGTACTTTAGAGTGATATTCTTTAAATTTTTATCTACTTTGGTTTTCTTGAAATATCAGTGTGATATATTAACAGAACCATGAGTTGGAATAGTTTTTTACTTTTTCAATGTAATGACACTGTTTTGGTTACATTTCTGATTTTTTTTTCTTTTTGGCTCACATTCAACAGTGCTCAGGGATTACTCCTAGTTCTCTAGTTCTGTACTCAGGGATTTTTTTTAATGGAATCACTGTGATATACAGATTTACAAAGTCTTAATGATGGGGTTTCAGTCATACAATATTCCAACACACATTCTCTCCACCAGTGTACATTTCCCACCACCAATATCCCCAGCGTCCCTTCTGCCACAGTCCCCCTCTGCTGACATATACACCATCTGCCTCTATGGCAGGCAGTTCTTTCCTTACTCTGTCTTTACTTTTATGTATTTTCTTTTCACTTCTAATTTATAATTTCAAGGGATTTTCACTCAGTGTAGTGTTCTCTCTCTCTTCTCTGTCTCTCCTTCTGTATCCACATGACCCTCCTTCTCTGTCTCTCTTTTTCTCTCTTTCCCTCTCTCTCTGTCCACCACTATCTATTTTTGTTTTTTGTTATGTCATGCTCTTAACTTGCACTCAGAAATCACTCTTGCAGGACTAGATGGACCATATAGGGTGTGAGCAGAACTGGGGTTTGCTGAGTGTTAGGCTAGTGCCAGGCCAGCTATCCTAATTTCTCCAGCCACTTTGACATGTTACTGAGTACTTTGATTGTAACATACTTTAATTGATGACACTATGACAAGTTCATTATTCACTATATCTTATTTGTTGAATTAGACCCTCTCCTTCAGAAGAAAAATGCTAGTAGATTCATTCATTCATTCATTCATTTGCCTCTTACTAATATATTTCTTCTTACAGATTTTTTCCACGAGTCTCCAACAGAATTTTTCATATAACTATAGATGCAGACACTTTTGTGCACTTTATTTCCCAATAAGTTTTCAAATTGTTTACACTTCTTTTTAGTAATGATGTAGGTGTTATAGTTTGCCATTTCTAAAAACTATAGAAATTCATAATCAGCCATTACTCATTATCTTAACATACCTAGGAAGAATCTGAATTTGCAATTATTTTAGTTTTAAGTTTATGAATGTTCTACTGTTATCTTTCAACAATATTGTTTATTTTATAGTGTCTTACTTCTGTCTTTTTTTGACCCTCTTATTAATTGAAGACAAATATAGTTTATACCTTGTCTTTGAAATCCATTATCTGTAATATTTGTAAATTTTAGTTTTATGTTATTTTGGTATTTGTGCTCATAGTTTTCCAGTTCTAGTTTGTTTTTTCTTTGTCATTCATTTTGCCTTGTAACCACTAATTCTGAGCCCATCTTTTTAGAATCTGTTATAGTAATTATTAGTGGTCTTGGTTTAAATTACAATCTTTAGTTGACTAAAGCACCACAAATAGAATATCACTTCAAAATAAATACATTACTTAAATTTTGAGACAACAGTGGGAATGTGAATCCATGTGAAACTCATATCTTATAGTTTGTGATTACAAATCTCAGGAGAGATATGTGTGTTCTTGTTGCTTTCTCATTACTACTTGGTATGAAGGTCATATAGACAGAATATTTTGTTGTCCCTTTCAGCACAGCTGGATTATGTCTCACACATACTAAAAATAAGTGTGATGACATTTAGATCTCCATCTTTATGCATTTTGCAAATTCCATGGATCCTTGGCTTTGTATCTTTTTACAGGATTCAGCACATTTACAAAAACAGTATCTAATTGTTATAAATTTTCCACACATACCATCTGATTTGTTCCTTCATTCTTAGTATTACTGCTATTACCTTATTTGCTGAAGATTATTTTGTAGTAAATTCAGAAAAGCATTCACAAAACATTTTTATTTGTAATGCATTTTCATAGTTATTTTTAAGTGTCTTAGAATTTTCTTCATTTTTCATTTTATTATAGACCCCTTTTCTACCCAGAAGAGCTTTAATTCTGATAATAAAACATAGTATGGTCCTAACCAAATAAGCAGGTTATATTAAATAATATATTCTTTTTTTCCCTAGATAAAATAAAAATAATATTTTCTCTTTGGTTCTTCCTAATGCTTATGGAAATTTGATCCGACAGGTTTTAACTCCCCCAAAGGATGATTATATAGAAACTTTAGCACTGTAGCACTGTCATCCCGTTGTTCATTGATTGACTTGAGCAGGCACCAGTAACGTCTCCGTTGTGAAGCTTGTTGTTACTGTTTTTGGCATTTCGAATATGTCAGGGGTAGTTTGCCAGGCTCTGCCATGCAGGCAGGATAATCTTGGTAGCTTGCCAGGTTCTCCTACAGGAACAGAGGAATCTAACCTGAGTTGGCTGCATTCAAGGCAAATGCCCTCCCCACTGTGCTATCGCTCCAGTTTATAGAAACTTTAGTCATATTAATATACTGTGTTTAGAAGAGTAGTTGATAGGGACATGATGTTAAATTATGTGATTGTTAGCCAGTTTTGCTTCCGATTCCAGTTATTTCCTATAAAATATGAGTAAACTTCAAATGAGGCTGAAATTTATTTCTAAAATTCCTTGAATTTATTTTCCCAGCTTTGTTGTAAATTTTATTAATAGATCCTATGAAAACTACTAAAGTAACTATAATTCTTAATTTCTATTATGTACACAAATCAATGTATTGGAAGACAAACTAAATTGGTAGCTAAAAATGTTTATATTAATGTTGATTATCCATGAACTGTCACCTGACTTTGGCTAAACTATATGTGTATTCTGATTAAGCTTTATCATAATGTAAAGAAAATATTATAAATATTCTGTAAGCATCTCTACACATTTAAAATTTTGTGCTTTTCCATCTATAACTGAGTTCTCCAACAAAGTCTTCATTTCTTTTACTGAAATTATCTCTGAACATTGTTACTATACTATTTTATTTAAATAAGTACATTTACCTATTACTTTTCAAAATAAAGATGTCATCTTAATGTCACTATAAGTATATGTAGTATTAATCTTTGTTCAATAATGTAAAGGCAGAAATGAATTAGCAATTTGAATATTGCTTTTCAATACATAAATTATGCTCTTTAAAAGAAATTCAGTTGTGTGCAATATTGAAGAAAGAGCAGAACATGATAATCTCAGATTATCATGTGGTAGATTTATACTTAGGGAATAGCCTCACCAAACCTTGCATATGTCCATATCTCTATATAACATCCACAGCATTGTAGGTTATTTCTTTTTTTTTTTTTGGTTTTAGTTTTTTTTTGTTTTTTGGGTCACACCCGGCTATGCACAGGGGTCACTCCTGGCTCTTCGCTCAGGAATCACCCCTGGCGGTGCTCAGGGGACCATATGGGATGTTGGGATTCGAACCCAAGTCGGCCGGGTGCAAGGAAAACACCCTATCCGCTGTGCTATCGCTCCAGCCCCAAGTAGGTTATTTCTTTGGAGTATGGCATGCTACAAATATAAACTCTTAATGTATTTAGGATATTGATAGCTCAGCCGGTAGGGCATTTGCCTTGCACACGGCTGACCCGGGTTAAATTCCTCCGTCCCTCTCAGAGAGCCTAACAAGCTACTGAGAGTACCCACCTGCACAGCAGAGTCTGACAAGCTACCCGTGGCATATTCGATATGCCAAAAACAGTAACAAGTCTCACAATGGAGACGTTACTGGTGCCTGCTTGAGCAAATTTATGAGCAAAAAGAGGACAGTGCTACAATGCTACAGTGCTACAGATAATTAGTTTATTTTTATAACAAATATTTGTATTACTTAGTATAGTTATGATATTATAAATTAAACATAACTAGGAAGCACCTGTTACATATTTTTTTATTTCTGACTCAGCAAACTAAGTACTGAATGTTGTATTTGAACAAATTGCATGAAAATGCTGCAAAACTAGGTAAGTTTGAAAGCTAAAGATTAAAATAAAAGAATAAATAATGAAAACTCAGCAATTATTTTTATTCTGAATTTGCACTATAGCTTATTGAGACATTCTATATAAGATCTACGATGAGAAAATTTAGTTAAGTCAAACAGTATATTTTCTACACAAAAATATATAAAAATGGAATTCATCATCAGACACCAGCCAGAGTCACATGTCCTCTCTGGGAGAATAACATGGCACTTGCCATAACCATTTTGCCGGACCCCGCACCAGGCTTTTTCACTCAGGTGCCTTGGAGGGGGGCGAGTTGGACCCCTCCCTGCCCCAATGGACGCAGCCCCAGCAGCCCAAAACCCCCAGAACTCAAGCACCACCACAGTCATGGTTGCTCTCTACACTCTCCCATGCGTGAACCTATGTCCCAACCCTTCATACTACACACCCTACCCATACTCCAAGAATACCGCACCATATTTGATGGGATTCAAAGTAGAAGGCAACAAATCTTAGAGGGAAATTTTTTTACAGATACACACACAAACATACACACATGCATATATATATGTATATGCATACATATATATATATATATGTGCACACAAGGCTCAACCTTTAACAACATGTTAGTGATCTTGTATAGAAGGGCTTAATGGCCCCTAGGTGAAATACAACAATCTTCACACTCTTTCCTCTATGGAAATTTTTTTGTAGCATTTTCAGCTGTTTTCCGTAACAAACAATAAAAATACATTATTTCAGTTCTGCTTTGGGGCAAGGGTTAGGGTTCAGTATGGAAACATCTGAAATATGTTGGTGGGAAGGTGTAATGTGGTGGAATTGGTGTTCAAATACTAAATGAAATCAAATATTGTGAACTACTTTATAAAATTAAAATTAATAAATATACATATTTAGCAATTGTTATTTTCAAAAATTATATTTTCTAATAATTGTAAGTATTCAGAAACAAAAGTTTACACAATCTTAAAATTCAGGGAAATTATTTCTTAGCTATCATTACACTTTACTTAATTTACTAAAATTTGTTTACTAAACTGTACTTTTGCCTCTAATGTTTTTATTTCTCTTCCTTTAACAGTGCCTAGTATTAATTTACCATTGAAGCATTGCAGACACTTTTTTGGGGGGATCGTGTCTAATTTCTGTTGTTGCTTTTTTTTATTTATTAAGTCACAGCCTGCTATGCTTAGTACTTACTCCTGGCTTTGGGTTCAGGGATAACTTCTGGAAGGACTCAGAGAACTGTTTGTGGTTCTATGGATAAAAGCCTATTTAGTTGTGTTGAAGACAAATGCTCTATCTACTGTTCTATTGCTCTCATACCCAAACATTTGTTATAGAGCTATTTATTTTAAAATGAAAAATAGAAAATAAAATATAGTCAAATATTTTTAAAGTGTTCAAATGTATTTTCCCAGAGAGAGAGAGAGAGAGAGAAAGTGAGAGAGAGAGAGAGAGAGAGAGAGAGAGAGAGAGAGCAGTCCTGTGACATTCAAAGTATGCATTGCTTAATGCAATATTCACAATGGGCCCTGGTTTATTTCTTACATATCTTCACCAACTTTAGTCTTTAGTGTTTTGAAGAAAATCCCTGACATTATACCATTTTTGTTTTGTTTTGGGATCACCCCTGACAGTGCTTAGTATTGATGTCTGGCTCTGAGCATGAGGCTAAATTCTGGTGGGGCTCAGGTGGACCATGTAGTACCAGAGATAGAACATGGATTAACAAGTTCTTTACTTGCTGTACTATCTAAATTAGACTTACAGTTCTAACTTATTATTATCCTTCCCCACCCCACCCCCAATAAGTCATGTTTTAGTTAATATTGCTCAAATACTAAAGTATAAATATCACTTTAAAATGTTATTAAAATTCTGATTTTAAATTCAGGAGATCTAAAACCTGGATTGATCCATGAAATTTCTATGATTTCTCTGTTCCTTGTCATAATTTCACTTAGAAATTTTTCTTTTGTTTATAAAAAATCCTTGCAAAGAAGTTCATGAAATCTCTATATGACTTTTACAGAAAGTACACGATTGTCACTATTTTGCTGTAGTTGTATATACATATGCATATATATTCATCTGGAGATAGATGTCTGTTTCTACTTGTATTTTAATGTGTCTTTAATATTTAAAAATGTAGATATACTCCATGAGAACCCTTGAAATAATTCTGTTTTGTCCTAAAAAATTAATTTATATATGTAATCAAAGAACATTTGGGTGAGATATAGTTCAGTAAATAGGGCTCTTGCCTTGCACATGACCTACCTGGCATCCTGCATCTCCTGTTTCCTTTGGTAGGAATAAGCCCTGAGCACAACTTGGTATCACTCCTAAAAATCAAATGAACAACAACAACAAAAGGATGTTAACAATTATACGATTCTACCTTTTTATGAGATCTTTTAACTTTTGCTTTCATAATTGAATGCAAAAGATGTTATATTTTGAGTTTATATCTTTATTCTCATTAATTCTAAGTCAATGTTTTGCGTTTTTTCATTTTTGTTGAACCTGAATAATTTTTATTATTATAGTTACTTCAACTAATATTCTTTATATTTGCTTTTAATAATATACCTCATCATTAGACGCAAAATATGAATTTCATGCAGTAAAAGTATAGAAGCAATATACATGTTCCTTTATCTCAATAGTTATTTGCACCAACAGATCTCATCATATTATTTTGATCATTTGGTTAATATGTTGTCTACAATGTACCCACAATTTAAACTGTTACACTTTTGAGTTTATAGAACGAGGCTGTTTTTCCAAAATATAAAAGGATTTTATTATAGTTATATAAAATGTTTCAACAGTGTTAAAATTTATGGTACTGATGCCCATCATCACTTCAGTACTCATTACTGCAGCCCATCATCACTGCAGTACTCATAAGCCACCACTGCTGTCCCTATGACATTCTTCATCCCCACACCTATGCACCTACACTGTTTGGTAATGGGTTTTATAAACCAAGGTCAAGGGAAGGGCCTGCTATTGTTTGATATTGCCTATGCCATTGTTTCATGTCTCTATGATCCACATATGATATTTTTCCATTGCTATTTTTCTATTGATCTCTCACTTATTTCACTTAACTTGTTACAAAAACTGCATGATTTAATCTTTTCTTGCAGTTGCATAGTAATCCATTGTGTATAGATCACTGTCACTATCATCCCATTGCTCATCGATTTGTTCAAATGGGCACCAGTAATGTCTCTCATTGAGAGACTTATTGTTACTGTTTTTTGGCATATCCAATACGCACGGGTAGCTTGCCAGGCTCTGCCTCGCTGGCTCGATACTCTCGGTAGCTTGCCGGGATCTCTGAAAGGTGTGTATAGATATCATAGTTTATTTATCCATTCATCTGCCACTGAACATTTGGGTTATTTCTATATCTTGGCTATTGCAGTAAGTGTTGTAATAATCGTTGATATTTCTTCAAATTCATATTTTTGAGTTTAGATGTGAAGAAGTGGAATAGCTGGTGAGTTTTGAAATTCTCTTCTTACTTTTCTAAGGACTTTACATACTGCTGTCCAGAGAGGTCTAACCAGATAACATTCCCATCAAAAGTGCGACAAGGTTCTTTTTCACTACATCTTTACCAATAATGATTATTTATAGTCTTTTACATATATACTGTTCTCTTGTTAGGGACTGGAGCAATAGCACAGCAGGTAGGGCATTTGCCTTGCACGTGGCCAACCTGAGTTTGATTCCTAAATCCCTCTCAGAGAGCCCGGCAAGCTACTGAGAGTATCCCACCCCCATGGCAGAGCCTGGCAAGCTACCCATGGCTTATTCCATATGCCAAAAACAGTAACAACAAGTCTCACAATGGAGACCTTATTGGTGACCATTCGAGCAAATTGATGAGCAACGGGATGGCAGTGCTACAGTTTCTACTGTTCTCATTGATATGAGATGATGTCTCATTAAGTTTTTCCATGGCGAAAGAATTTATCTAGTATAAGAATAAAAATAATCCTATGGTGGAGAATACTTTAAAAGTAAAATGCTAAAAACTACATTTATCCCATAAAAAAACCGAGATAGCAAGTCAATCGAAGCTCCCCAAGAAGAAATATGGATGGCCAGTAGGCATGTGAAAACATGATTTTATTACTTATTGTCAGGGAAATATCTGTCACTGTCACTGCCATCTCGTTGCTTATCAATTTGCTTGAGCGGGGCACCAGTAATGTCTCCATTGTGAGATTTGTTGAAAAGGTATTGGTTATCAGATCTCAATAAATATTATAAAGTCTCTAAAATAATATTGATATAATTTTGATGAATAAAATATCAATACTGTAAGTATATTATCATTTAATTTTAATCAGTATCCCAATTTATTTAAATAAAATTATTTGCATTTATATTTGATGCCTAAATATCTTTGTATCAGCTCTAGAGAATGTGGTCTGTCATTTTTATGAGTAGGATAGATTAAACATATTTGGAAAAAATTAAATATTTGAAGTATGGTTTTATCTTTGACTAAATCTATAACTAGAAAAAATGTTCTCAAAATTGTCCATATGTTTATGATAAATAAATTTTTGTGTGAATGATAAATAGTGAATGAATTGCCTCTGATCACATTGGGTTAAACGTTTTTAGGAGAAAAAACTTATTAAAATTAATCCAAATGATCAGCATAACAGTTTAAAAGAAACATGTGCTTTAATTTGTTAAGCTCTAACCTTTTCTGTATTAGAAAAATACTTTGACACAAACACTTTACAAATGTCAGCAGAAAATCTATACTCCATTTCTTCACATTGGTTTTGTGACATTGTGTTTGCTGATATTCGACAAGGGATAAGTTGGGATTGATTTCTTCTGCTTCTGCTCTTTTTTGTTGTATTACGGGAAATTAAAAGAATGAAATGAACTAAGTCTTTCGCAACCCCATAGTCACTCAAGTGGGTAAATCTACAAAAGGTAAACCTATCCACTCCCTGGGTGTTAAAGGTCAATAAAAAAATTCAGAATAGTACATTCATTTAAATAGAAGGAATTGATAACATGTTACAGTTTGTGAAGAAGAGGTTTGCTTCATGCATACTTTATAAAGATGGCTTTAAAATCAAAATGATTTTCTCACATGGGTGAGATACTCTAAACCTACATTCTAGTTCTCTCTAGATAAGGTGCATCCAAAGTTGAATATTTAATTTTAGTCTTCATCATGTAGAAGGTTATAAAAAAAGTTAACAAAGAAGCTTCAGATATTTTTATTGATAGAAAATTCAAATTAAAAATATGTGTAGTTAATTAAACTGGAGAAGATAAAGAATAATTGATTTTCATTACCTAAAATTTGATTTAGTTTTAATTAGTTTTATTGAAAATCTAAATTAGTATAATATTTTTATAAAAGAACTAAAATGTATTTTGATATTAGTTTTAATTGCTAGAAATGATTTGTATATACTTGCAAACATGTGCATTGTACATCACATATTCATTGTGATATTTTTAATAGCAGAAAATATTTAATTTCATTTTCTATCAGACTTCTTAAATAAATTTTGCTAAGTCAATATAAAAAATTGACATTTAGTCATTAAGTGTAGGCTTAAAGTAAAATTGTCTAAAGTACAATAAGTCCAATTATCTCTAAGGATACATATGATTGTGGATCTAGCATATTCATTTTCACATAATACTATATAAAGCATTTTAATTTTATATATATACACATGTAACATTTTAAAGGCTTGTATATTGTGATAACCTTGAGAAAAATCATGAAACAGGAAAATTTTACTTTGCACAATGATGATTTATAGGTAAGTTTCTACTTCAAAACATAATTGATTTAGTAAATTCAAACAATAGACTAATTTTCAAGTGAACATGTGAAACATTTAGATAAGAACACAGAAAGTTAGTAAATAGTGTCTGATTTATTAACATTGAATTTAAACCTTTTATGGTTTAAGATTTATGAAAAGAAATTACAGTCATGGAAAAAAGATTTATATAGACTATTCATTAATTTATTCTTTATTTTTCTAATTCTTCAGAGAAAAGCCTATACTTCCTTCTTGCACTGGAACACCAAATATTATTATAGCTTTATATTTCTGCTTCTTTTTTATTTCAGTTCCATACTCAAGAAATATAGAAAGATGTTTTACCTAAAACTGAAGTATGAATTATAAGAATGTTAAGTGTAGGAATTTGTTCTTTCTGTAGACTGAACCCAAGAAATATGTGTCCATGAATTTTATAGTGCTGTGTGTGCAGGTGTGATTTTAATTACCTTATAAATCATGAGATGCTTGACCATTTTCTCTTACCAAGTTCTGATGAATTCTATTAAAGTCTATTATAATTTGGAAATCATTTGAAAGTTTTCTTTTGAATCTATGAAAAGTAATAGTCTAATAAAATAATGACTTTAGGGGCCAGAAAGATGGTATAGTGGGCTAAGTCTTGACTTGCATACAGCTAAGGCTGGTTGAATCTCTGGCACTTTATAGGGTCCCTGACACTTTTTAAGGGTTATCCTCGAATGTAAAGCCAGGAGTAATCTCTAAGCACTCCTGACTGTGGCCCCAAAACTAAAAAAATAATGACTTTATGCATGCTTATTGAATTTTTAGTTGATTCAAATCCCATTGTTCTACACATTAACTATATACATTTAAATTCAATAGAAATCATTTTGATTCTTACATGCTTGATTCAAGTATATCAGTCTTGTCATCTTGCTACTTTCGAGGGAAATGAAAGTCTGGATTGTAAACTGATGTTAAGTTTTAAGAGCATACAAATCAATGACCAAAGAATTTGAGTATTTATTTCCCTGAATGTAATTCTTTTGCTTAGTAAATCTCAATGAGAAGATACCTCTCTGATTAAGCACATGTTGAACTTTAGATTGCAATAATCAAAGACTTGTTTAATTTACATTTTAGATTATTTAAGAAGTCTTCAGCAAAAAAAAAAGTGCATTATAATATGTGATGATTACTGTAGATGTTATAAAAGAGTTTAATCCAGTGGGAATGTTCATCAGCATACTGTAATCAGCAACTAGAGAGAATGCTTAATTACAGTTATTTAGGTGACAAGCTGATGTAGTGGTGATGTTGAAAACAGAAAAGGATCCCTGGATTAACACTTCCAACATATAAGAGAATATGAAAATGCATCATTATCAATGAGGATGTCTCATTTTAGGAATGTTTATACTTATTTATCCCATTCTACAAATTCCAAAGTTAATCCTCTCTACTAGATAAATTTTTGAAAAATAATATTTTGTATGGAAAAATTAAAGCCCAACATACTAAAGGAAGTCAATTTAAGTTAATAATTCATAAATTATATAGCCACTGCAAAATAAGACTGACTTGACAGCAAAGGGGACTTGCAATTTTTTCTGATTTATTAAGAAAAATTGTAATAGATTACATATCCTAAATATATCTCTTTAAAATTTATTATCTATTTAAAGTGTTTAAAAATTATTAGACTGGAGAAAAGCACATCTCAAACACTGTTGTATTGGTTTACTGATTATGCTGTAACAAATAATGTCAAATAATATACCTGACACACTATAGAAACACTCTCAGAGCAGGAGGCCAAAAGTCCGAAATCAAGGTATCAACAGGTCCCTAAAATTCCCTGTAAATATTGTAGGACATATTCTATCACTGGCCTCTTCCAGGTTCTAGGATTCAGAATGTGCCACTCCAATCCCTTTGTGGTCATATTACATTATCTTCTTCCCTCTGTATCTCTCCTTTAAATCTCTCATGAGACAGCTGATATTGAATTTAGGGGTCCACCTAGATAGATAACTCAGGGACTATCTGCCTATCTAAAGATTTTTAACTAAGTTATCTTTTTCAGTACTCTGGTTTTTCAATAACTTTTACAAGCACCAGATTAGGAGTATAATTGATGGGGTGTGAAGCATTCAAGTCATTAAAACTATTTTATCTCAGAATAAGCACTCAGATTCATGTTAGGAAGACCCATCATTTTGAAGGCATTCTAATGAAATATGGCAGATTAAGTGAATATGATGCACATTTAATTAAAAAATCAGAAATATAATAGGTCAGTTTTTTGGAGACTTCCCAGTGTTCATTAAGTCTTGAGGCTCCATCAGATGTTTCTTGGTCAACCAGGATGGGGGTTCAATGCAAAGCTCCAAAGAGTCAGTTTTTCATGCAACCCCATAAGAAAAGGGGGTGTTGAAATGAACAGAAACTTTCTCAAAGAAGGAATTTGAATGGCTAAAAGACACATGTGAAAATGCTCTACATCACTAATTATCAGGGAGATGCAGATCAAAAACAATGAGATATCATCTCACATCAGAGACTGGCATACATCTAAATGAATGAAAGCAACCTATGTTGGCATGGGTGTGTGGACTCTCCTTCACTGCTGGTTGGAATGTCGACCGGTTCAGCTCTTCTGGAAAACAGTTATGGACATTTCTCAAAAATTTAGAAGTGAGTTCCCATTTGACCCAACAATAACACTTCTGGGAATATACCCCAGAGATGCAAAACAGTATAGTATAAATGACATCTGCACTTGTATGTTAATTGCAGCACTATTTACAATAGCCAGAATCTGGAAACAAATAGAATGCCAGAGAACAGATGACTGGCCAAAGAAACTTTGGTATATCTACACAATGGAATACTATGCAACAGTTAGGAGAGATGAAGTCATGAAATTTACTTGTGAATGGATAGACATGGAGAGTATCATGCTAAGTGAAATGATTCAGAAAGAGAGAAACAGGCATAGGAAGATTACACTCATTTGTGGAATACAAAGTAACAATGGGAAACTAACACCCAAAGTCAGTAGGCACAAGGAACAGAAGACTTGCTCCAGGGCTTGGAAGCCTGCCTCACATGCTGGGGGAAAAGGCAGTTCAGGTAGAGAAGACACCACCAAGTAAAGGATTCTTAGAGGACCCGCTTGGGATGAGAGATATGTAGTAAAAGTAGACTGTAGACAGAACATGATGGCCACTTAACACCTGCATTGCAGACCACAACACCCTAAATGAGAAAGAGAGTAAAATGGGAATCTGCATGATACAAAGGCAGAAGGGAGTAAATGGGGGGGGGGGTGTGGGAAGGAGACTGGAAATATTGGTGGTGGAGAATGGGCAGTGGTGGAGGAATGGCTACTTGATCATTCTATGACTGAAACATAAACATGAAACTTTGTAAGTCTATAACTGTATCTCATGATGATTCATTAAAACACACACACACACACACACACACACACACACACAAATGAACCAAAGAGTCAGTTTTTCTCAGTGTCTGTGGTACTGGTCTCTACCTGTGTTGCATAAGGGAGGGCTGCAAGAACACACCAGAAAATTTGGAATTAAAACAAATACCTTAAACCATAAGGTCTCTTGTAGTCACAGTACTATAAATATAATATTGAAAAGAAATGCTAATAAAATATATACTATAATGTTTATAGGTGTTTTTAGGTAGCTAATCTAAGTAATAAAAAATAAAGATTTAGCAGAGCATCATTTCAGCAAATAGACATATTCTATTGCTTTTACTTTATTTT
Organism: Sorex araneus; assembly: GCF_027595985.1. NCBI lineage: Eukaryota > Metazoa > Chordata > Mammalia > Eulipotyphla > Soricidae > Sorex > Sorex araneus. The sequence goes on along the minus strand of NC_073305.1, from coordinate 129,738,055 downwards.
GGTGCAATGAAATACCTCATCTTTGCTGACATGAACATGCATTTGAATTTTTGGGGCCAGCGCCTATGCTGCCTGAGCCCATGTGCTGCTTGCGTGGCCAAGCACATGCAGTGCCCGAGTACATGTGTAGCCAGCATCTCCCCTCTGGAGATGTGTACTTTCATGCTTTCGTGTCTATTGCTAGGATGTGTGTAGAGCTCTCTCCACTATTGGAGAAGCCCGTGTTCTCTCTTGAACGCGTTACTCTTACTCTTCTCTCTCCCACTTATCCCTTCCTTCTTCCCTCAAAAAACCTCTGAATAAAATCTGTTTACTTAAAAATAAATAGATAAATAGATAAATAAATAAATAAATAAGCAAGCAAATAAGTAAATTTTAGGGCCCAAAGAGATATTAGCTTGTCTTGCTTGAGACAACCTCCTGGTCACCACATATGAGACTTCAAGCACCACAGATATGATAACTGAGCACATGAGCATAGAACCTAAAGTAAATACTAAGAACCATGAGGTATGTCCCCTTCCCCGCTGAGTAAAGAAGCATTTCCATTTCAGTTTTGCCTAAAATACAGTTTTCTATTTTGTATGCCTAGTGGATTTTTGAAAGTTCCGTAGATGTTCAGAACTCTGGAAATTGTATATAATTAAAATCAGCAATGCAATCATAATATCATATAAAACTCAAACTTTGAACACAAACATATAAAAGAAATAGGAAATAATAAGAGCATAACAAAATTGTTTATTTATTAACTCGGTTATTGGTTTACACATTGTTGAGCTAATAAATCAATGAATTATGTATTAAACATTTACAGATAACAAAAGTAATACATGTAGATATGGAGAACTCATATTGTAAAAATTATATTTTATCCATATTGTTAAATACTTTACTTATGTTTAAATGAAAAGTGAACTTTAATATTTACCTTTTTTAAATTATACTTTAGAAAATTGCAATAGTATTAAATATTGTGTCTAGGTATAGATAATTACTGCATCCAACTACCATCAATGTGCTCATGAACCTTTACCTTTCCTTATGTCACCTCTAATTTTGTCTTTTCTCTCATTCTTTCCATTACTGCTTAACACCCTTGGTGTTTCAAGTACAAGGGTTTGTCATGTTTAATATTCTGTACCTTCTTGATTTGTTTTTCTATATTTACAGATCTCATAAATGAGTGAATTCAGTCAGTACTTGTTCTTCACTTCTGAGTTATTTTGATTAACATGATACACTCCAGTGGCATCCATATCGCTACAAACTGCATGATTTTGTAATTTTTGCAGTTGCATAATATTCCAGTGCATAGAGATACTGAAATTTATCTGTTATTGGATATTTCGGTTGGTTTTATATCCTGGCTATTGTAGAAATTGTTGCAATGAACATATATTTTATTTTATCATTTAAAATTTATATTTTTGCATTTGTGGATTATATGCTAAGAACTAAAATCATGGGGTTCTGGGAGTTTTAGTCTTAAATTTTTAAGGACTTTCCATACTGCTCACCATAGAGGATGAATCAGAAAACATTCCTACATTGGGAATTAGGTTCCCTTTCCCAGCACATTTATGCCAATACTGGTAATTTCTAGTACTTCTAATATATACTGTTCTCACAGATGTAGACTATATCCTGTTATTTAGACTTGCAGTTCCCAACTAACGCATTTGAATGTTTTTATTTGCTTGTCGGATAGACATATGCTTCCTCAGAGTAGTGCCTATTTATCCTCTTTCCTCATTATTTAGTGAGTTTACTGGTTTGCTCATTGCTTGAGTTTTATGAGTGCTTTATATATCTTAAATATTAGCTCTTTATCTAATGTATTGTATGTAAATATTTTCTCCAATCAAGTTAATTACTTGGAACTGAGAAATAGTACGTTGTACAAGGCACTAGCCTTGCAATAAGGCAGGCCGAAGTTCTATCCCTATACCACAGTCCCCCAAGCACCATCACAAAATCCCTGAGTACAGAGCCAGGAGTAAGTCTGAGCACAATTGAGGGGAGCCCCAAAATAAAATATAGCACAAAGCATCAAAAGCAACAAAACAGTTATCTTCTTATTTTAACAGTAGTTTTCATTACCATTCAAAAAGTTTAATTTGATTTAGTCCCATTTGTTTATTTTTGGGCTTTGTAAAGGCACCACTGATTCTTGTAGCTTGAGATATTTGCCTTTTTTTTAATCCACCCATTTTAATGATTTCTGGACTGATTTCAAAGTCTTTAGCCTACTTTGGGTTATCTTATAGAATGGTGTGAGATATGGTCACAATTTGGTTTTGTGCATATGCCTAACCAGTTTTCCAAGCATAATTTAAATGGAAAGACTTTTCCTTTGCCCAGTTCATGTCCCAGCAAAGTTGCATAAATTAAATGTTTATAAATTTAAGAGTTTTATCCCTTCGAATGCAAATGTGTTCCATTGGAATAATAATAATATCTGTTTATTCTTGTACCACACAATTTAACCACTCCTTTATAGTACAAGAAAAAGAATGGAAATGCAATACCACCTGGTCTGTTTTTTCTTTGAATTGCTCTGGCTATTCTGGAAGATTTGTGATTCCATTCAAATTTTAGTAGAGTTTGTTCTAAGTCCTTACACAAAATAATAAGTGTTTCAATGGAGGTTCCAATGAATCTGTATAATATTCTGGGTAGAACAGCCATTTGACTATGTTAATTATTCCAATACAGGAATATGAATTTTTTTCATTTCCTAGTATATTCCCTATTTTTTAATAGTGACTTACCATTTTTAATGTGTAGGCCTTTCACATCTCTGGAAAAGTAGAATCCTACATAGTTGATATTTTTGTACACAATTTAAAAGTAAGATTGCTTTTATTACTTCTTTTCTTGTTCATTCTCTGCATATAGAAAAGCATTGGGGTGTTTTGGGGTGTTATTTTTTATTTTATTGCATTCATTTTGCTTGATTGCTTCTAAAAGCTTTTGAGAGATATCTTTGTATTTAGGTTGTTCTATGTATATTATCATATGGTCATAAAATAGTTATGGTTCTATTTGTTCTGTTTTAATAAGGTATCTTTTCTTTACTTAATTGCTGTGCAAGAAAGTGGAGATCCTTGTCTTGCTCTTGATCTCAGAGAAAGTGTTTAGCTGTTAGCTATTGAGTATGACATTGTCTGTGGGTTGTTTGAAGATTTCTATTGCTATTTTGAGGTATATTCTTTATACCCCTAATTTTTGAGTGTTTTTTCTCAAACTATGAATGGGTGTTAAATTTTGTCAAAAGCTTTCTCTATAAGTGTCATTATCATAATGACTTTATTTTTCTCTAGCTGATATGGTATATTGCATTATTTTATTTGTACATATTGAATGAACTATGTACCCTTGGGATGAATTTCATTCTGTAGCGGTGGATAATGTCTTAATATTTTGTTAGATAAGGTTTTAAAGGATTTTGTTGAGAGTTTTTAACTGATATTAATCAGTTTGTTTTTTTTGATGGTATCTTTGTTCTTCATTCCGTGATTTTTTACTAAACTGGCATTTAGAAAAATTATTAATATGAAGAAATTTGCTCTGATAAATCTATGAAGTTTATTTTTATGCCCTTTGTTTATTCAGTTTTTGAATTTCTCTATATATATACATATATAATGTAGACTATTGAGGGTGAAATTTATTACTTGAATGTGTATGTACATACTCATATATATATATATATATAGGATATTCGGAATGAAATTGGCTGCTTGTTTGATTATATGTGCATGCATGTATGTGTATCTATATTAATTACATTATACATATGTTTGGAGCATTGAGTGGGCTTGACTGACAGGACACATGCATAGAGATGTGTCTGCATTTATTTGCATATCTGCATACAAGCAGATACAGGGCACTCATTTGGGTGCTATTCTTACAGCCTGCTCCCTTGAAGTTGCCAGACTAATGAATTCTAAAGGGACAGACCTAATTTTTTAAAAAATGAAAAAATAAAACAAAGGCACAGACCTGATTATAGCTCAAGTTCGTGAAATAGGGAGGAGCTTCCTCCGTACTTGAGAATCTCTGGCACGTGACATAAGCTCTCTTGAGAGGAGCTGTCCTCTGCACCCCCCTGCTGGAGAAGCACTGATGTGGAGGTCCATCACTTCTTCTTCCGACCAGAAAGAGCCACAGGTGAAAACAAGGACTGTTTGCAAAGCTTCATGATGTAAAAGGGGACCGAGCACCCCTTAGTATTCTAGGGTTTTAGAGTAGGCGTCTGTGCCCATCTCTTTCTAAGGGTGGGCTCAGGATGGAAAAGCCTGAGAACCTGGGGGTGCTACCTTCTGACCTGCTTTATTTGGGCTACAGAGTCATTGTGGAATTGCTGTAGGAGACCGGGGAGAGGTGAAGGCGGTGCCCCAGTGTTGGTTGTTATGAGGGTCACAGATGCTTGGGCTGGCACATTGGAGAGGGCCATTGCTTAAGAAAATTCCTCCAGGCTTCCAGCTTGCCAGTGTAGCCGGTGCCTGGACACAAAGATACCGCATGAACACTGGGCTGTCCCAGTTGTCTCGTGGCAGTATCCCCACCCACCTGTCAGCGGGTTAGCCCCCTACCCCCTCTAGGATGACGGTGGAGGTTTGAAGTGGGCCGTGGACTTTTTAAAACCACATCTCTCCAGGGTCCCAAACCCCAGTATCACATGGACTACCCTAGTGTGTGACAAAACAGGCACACGTGCTTCTCGTGGGCCACCAGGACTAGTCAGATGTGTGAGTGAGACTATAAATATCCAGTGACTCTGGGCAGAAAATGTGACTTTTTCTTTCTTTCCTTCCCTTTTGTCTTGTCACACCTGATAATGCACAGGGGTTACTCCTAGCTCTGCACTCAGGAATTACTCCTGATGGTGCTCAAGGGACCATATGGGAAGCTGGGATTCGAACCCGGGTCAGTCGTGTGCAAAGCAAACGCCCTACCTGCTGTGCTATCGCTCCAGCTCCTCACCCTTCTCTTTTTCTTTCCTGTGGATGCCTCACTGCAGCTAAGCCGGCAGGAAGGAGGGTTAGTGTTTATGCAGCACCAGGCCCGCCTTGTTCATACTGCTTTCTCGTTCTCCATTTACTGTCTGTACCATAATCACTGTGCACTCTAAGACTATCTTGCCTTGAGCTGTATTTCAGTGATAGCATACTGTCTTTCTCCAGTTGCTGCATTATCACTGCTACTGTCACTGTCATCCCGTTGCTCGTCAATTTGTTCGAGCAGGCACCAGTAATGTCTCTCATTGTGAGACTTATTTGTTACTGTTTTTGGCTTATCCAATATGCCACGGGTAGCTTACCAGGCTCTGCTGTGTGGGTGCGATACTCTCAGTAGCTTACCAGGCTCTCGTAGAGGGACGGAGGAATCAAAAACAGGTCAGCAGCATGAAAGGCGAACACCTAGTTTATAATTACCACCAAATTATGTTCTATGTATAAGCTTAGAATGATTTCCTGGTTCTTTTTTTATTTTTTTAAAATTAAACCACTGTGAGATATGCAGTAACAAATTTTTGCATTACTGTGTTTCAGTCATACAATATTCCAACACTCATGCCTTCACTAGTGTACATTTTATTCATTTAAATTACATTTTTAAATTTTTAACCTTTGGAAAGATCAAATACCAAGGCACTGTGATTTACATAGTTATTCATAGTTGACTATGAGTCGTACAATATTCCAACACAAATCCCACCACAGGTGTTAACTTCCCTCCACCAGTGTCCACAGGTTTCTTCAAAATCCAGCCTGCCTCCTTGACAGGCATATTTGTTAATTTGGTTGCTTTAGTTTTGACGTATGCTTATAGTAGTGTTAGCTTCTGAAATTTATATATATATATATATATATATATATAATATATTTATATATATACCACACTTTCTACACCACCAACCTTTCCAATACTCCTCTCTCCTACCCATGTTACCTCCCATTTATTTTTCATAACACATTCCCACCCCCTAATGAGTTTATTTTCTCCCCTGTTGTTATAATTTATATAATAAAGAGTTGAGGTAAAATATGGGATCTATCCTCTTGCTACCTTGCATTCTCTCCCTCTGCCATTCTTCTATAGATCACCAATAAATGACAGCATCCATTATTTGCCCTTATGACTCACTTAATGTGGTATCCTACAGTTCCATTCAAATCACATAAACCTGTATGGTTTTATCATTCCTTACAGTTGTATAGTATTCTAGTGTATATATTATACCATACTTTTATTATCAGCTCATCTGTTGATAGGCATCTAGGTTGGCTCCATATTCTAGCAATGTTACTGAGCACTGTAATGAACGGTGGTGTGCATGTTGTCTTCTTTAATGAATATTTTTATGTCCTAGTGGTAGATACCAAGAAATGGATTTGCTGGGTCACATGGCAGCTTTATTCTTTCAGGAACCTCTATACTGGTCATAACAGCTGACCAGTCAACATTTCTACCATGAGGGATTGAGAGCCCTTTATTACTATAGTGAATATCAACTATTGTCAGTTTTTTTTTAATATATATGCCATTCTTACTGGTGTGAGATGGTATTTTATTGTTATCTTAATTTGGATCTCCCTGATAATAAATGATTATCAACATTTTGTGACGTATCTATTAACCATTATAGATATATGGCATATGTCTATATGTCTATATTCTTCAGAGAAGAGTTCATTTTTCTCTTTCTGCTCCTGCCTGATGCTTCAGGTAGGTCCTAAAGAAAATCAATGGCTTGGTTCCTTGTACCGAATGGATAGCAAGGTTGACCAAAGGTCATTGCTGGGACTGCTGGGCCCATTGCTTGGGACTGCTGAGCCTCCTGAGCTCTGCTGAGACAGCTTCCAAACCCCACCTGAAGAACAAACAAACAAACACAATTTACTACATTATAGCATTGGAACAAAATTAAAGAAAGATAAAGTAGATACAGAGATAAGGATATTGTAACTGAGAACCAAGAATAACAAACGCAGTTGGAAAATCCAGACGGTCAAATAAAAATCAGTGTAAGAGGAAGATTCAGGAAATATTTCAAGAAGGTGTGTTGGAATATTTCCCCTTTTCCAGCTGCCTTCTGGAGTTTTGTCACAAAAACCTTTTGTCACAGAAACCTAGCTGATCTTTGACCCACAGATCTAAGGCTTGACTTGACATTGTAGATTCCAGGCTCTGACCCAGCCTAGTCTTTGGGATGTAAATTTCAGGTGCTGTCTAGTTTGTAATTGACATGTAGATTTCTTGCTGCAGCCCAGCCTGGTCTTTGGGATGTAAATCCGAGTGCTTTCAGCCCAAAGAAGGCTTCGGTTTTGGTTTTGTATCTTCTTTCCAGGGGGCCTAGATTAAGGGCCTGCAGATTCAAGAGAATTATGTTGCCTCAATGTTCTGCCTGTAAGATCTTTTGGTGCTTTTAGTGACGTCAATGTATTGGGCCCTTTGGAAGGGCCATGATCAATAAAAGGGGTTCGGAGAGTAGGTGAGGGGCGGAAAGTGTATAGAGGCGGGAAAGTGTATAGGGGCTGAAAGTGTATAGGGGGCGGAAAGGTGTAGAGAGGTCAGGGAGAGTGTATAGAGAGAAGATTGGAATAAACTGCAAGTGAGACCAACCATCATGGCTCCGTTCCTTCCTTCGCCTGCCACATCTTTGCCATCAACCTCCCCGGGGTGGGGGAAGTGGCCGGAGGCTACCGAACTCGGGTGGCGGGAGAGACAGCTGCTGCCCTAGGCCCTGTGCCTGGCTCAGTGCGGTGAGGCGTCCCTTCCCTCGCCCGCGCCTTTTCTTTTTATTTTTATACAAGGTGTATCACATGCATGACCTGTGAAAGATCCCAAATACAATTCCTGACATGACATGATATCAGAATACCATTGGGTGTGATCCTTGTGTAACTAGCACCACAGCACTGAGATGGAGCATCTACCCATCTTTTTTGTACTGTCACCTTCTCATTAGGAGTAGCCCCCTAGTACCACTGGGGAGACTGCTGTGGAAAAATGTAATAAAATATGCAAATAATAATAATTTAATAGATGCGCCAAAATTAACTCAACACTAATTAAAAGATTGTATGTAAGATCTGCTTCCCAAAAATTCATGAAAGAGAATATGGTGTTCCACTCGTGGGTGTTGACTGTAGAGATTTTCTGAGCATTTTTTACTCAATGGCAAAAGAGACAAAACCAACTAACCAAGAAAAAAAATAAGCTTAACTAATTGAATTAAAACCATCAACAGGGGGCTGGAACAATAGCACGGCAGGTAGGGCGTTTGCCTTTCACGAGACAGACCAGTATTTGATTCCCAGCATCTCATATGGTCCCCTGAGCACTTCCAGGAGTGATTCCTGAGTGAATAAGCCAGGAGTAAACCCTGTGCATCTCCAGGTATGACCCAAAAAGAAATAAAAAATCAACAGAAAATCTTTGGCACAGTGATAGAAATTACAATACAAATTAAAAAAAAACGGTCTAATGACTACAAGACATTTTTACAGAGTATAGAAGACAGCAAATTAGTATGTAAGTCTATAAAGAACTCAGAATTCAACAACAAAATAGTGAATGACCCAGTTAAAATATGTATAGGTGGCTTGAAGATACCTCTTCAAGAAATATGAATCGATGGTCAAAGGAATATAAAAATATATTCTATTTTATTTCACAGAGAAATAAAACTCAAAACCACGATACACCCATGATCTACCAAAGTGATGGAATTTAATCAGTATTTGAGAGGATACATATAAAAAGGAGCTCTTGTACACTGTTGGTGGGGATGCACCTTGTCCAGTTTCTATGGAAAGCAGTATGGCAATTCCTTAAAAAAACAAAAATATATGGCCTTGTAGTATGAGTTTATGTTTTTATATCTGAAGAATATGAAAGCACTAACTTAGAAAAAGATATGCATCCCTATGTTCATAGCAGTCTTATTCAGAGCTATCGAGGCATGGGAATAACCTAAATGTGCAACCAAAGGGCCAGAAAGATAACTCAAAGGCTGCAATTTCACACGAAGGAGACCTGGCTCCATTCCCTTGCTCAGCATGGTTTCCTGAACACACTCAAAGCTACTGAAGCACGGGGCTGAGAGTAGTGCCTGAGCACTGCAGGGTATGGTCCCCAAATAAACAGAACAACAACAAAAAATAAAAGTAAATAAAATTGTCACTGTTGTCCCATTGTTCATTAATTTGCTAGAGCGGGCACCAGTAACATCTCCATTGTGAGACTTGTTACTGTTTCTGGCATATCAAATATACCATACCACTAGTAGCTTGGCAGGCTCTGCCATGTGGGTGGAATATTCTCGGTAACTTGCCGGGCTCTCTGGGAGGGACAAAGGAATCAAATCCAGTCAGTCACATGCAAGGCAAATGCTCTACCTGCTGTGCTATCATTCCAGACCATAAATATAATTAAGATAAATAAATGTTATTTGAGAACCTCAAAAAAATTAAAATAAATGCATCTATACTCTCACACATGTAAGTATGCACAGAAAGAATTCTAGGACAGGGGTTGGAGTGATAGAACAGTGGGTAAGGTGTTTGCCTTGCACGCAGCTGACCCGGGTTTGATTCTCAGTATCCCGTATGGTCCCCTGAGCACCGCCAGGAGAGATTCCTGAGTGCAGAGCCAGGAGTAACCCCTGTGCATTACCGGTGTGACTCAAAAAGAAAATAAACTAGGAGAGCCACTACTAGTATTAGATTCCAAATAGAAAATGCCTTTCTGAGTTTTGCTAATTTTTATTTCTAATTTTCTTTGATGTGTGCACATTGCTTTTGTGTTTTTTTTTTTTCGGGGGGGGGGTGAGATGGGTGGCCCACACCCACCAGTGCCTAGGACTTACTCCTGGATCTGCACTTAAGTATCAATCCTGGTGGGTCCAAGGGACAGATCATACACGTACAAGGTACATACCCTACCCACTGTACTGCACCTTGCTTTCATACTCTTAAATGAAACTGAAGTTAAGAGATTACATGCCTCACATCCAAAAATGAACAACCTATATCTATTATAATATAATGAAAATAAGTAAGATAAAAAGTAATCTTAGGAATAATAATAAAATGCTACAGAGATATTAGCTACGGCAAAACCACCTTGTTTCATGGAAACAAAGCACCTGGTTGTGAATTCTCGGCCCAATCCTACATTCTTAAATAAAAAGTGTTTCCAATGATGTATGGATAAAGAAATTATATTATTCAATTCACTACTACTCAGTGATTTAAAATGTGATACCTTGTCCTTTTACTTTTAGAACATAGATGGAACTCAAGGTGATTATGCTAAGAAAAATAAGACAGAAAGTTAAAGATAATTACTGGATGATTTTCTTCCCTATGTGAAATATAGTTGACTGATACAAAACACATTTAAACACCAACAAAAACAATTAATAAACAACATCAAAATATGGTCACCAGAGTTAGAGGTTGTGGCTACCTTCTAGATTACATTTTAAAAATTATTATAATTGTAGCTTAGGTGATATGTTTGCAGTAGTATTACTTTTGTAGTTATGATCCTTGCTTGTTTTACTTGGAAAAGAAATTTCTATTGCTATATACCAAAACTTCCTCTACTTCATTTCTACAATCTCAAGAGCAATTGTTCTGTTTCCTCTCCTCTCTTATTCATCTACGAAAAGTTTCTTATTTTTCAGTATATTCACCATCTTACTTGTTAAGATGAGGCAGTACATTCCAAGATATTGCATATGAAACTAGAAACCAAATATTCTTATGGGAGGTCATACCCATTGATGTTCAGAAGTTACTCCTGGCTCTATGCTCAGAAATTACTCCTGGTAGTGCATGGGGGACCATATGGGATACTGGAATTGAACCGGGGTAAGCTGCGCCTGTACTTTCTCTCCAGCCCCCCAAATATTCTTCTAATTTTAAAATTTTCACTAAAGATCTGAATAGGTGAGGGGCACCTGGTGTTTTTCAGTCATTTGTTCAATGTATGGCCAGAAGACTATTCGGTCATGGGAATTATGCTGGTCATTGTGACAGTGCTCAGGGCCTCCATGTAGTATCAGAGATTAAACCTGCAAGCAAGCAAGGCATGTGTCTTAACCTGTATAGGAATCTCTCAGCTTCCAACATCTTGAGAAATATTTTCCTCTTTACACAATAATTTAGGGGAGAGGCTGGGGTGTTGGACCACACTTGACAATACTAATGACTTATTCCTGGCTCTGTACTGATGAATTACTCCTGTCTATATTTGGACCTTGCAGAGGTCCATCCAGTATTGGTCATGTGCAAGACAACTCATTGAACCCCTGTACTATTTCTTCGCACCCAAGTTGCATATTATTAACGAATTCACTAATAAATATATTGCAGCAATTTTTTCAATAGCACATTTTTGAAAATAATTATTCTTTAATACAGTATTAAATAAATATCTATATTTATTTAGATTTATGTAAATATCTATAACACTAAAATATAACCCCATAAGGCTGAAAGAGCTGACTCCTTAATGGTCTTCTATGCCAGCTGAGCGGGAAGTCTCATATGTGAATATAACATTGACTTTCTCCTGTTGGTATTTTCTTATATGGTTTTGATTTTTAAAGCACATTTTTAAAAAGGAATAAAGATATAAAAATAGAGTCTAGTCCTGCATATTTTCTGTCCTTTCCTTTTGCTAATCTTTGGTGTGGTAGTTTTAATTAATTCACAAAAGAGCATTTCTGAGCTGGTTGCATACTACAGGGAGAGCATTGTAAGTGACCTCAGTATACAGTATATCACAGGCTACATATTCCTCAAGGTATAATTAATAACAAAGTTGAGAACTGGATTTCAAAGGGTTTTTCTCAAGCATTGACTCTAGCTTTAACATCAGGTTTTTCTATTACATTCAATAAAAATTGTCTATAGACAAAAGGGACAACTACCAGAGATAAGTATTAATACTTTTGGCCTAGGTGTTTATCTTCCCAGCACTCCATATTTACTCCTGAGAGTAGTATGCAAAGGGTACTGGTGGAAATCCACTGATGCTAGAGATATAAAAAAAAGCAAGTCCTCAGTGATGAAAATGTTAGTAATGAATATATATATACAAATATATTTAAATATGGTTATTTATAATAACTTATGTATTGTTTTTATTTATATACATATTTAGGACTGGTGGGATAGCACAGCGGGGAAGGTGGTTGCCTTGCATGCGACCGACCAGGTTTCAATTCCTTTGTCCCTCTCAGAGAACCTGGCAAGCTGCCTAGAGCATTGCATATGCATGGCAGAGCCTGGGAAGCTACCTGTGGTGTATTCCATATGCCAAAAACAGCAACAACAAGTCTCACAATGGAGATGTTACTGCTGCCAGCTCAAGCAAATCCATGAACAAAGGGATCACAGTGATACAGTGCTACATAAACATATAAGTTCTACAGCAACTTGTAACTATAAAGAACGTTTAACTAATTTTAGGAGTAAGAGGGTTTTGTATTTCCAAAGCCTCCAGATGCATTAGTTACTTGTTTCCAAGAAGATAGTTTAAAGGTTAGTGAAGGACAAAATACAGAAAACCTACTTATATATTTAAAAGTTAAAATGAAAAGGTGAGTGCTCTTATTTTTCACATTTTCATGAGTTATTATAGTGCCTGGGTAAAATCTCAAGTCTAAGCAATCTGGGTTAATGTACAAAATACTTCCTGAGACTTTTCTGCTTATATAAACATATTAATTTAAATTCATAAGCATGCTTCCTCCACTAGAGTTGAGAAAGTCTTATTTTCTTCATTTTTATAAGCGGATAGATTTAATTTAATCTATCTGCAAAGTTGTCATACTTTCTGTAAGATCTCCTTTGATTCTTCATGCCATTTTGTCAGCTGGAGATCCCAAACTGCTAATCTTGGCTTGCAATCTAAAAATTTTTACTTGAGTATAGAGTTCTATTTTAACTTACCAATGTCATTCTTCATGAAAGCTTTCAATGAAATATTGACATTTTCCATATTCATTTAAAATATTATGTGCACTGTCTGCAGTTCTTCACATTTTTGCATGAAATAATTTCAAATTTAGGGATATATAATTTTACAGATAATTCTTAACATCTCAAGCTTTCTATGACAAGCTATTAATCTTTGAACTATTTTGCCCAATATTCTGATATTCTGTCAAAGAGGAAATGGGATCCAATGCTTCTAAATTCATTTGGGCAGAAATAGAACATCATTATAAACATTTATCATTTTTCACACACTCAAAATTTTGGTAAATGAAGTGCATCTCGGTCTTCTGTTGGGTCATAAAAATTAGCACCTAAATAATATAAATATGAAATGTTATTCATCTGAGTTAATGATGAATTCATGTTCTCTGTTATGTTTGTAATATTTGTATCTGTTGAAAATATAACCAAATTCAGCACTTAAAATATTTTATGAAAAAGAAGAAAAATTTAGATTTGAAACAAGTCGCAAGAATTATTATTAATACTATGTTTATACATGCAAATAACAAATTCTCTTTTAACTTGTTTATTCTAAGATAATAATTTCAATGAGAAAAATATTTATTAAATGTAAGAGACATGTTCATATAAACATTATTTTTTTTATATTTCTCCATTGGCAGCATCCAGTAAAGCACCTTATTTACAGAAGAAGTTTGAAAATAGCTATCATGTAGAAATTCAAGTAGATGATTAGATTTGTTTTATAGTATTCAAAATATCATTTTTGTGAATATGCAATTTTCTAATTCAACTTTGATGTTTAATAAATGGTTTTAGTTCTGGGGGCTAGACAGATAGTATGGGGTTAATAAAAGTTCTTTGTAATTTGTTGAGCTCAAGTCAACGCCTTGTACCATCCAGCACCCTGAGAAGCGCTGGAAAAAATACTGAGGCCTCTTAGCAGTTTGACCCAGATAATCTCCAGCTCACAATACCTTAGCAATACCACATCACCAAACCTATATAAAGTGACAGAGAATCACTGACTCTCCTGTACACTACTGCCCAAATCACTTGTCATCATTTGGCATCACTTGTTATCCTATTGATCTTTGATTTCCTGGAGCGGTCGCCAGTAACATCTCCATTCATCCCTGTCGAATGCTAGTGTAGCCCAATGATATCTGCTCAATCTAGGAACACGAAAAGCCTCAAACCATTCATTCAGGGTTTTGACAAAGAAGTCTGACCATCTCATAGGTGGGCAGCCACGTGGTCTTTTGATGTCCCGTGGAATCCAGTTGGTAACATCTCTGGATTACGGTTCTCTCTAAATCATATTATGTGTCCGGTCCATCTGATTTTTGACGCGTTGGCAAATGAGACAGCGTCCCTCATTCTTGATCATCCATGGAAGTTGTAACTCCGGATTCTTTCTCTCACTTGAGTGAAACATGATACTCCAACCATAGCTCTTTTGATTTCTCTTTGGGGTACCCAAATAGTGTTCTCATCCTCTTTCCATAGGGCCCAGGTCTCTGAGGCATATGTTAGTGCAGGAAGTCGAAAAGATGTGCTTGGAACTGGAGGTTTTTCATCTTCTTAACCACTTCTTCGACACTCTTGAAGGTGTTCTATGCTGCTCTCCTCTTCCTGCGCAGTTCTGGTGCTAAGTCATTCCTCATATTAAGTTCTCGACCCAGGTACACATAGCTGCTCCATTCGGAGATGTCTGTTCCATTGAGAGCAAATGGAACGTCAGGGACTAGTTCGTTTATCATGAACATTGTTTTATTTTTTTTATTTTATTATTATTTTTTTAATTTTATTGAATCACCATGTGGAGGGTTACATAGTTCTCAGGATTATGTCAGTTATACAATACTCAAACACCCTTCCCTTCACCAGTGCCCCTATTCCATCACCAACCACCCCAGTATACCTCCCGCCCCCTCCTGCCCCACCCTCGTCCCCGCCCTTGTAAGTGATAAGTTTCACTTCGTTTACGCTTTATCTTGGTTACATTCTATGTTTCAACACATAATATGAACATTGTTTTAGTGAGATTCACCTGCAGTCTGACCTTTCCACACTCATGGTTGAAATTGGTCAGTATTTGTGCCACTTGGCTAATGTTTGGTGTTATGAGAATGATGTCATCATCGAAGAGGAGGAGGTGTAGTTGCTGACAGTCTATCATCACTCCCATTCCTTCCCATCTCAGTCCTTGCATGATTTTCTCGAGGGTGGCACTGAAGAATTTTGGTGAAATGGTATCACCCTGCTGAACCCCTTTCTTTATATAAATGATCACTTTCTTGTAGAATGGTGAGATCCTGGTGGTGAATCTATAATACAGCTCTCGGAGGATCATGATATACTGAGTTTAAAATGCCCTGTTTGGCTATGGCTTTGATACCTGCTTCAGTCTCAACAGAATCAAAGGTCTTCTTCAAATCAATGAACGTTAGACAGAGAAGCATCTTAAAATCTCGTGAAACTTCAATGAGCTTGGTCACGATGTGGATATGGTCGACTGTGCTGAATCTTTTTCAGATCCCGTCTTGCTTGCATGGGTATCTTTTGTCTAGTGTTCTGCCTATTTTATCAGGATCACTCAAGTGATCACCTTGTAGACAACGGACAATAGGCAAATTAGGTGATAGTTGCCGATGTCATTGATGTCTCCCTTCATGTACAACAGAACGGTCCAGCTGGTTTCCCATTGGGGCCACTGGTGGAGGAAAACCAGTGGGCCAACCTCCACTATCTCCACTACCCAGCCACCACCATACTCCTGGAAGCTTTACAGACATTTGGACTGAACCTCATGCCACAAATAAAGCCCCACAGAGCAGGCTAAGCAGAACTCTGACTTTGGATTCCAGGCAGAATGAGACCTGGAAACAAGATCCTCTGACTGCCTCCTCCAATCTCCAGAGCTCCAGGGATCAAACCCAGAGGACCCACCATACCTGCTCCAGATAAATGCCTCATCAGCCGACCTCCACTACCTCCACTACCCAGCCACCACCATTCTCCAGGCTGCTTTCCGGACTTTGCAGCCACAAAGCAGCCACACAACACACCATAAGATGCTTAATACCCATTTTCCATAATTTCTGCACCATATTTGATGGGGTTCAAATATGGTGTGAACCATGGTAACACCTATAAGGATGATTACAGGCTGTCCTAAAAGCCTCCATCCCTCTCAGAGAGCCCGGCAAGCTACCGAGAGTATCCCACCACCCAGTAGAGCCTGGCAACCTACCCGTGGTGTATTCTATATGCCCAAAACAGTAACAACAATTGTCCTCAATCGTCTAACACTGAATGAGCCCCCAGCATAACAGCGTTAAGAAGGATGAGCAAGGAGAGGCTGATAAAATCTCAGGGACGATCTAGACTGCCAAAATGAAGGACTAAAATGACTGTCTGTACTTTCAATGCTTGTACTCTGGCATTGAAAACATCCATGGAGTACCTGATGGTACAAGTGCAGAAGATCAAGTACAACATCATTAGTCTGACCAAAACAAAAACACATCAATCACATCATGCCATTTTTGACACTGGAGAAGAACTGTTCCTCGGAACATGTGATTACATAGGCGTTGGTGGCGTTGGTGTTCTTGTCAACATTAACTTGGCCATGAGCATTGATTTCTTCAAATGCTTAACCACCTGAATCGAATGATTATGCTTGAATAGATGTGGCTCACTGCCGGCAGTTTCTATCTTCGTTGTCTATGCACCAAAATCCAACTACGATTTAGAAGAAATTTTGAAGTCCTACATGGAGCTGGAGAATTTCTATAAAGAAGATCACACCTTCTACAAGAACAGTGTTGGTGATTTTAATGCCAAGATAGGACCGAGAAAGTCGCCTGAGGAACTCCACATTGGGACCCATGGTTTAGAATGGAATGAACATGGTGAGAGACTGTCAGAGATCATCATGTTGACCAAGACCATCCATGGTAATTCACAGTACCAGAAGGCCGAATCTAAACATTGGACATGGGAGTCTCCTGGTAGATAGTTTGACAATGAAATTTACCACATCACGTTCAATCGAAGGTTCTTCCTGTTGTCACTGTTGTCCCAAAATTCCAAATGGGATCGGACCACTCTCTCCTTCCTGCAAAATTCTACTTCACAGAGCGGGAAGAAAGGACTTCAAAAACTAAGTTTAAGAAGAGAACTCCTAGAATGGCCACCAACTGGGGAATCTTTCGCACTATTGCGGTAATGTGGGAAGATGCTGTCATTGACAACATCGACTGCCCAAATAAAAATATTAAACAAGAAAATAAGTACCTTAGTTACTTGGAATTTTCATTTACTTGCTAATAGGATTAGAAGTTTAATTTCTGGGGCTGGAGCGATAGCACAGCGGGTAGGGCGTTTGCCTTGCACGCGGCCGACCCGGGTTCGAATCCCAGCATCCTATATGGTCCCCTGAGCACGGCCAGGGGTGATTCCTGAGTGCAGAGCCAGGAATAACCCCTGTGCATCGCCAGGTGTGACCCAAAAAGCAAAAAAAAAAAAAAAAAAAAAAAGAAGTTCAATTTCAAATTCTTACTTCTAGGAGAACTAAGAATTCCAAATTAAGGCAACAATAGTAAAGTAACTTAGATGCTACAAGAAATAAGCTTACAAGAAATAAGCTTATAGTCCTACATCAAACTTAGTATTTTTCCTCAAATTAGTTATATTGTTTATTTTTCTTTTTTAACTTCTATGCATTATTAAAAAGTAGTTCAAAATTAAAGAATGGAAACTAAGGCCCCTAAATTTGTCAGTGATTCTCAGTTATTTTGCTTTAAAAGACTTTTTAAAAATAATAACATAAGAACCAGAGCAGTCATACAGTGAGTAGGCTGTCTGACTTGCACTTGTCCAATTCAAGTTCCATCCTCTGCATACCATATGGTTCCCATAACACTGACCATAGTAACCCTGAGCATCGTCTGGTGTGCCTCCCACAAAACAATTAAAAAAAAAAGTTTTTGTTACTTCTCCAACTCTGAATTTATTAGTATCATGCATGAATGAACTCCTTTGGTCTAATAAAAGAGATTATATGACTCACATAAGAACTGAAATACAAATTCTTATCTTAATTGACAGAAAATTAATTTTTATTGTTGTTTTGTTTTGGGGGCCACACCTAAAGATATTCAGGGCTTACTCCTGGCTCTCCACTCAGAGATCACTCCTGACAGGGATACAGGAACCATTCGAGCTACCAAGGGTTGAATCCAGTTCAGTTGTGTGCCAGGCAAGCACTGTGTACACCCCTGATACTACTGCTAGGCCCCAAAAATCATTTAAAATATAACATTATAAGCTCTGGCAAATATTTACACATAAAATTCTATGTAAGAATTTTAAATGATAGCCCTGAAAGGTGGAAGTCATGAAATAATTAAAGAATAACTAAAAATGAAGGCAATCAGAGTATGTTATATCTTAATAAAACAAATATGCACTATTATTTAGGAAGTTAAGTAAATGTTTCATAAACTAGGATCATATCTCTTTCTACAGTATGAGAAACTTAGATAAAAAATAGATGAAAAAATAGTGCTTACATGAAAAAATACTGCTAAGTTATTTCTTACTGGTATTATTAAAATAGACTGTACATTCAGAATTTAATATATTAAATGTAGCCATTATGTAACTATTTTAATTTTGTTCTAGCTGACACATAGAATAACATGCATGATTTTAGAAATGTCACAGAAAATATGATATTTAATTTTAGACAATTAAGTCTAATATAAATGATATGTCTTAACTGAAAATGTTCTTTAATTTTATTAAACATAATATAAAACTATTAATTTTTTTAAAAAGACATTTCACTAATAAATTCAGTAATTTATAAAATTTACAATTTTAACTGAATTAATGTAGATGAAATTAATGAGCAAGTTATTTTAGAAGCTATGAGTAAATAATCCATACCATTAATTTTATGCAATTTTTAAGAACTATTAAGGCTGTTCTTAATTATATAAACTGCACTGTAGCATTGTAGCACTGTTGTCCTATTGTTCATTGATTTGCTAGAGCAGGCACCAGAAATGTCTCTACTGTGAGGCTTGTTGTTACTGTTTTTGGCATATCGAATACACCATGGGTAGCTTGCCAGGCTCTGTGTGCGGGCGGGGTATTCTTGGTAGCTTGCTGGGCTCTCCGAGAGGGATGGAGGAATCGAAACCAGGTCAGCTGCGTGCAAGGCAAATACCCTACGTGCTGTGTTATCGCTCCAGTTCAATTATATGAACTAGGTAAAATTATTTACTTGCTATGTTATAACAGTAATTATATATTATAATAATATTTTTGACATGAAAAATTTAAAAATCAGTATTTTAAAATATAGCTATAATACATAGCTGTAGCACTATAGCATTGTCATCCCGTTTTTCATCAATTAGCTCGAGCGAGCAGGCACCAGTAATGTATCCATTGTAAGACTCATTACTGTTTTTGGCATATTGAATACGCCACAGGGAGCTTGCCCTGTGGGATACTCTCTGTAGCTTGCCTGGCTCTTGGAGAGAGATGGAGGAATCGGACCCGGGTCAGCCACATGCAAGGCAAATGCCTTACCTGCTGTGCTATGTATCACTGTAATCCGGTTGTTCATCGTTTTGTTCGAGCGAGTGTCAGTAAAGTCTCCATTTGTCCTAGCCCTGAGATTTTACAGTCGATCTTAGCCAAAAGGCTGAGAAACAATGGCCCTGAGATTTTAGCAGTCTCTCTTTTCTCCTCCTTCCCAACGATGCCACATTGGAGGCTCTTTCAGGGTCAGGGTTATGAGACCCATCATTGTTACTGTTTTTGGCATATCGAATATGCCACCGGGAGCTTGACAGACTCTGCTGTGGGGGCAGGATACTCTCGGTAGCTTGCCAGGTTCTCAGTGAGGGAGAACTAAACAATAACAGGTCAAGGCCATGTGCTTCAGAGAGCTTTGTTTTATAGTTTCGATCTGGCCATAGATGTGATTACATGGCTCCAGAGGCAGTTTGTGTGTGTGTGGCTGCCAAGCTACTAGAAAATGGGGATTCTGGGTGGAGGAGGTCCAGTCCCGACCAGAGCAGGCTTGGAGATCTCAGCCCGGGGTCCTGCACACCTGGATCCTCTGCTGGTTCCTTCATGTGTGAGGCTCCTTGGAGCATGTGGAGTGTGGCCTTGAACATTGCTATGGCTGGGTTCTGGAGGTCTTTGGCTGCCAGGACTCTGTTTGGGGCGGGGAGGAAAACTCAACCTCCCCTCCACCAAAGGGCCCCGATGAAGACAGGCGCGGGGGCAGGAGACTTTTATATAGTTCATATCTTATATAAAATATATTTATATTAATACATAATCTTATATATTAATATAGGAAAATATTGATTTATATTTTTGTGTTAAAAACAGCATTTTATTATAATATTTGTTGTTTTTTTCTTTTGTTGTTTTGTTTTGTTTCGGGGCTATACCTGATTGTTCCCAGGGCTTTTTCCTGGATCTGCACTGAGAGATCACTTCTGGCAAACTCCAGAGACAATATGGAGTGCCAGGAATTGAATCTGAGTTGGTCACAGATGAGACAAATGCCCTACCCACTGTATTGTCCCTCTGTCCACCATTGTACTTTTCATGTTTAAATTCATTTAAGGGCCAGGGAAACAGTAAAGGAGTTAGGGCATTTGCCTTGAATGTAGTCAACCCCAGTTTCACCTCCAGCACCACATATGGTCCCCTGAGCAATGCCAGGAGATATCCATGAGAATAAAACCTGGTGTAAGAAGTAGCACTGCCAGATGCTAACCAAATAAAGTAGCTAAATTCTATGGAAAAAAGTTTGGAAATTTCTCAAAAAAAAAAAAAAAAGAATTGCTGTCTTATCTAAAACTTCTGCACCTATGTATTTGTCCAAAGAACTCAGAGAACCTAATTTACAATAGTATGTGCATACTTATGGCCTTTATGGCACTATTACAACAATCATAATCTAGAAGTACTTCAGAATAGAGAGTAAATATAAGGAAGTATGGTTGAATTGCACAATGGAATATTACTCTGCCATTGTTTGAGTTCTTCTGGAGCAGTTCCCTGACCATCTAAGCTGCTGAGTCAGTGTAGGGAAACTGAGTCCTGTCCTTGAGGAGGGTGAGCTGTTGCCAGGGGAACCAGCATTCCCCGATGATTAGCATGGCTCAATTACCTTTCGAATGCCTGTGACCGGGGATTGACATTAGGGAGATTCAACACTTGTAGTACCTGTGAAGCTTATTGTTGCACTGCTGCGTTAGCTCATAGATATCTTGTGACACCTCATGATACTCCATCCCATCAAGCCCATGTAACAACAAATTCACCTTCCTCTTCCCCTCTCTTATTCTGGATTTAGAATCCTTTTCTTTATACATCCCATTCTTTCCCTTTAAAACCATTATCCTTCCCAATAAATTTTGTCACCTCACTGTGAGTCTATAGCCCATGTGGGTGGATTTGTCTCTGCTGTGAGGGCAAGTCTTTGAGCATTTATTGCCCTAGGGGCAGGAAAACCGGTTCATGTTCCCTGGGTTCAGTAGCCACAGGCCAGCTACAAGCCATTAGGAAATTAAATACTATCTTTTACATCATTATGAGTGAACCTAGATAGTTTTATGCTAACACCAGAAGGAGAAAGAAAAGGGTCAAATGACAACACTTAGGTGTTTTTTATAAAGAAGTACAACAAGGAAACCAAAACCAAATAAGACACCCATGACCCCTGGCACCACACTGACCACCAACAATCACTACCAGTTTGTCCTATTATGACCAAAGAGCTTGCAGTAGCTCCTGAGCACCCCCAGGTGTGGTCAGCGCTTCCCACCATGGCAAAGGAGACCTACAGACTCCCACCTTCCAGTTGAGATTACCGAAAAGTGAAGGAGGGGAGTAATCAAAATGCAAGGGATTTCATTGGACTGTGATGAAAGGATATTGGTGTTTGGATTGTAGTTCTAGTATGGAAACACATTTTTTTTCTCTTCTTGTTTTATTTTTTGTGGGCAACACATTTTTAACACGTGTAAAAATTGTGCTTATAAATATATCCAGGTGTCTAAATAACATCCAATCAAATTAAAAATTAAAAATATGTCAATGATTTAATAAAATTATTTAACTTAAGTAGTATTTGTGACTTAGAGTTTAAATTACATTTTGTAATTATTTTAAGGATAAATTAATTATCCTTAACATTATTTTATATTTTGTTGTTGAGAAGTAGATAGCAATTGTTTTACATTAAATTTATAATATGGTAATTTTATAGAGATTTTTCAAGTTAATGAAACTGGTATTATATACCTCAATATTTTTGGGCAAAATTCTAAATAAAATCCAAGAGTTAGCTCTAGCTTAAATTACCTGTGATTACAAAGGAGAAAATTAAATATTTGCTGATTGCTCCAACTTCTAAAGCATATTTAATTTCTTGTGTGATAAAGCTAATCCAGCAGCCTGAGAAAGTGTACAGGAAATGGCTGACAAGTTTTGTTTTGTTTTTGGACCATACTTTATGATGTTTACTAGCTATATTGCTTCTCTACTTTAGGGTCATTCCTCATAGTGCTCAGAGGACCACCTGGGGATCAGGAGGCTATTTGGTGTTATGGATTTGACCATATGCAAAGCAGAAACTATGTCTATTGAAAACACGAACTCAGTCTCTTGAGCTGTATCCTGGCTGTACCAGTGACTGACCTTTATTTTCTTTTTCCTTGTTGTTTGTTCTTTGTGCCACATCCAGTGGTGCTTGCTTCCGTTTTCTGCTCAATGATCACTCCTGGGATTGCATAGGGAACCATATGGAATTTGGGTAATCAAATCCAGTTTACTAGTTGCAAGGCAAGAACCCTGCCTAACTTACTCCTGCTGCCTCTCCATCTCAAAGGAGGGATTGACCCCTTTTATATGAATACATTCAAATTCACAAGAATAGGATATTTTAAAAGAAAATCTAATTAATTAACTCAAATTAATTTAGACCAAAGTTCAAAGATAAAATTGACTTGGTTTAAACAATGTTTGAAATGAGTTAAATGTATGTTTGGAGACAGGTTTTTACAAATTTTTGAATTTCAAATTTACATCTATTAAATGGTGATTATATAAAAACTGTAAATACAAATATAATTTCATTAGAACAAGTATTCTTGAATAATAGTTGTTCTACATGTTGTTAATAAAGTCACATAACTCCTATAAAAAGCAAACTAATAATTTAAGCCCAAAGATCTATCTGCAAATTATTTTTGAAGGTACCTAATTATTAACTCATGTTTTGTGCCATCATAGCCATTGGTATAGATATAGACATACATGTTTGAATTAAGATTCTTAGTATTAATTACAGAAAAATATATTTAGGGAAAATATAAATATAGCATCTATAAGGGCATCATGAGAACTTCTTTAATATCTTTTTTAATAAGCATTACTTATTTTGTAAAATCTCATTTATTTCTATGTTTCAACCAGAGAATTTTAACTGAGGTAAAATACATGTAAGTATATTTATGTGTTTTATAAGTATATTTATATACATACATTCCAATTACATGTTTATGCAGGGAGAAATTGTGTGCATATGTTTTAAAGATATTGTCTTCTATTGAAAGAACATCACCATACTCATTTCACTTCCTCAAAGTAAATTGATCTTTAAGTCTTCCCTTACTGTAGTTTAAATGAGCCAAACAGTAAAGAAATAGAGTTCCTGGAATGGATTATGTGAAATGGAGAAATGAGAGATGTTGCCTCCAAAAGGACTCTACCACTTCCCTCTTTATCCACCTTGGTCCCCTGGGGAAGTGCCTGGGAGATAAAGGACTGATGAGAGTTGGCTCTGATTCCCTGCAAGATGCAGACCATAAGTCTGACCAGTCTCATGAATCCATCATTAAACCACAACTAGGTTTCTGTTGTTCTACCTGAGTTGAGAAATGATGCTAAAATTTCTTCCATCTGATTTCTTGGGAATGGGGACTGGAGTGATAGCACAGTGGGTAGGGCGTTTGCCTTGCACTTGGCCAACCTGGGTTTGAATCCCAGCATCCCATATGGTCCCCTGAGCACCGCCAGGAGTAATTCCTGAGTGCATGAGCCAGGAGTGACCCCTGAGCATTGCCGGGTGTGACCCAAAAAGAAAAAAAAAGCCATCTGATTTCTTTGATTTCTTGGGAAGCCTTGGAACCCTTCTGGAGCAAGGAATTGCTCTTTCCAGGAAAAGAAAGTTGGTCTTAAACCTTACCTAGGCTTTCCGAGTCTTCATTTTCCCTCACAGAAAAGAATTTCAGGAAGAGACAGTGAAGTAAAACAAGTTTATTTGGGAAATAATGGGAGGTAAAGTGAGATATTCATATTTAAGAGAACTTTGGCTTCTCCAGAATGGACAAAAGCCCATAGTCTTTTGGGTGAAGGTAAATTATAGATGATTTTCATAACAGCCTTTGCTCTAAATTCTTTATGCCAGTAGGAGTGGGTGGGGATTTTCCTGAAGAAAATCACTGAACTTCTTGTGGTTCATGCTTGAGTTCCTTTCTCAGGCTTTGTTCTTAAACTCCGGTACCTCTCCTCTCAAGGAACCAACCATCCATGGTCAGGACATGAAATTCTGGATTGCAGTGATTTTCTGCGCACCTGACAAGTGTTTTTTGTTTTAAATCCCTTCAGGTCTTTGGGCAGCTTAGATTTTAGGCAATGATTTATTTTTTCAGTGTATATTATCAGGCCTCCTCATGCTTTCTGCCTTCAAGAGATGCACCAGCCTTGTGTCACAGGACAGTAAAAACTGAAAATATTAAAACTCCCATTCAGCATAATTAAAAGAAGGCTTGAATTAACATTTTACTATATTTCTTCAATTCCTCAAACTTTCTAGCATTTTTCTACTTATACCTTTTGCTATAGAATGATTGCAATTAAGCAAAAATTATCCCGTCATATTACTGTTATATAAAAAAATTAAAGTTGATCTTACATTGTACAGCATAAAAGTACTTTATGACATACCTTTGTGAGAATGACTTTGTAGAAGTCAGTTTCCTAACCATTCATTCTTTTGGTTAGCTCAGGATATTGAGTATTGTTTAAATATTGCTATAATTTTTAATATTCCTCACTAATTATATTAGAAATTATACTTAGATAAAATGCCTCCACAAACTTGCCAATGAAATTGTCTTTAAATATCTCAATTTATTATATCGTTATGAAATAAAAATAATGATGCTATATTCTGAGATATGTAGTACTTTTAAATACTTAAATCGTTTTCCCTGGAGTCTGCAATACCATTTTTAGAATTTGTGTTTCTTTAAAATTGTCAGCTATTAGAGTGTAGGACTTCTTAGTTTATTAGTGATACAAATGTTATGACTGAATTAAAAAAGCTTTCCTAATCACTGAAAGGTCTTTGAAAGCTCCAAAGTAATTATATCTTGTAATTATCAGAAAGTAAAGTTCCCTAATCATTCTAACAGTCAAACATTTACTGGTTCTGAGCCTGCAGCTATGTGTGGATAAAATTAGCTGCTAATTATAGGGTAGAAAAAAATTAAGGTGAAGTAAATTTTTCATTTTGACTTGCATATGATATTTTTAATAAAGTTGTTTTCTGCGTTTTTCAAGGCATTTCTAGAAGTCTAGACTAGAGGATAGAAAGTGATTGTACGTTAAGAAGCAATGGCAAGGAATGGAAAGGACTGCGTTCTTGTGTTTTAAAAAATAAATATTGTGAATAATTGTGTTCTAATTAGTAGCTTAGTTTCATTATGCCAATTCATTTACTGAGTGGATTGAATTAAGAAGATGCATAAGATGACAAATAAACAAGTGCTGGTATTTAATGAACTAATAATTATTGCCATATTGTCTGTATGACTGACTTGTATAATTTGTTTGTGTTGTTTAAATTATAGACTTTTAAGTTTCTAATATTAGGAAACTAATGATCTAGGTAATTATTTTTTTAAGCAAACTATCTTCTGAATGCAAGTTTGGTTAATAATTCCCAAAAATCAAAAAAAGCATAATAAAGAAAAACAAAATGCTTCTTCGTTTTGATTTTGTCCCACAAGCATTGGTGTTCAGAGCTAATTCCTGATTATGTGCTCAGAGATCGCTCTTGGTAAGATTTCGGAGACCTTACATAAAGGGTGATGGGGAATGAACCCAGGTCATTCTCATGTGATGCTAGCATCCTCTACATTGTGCTGTGTCCCTAAAATAATTTTAAGTGTGTATCCAACAGACATAAATGATTAATTTAATTCAAAACTTAAAATTTGAATCTAACATAATTAATGAAGGCAGAATATGTGTTTGCAATACAGTCCTACAATGTTACTAGTGATTTTAAAATAAGTTTGATACTTAAACAGATTCTTTCTTTACCCATAAGAGAAGATATCTTGAAAAATAACAAAACATCATTTATCAATCTTTTGAGATTCCAGTTGCCCTTTTGAAGAAATTATATGGTTCTGTTATTAACATTAAGCAATCATATTTCTGGTTTGGAAGTGTAGGCACTAACGGATAATGAATAGTATCACAAGATTTGTCACATATCATAGACAATTTTAACTCACAAAAACTGTTTCAGTGCCTCTATCCATGTCATGAAAAGATCTTTTTGTCTTATTCCCCAAGTTCAAACAACTCACTGAATTATTATTTTTCTTAGTAGCATATCATTAATATATAATAGAACAGAATATTAGGGTACTGTATAACACATCTACATGTATATGAAATTTATCATAAACCACCAAAATTCTGTTATCTCACTATCAAAATGACTCCTCTATTTATTCATTCCACCCTTGACATTTTTATTCTAAGCACTGAAAACTATGGAGATGGAGGTGGATGTATTTTAACACTATGAATTTATAAAGAAGGAAATACATCCAAGTGGTTTAAAATTCAAAACATGTAAAGAATAAACAGCAAAGAGACTCCAAATTAGTTTTATTTTGCTGCATGGTATACCAGAACAGGGGCTTAAAATCATAATGATGCTATTAGTTAGAGCTGAGATTGGTCAACAGGTTTCCAATTGTCAGTTCTCTGACTGTCTCCTAGGCAGTTCTGTGAGACAGTGCCTGGAGCTGGAGTTATCACAGCAAGCTTTCTTCACTCAGTGGCTGTGTGCCTAAACTGTGAAGATCCAAATAGCTGGAGATTAGAGCAGCTAGAGATCAGATATCCCTTCTTTTTCTGCTCCTCATTCTCCATGACCCTCCACCGGTGACTTCCTTGTGGCCAGATGTCTAACACAGCAACTGACCCCTTCTGGAGTGGCTGTCCCAAAGGGAACCAGGAGACTCTGTTTTTCAGGTAGTCTAGAAGCTCTTTTGTTTGCTATTTCATTTGTTTTAGTATTTATATCCTACACATGAGCGAAACCATCAATTTATTTTTTATTTCCTTCCTTCACTTAGTAAAATAACCTCGAGTTATATCCACTTTGTCCCAAAAGGAATATTTTATCTTTTTCAAAGCAAAATGTATTTCATTGATTGTATATACACATGTACATATGGGGTTGCTGTTTAGTTTCCCTGAGTCCTTTCTGATTTTCTGCCAATGTTTTCATATATTATAGTCAATGTTTTCATATATTATAGATAAAAATGCTAATGAGTGATATTTATTGGTGGATGTGTGGTATTTCCATTTTAGAAAACCTATTTTGAAGAGCTAACCACAAAATTTCCCATAAAGACTTCAATAATTTACAATCTCATCAAAAGTGTGCCAGAATGACTTTTCTCCACATTCTAATCTTTATTTCCTTGAAATTCTTTTTATGAAAGCCCATGTTAATAGACATATCAGGGTGATTTTTGTGACATTTCCCTAAGAACAAGTGATGCTGAGAATTTTTTCTTGTGTCCGTTGATCATCTGTACATTGTTTTTAAGAAATATTTGCTCAGGTCTTTTGTCCATTTCTATTATGCCACCTGGTTTTTATTTTACACATGCCACACAGGTTTCTCTGGAGGCCTGGCAGTCATTTCCAATTGTTCTTGGCCAGATAACTGGAGATGAACAGTCTAGTTTTCAGAGCTGTATTATGCTTAGTTCCTAGTAGCCTTCAGCAGGTGGAGTCACTAGAGCTAAAATAATAAGATCTTATAGTACTCAAGCATGCTACAACACCATTTATTTTATCTTATTTCAGTACACTTTAGTTTTGGGGTCTCATATGTGGTGTTCAGAACTTACTCTATGCTCCATGCTCGGGCATTACTCCTTACAATATTTGTAGGACTGACTACCTGAGGTGCTGGGTACTGAACTGGGATTTGTTGCATGCAATGCAAGTGCCTTACCCTTTGTACCATCCATAAGGTCCCCAAATAATTTTTTTAAAAATAATTTATATAATTTTAAAATAACAAATATCTATTTTATAACAATTCTCAATGGCTAATTTTGTACTTAGAGCTTAATTTCAATAGAATTTTGTTTTATTTTTCAGAAAAATAAATACTCCTTTCTGGGGCTGGAGTGATAGTAGAGTGAGTAAAGTGCTTACTTTGCATAAGAACAGCCTGGATTTGATCGATCACTAGTGCACCTGATAGAGAAAACCTCAAGCACTACAAGGAACGATACCTGAGCACAATGTCAGAAATAAGTACTAAGCACTGCTGGATGTGCCCCCCCCCCAACAGAAAGCAAAACAAAAAAAAAAACAAGAAAACAGAAATAAACTTCAGAAAGACAATTGTATTCTACAAAAAGTCTACTAAGTAAAATTATTTGAAAGTTTAAATTTTGGACAAACTGATAACTAACCAAATAACTAACCTGAATCTAACAAAAGCATATTAAAAATGACACTCACACAGTAACAAGTTAGAAGAAACCAAGCAATTATATTCAGTGTATCATTTCTGAATTTAAGTTCACTATATAAGGAGCTTAGAAGAGAACATTATTTTAATCAGTCTTTATAAGTAAACAATCAATAACTCCCCTTAAACATACAAGAGAACTCAGGAGACAGCTCATTGCCCATCCTAAACTAAAGAAAAGAAAAAGAGACATACAACTTACTACTGATGACATCTGTAAGCATAATCCTCCCAGGAAACAGGTTCTAGCACAGAAAAATCTAGTAGGTAATTAAGGAACTGTGAGAGGCTCAGTGTGAGAAATGACTCTACTCTTATAGTCAGAACTTTTATCAAACACTCTAAGAAAGGTACAGGTGCAACTGGCACAAAATCAGAAAGGGCTCAGAAAAACTAAACAGCAACCCCTATCAAAATGCTAAAATTTAAATTACAGACAAATTAATTTAAATTTTGTCCCCAGATTTGAAAAGTGAAATTAAATGGAAAGATTCCTTGAGAAATTTTGTCACTGAGTTTGTCACTGTGTCTGACCTCAGCAGAAGGACATGAAGGATGGGTGGCGGGACACTGAGACTATGATGGAGAGATGTAAAAGCTCCCCTCGATAGTGTTGTAAATCACAGCTTCTCAAATAAAAGACAAATAAAATGTCAAAACAGATAAATATATTTTTATTCTAAATAAATTTAAATCGATCTGTGTTTACTAAACACAGCATGTGTGTGTGTGCACGCGGCGTGTGTGCGTGTGCGTGTGCATGTGTGTGTGTGTGTGTGTGTGTGTGTGAGCCAAGTGTGGCTGTGCTTAGGGTAGTACTCAGGGGATTATATGGGATGGTGGGGATCAAACCCAGGTCAGCTGTGTGCGGGCAAACTCCTTACTCTCTTTACTATTTCTTCACCAGAAACCATTCATAGGTAAACAAATATAAATTATGTAACTTTGTTTTTAGACCATACCTGGCAGAGTTCAGGGGTTACTCCTAGATCTGCACTCAGGAATTAATTATTCTTGGTGGGGCTTGGGGACTGTATCGGATGCCAGGAATGGAACTCTGGTTGGCTGTATACAAAACGAGTGCCATACCCACCGAACTTACCTCTCCAGCTTGAATATACAATCATTTTTATATTTATAAATATACTTTTTATTAATTTAAATTTTATTTAATCAATTGCTCGGCACAATCCCCAGGGCACCAATCTCTAGCAAAGAACTGGCATTATTCCCTGAGCCAGTTATAACTCCCAAAACAATAAATAAAAGTAAACTAATTAAATTACACATCCATGCATTAAAATATCATATTCCAAATTACTGGTCATGGAACACATAATTTAATTTTTTTTCAGGTAAAAAATTTTAGTTTTTTGTTTGTTTGTTTGTTTTGCTTGGGGGCCAGGGTTTACTCAGGGTCCACAGGATTTACTCCTGCCTCTGTGCTCAGGGATCACTCCTGGTGGAACTCTGGGGACCATAGGGGATTTTGGGGACTGAACTTGTGTCAACCACATGCAAAGCAAGAGCTTTGGCCACTGTGCTATCCCTTAGGCCCTAGAGTTTTCAGAGTTTTAATAGCATCATATCTCATCTCTGTGAAGTTTTATTCCTGTTAACTTTCTAGTCTCTTCATTAATATGCATTGAATAAAACAAACTATAAATAATAATATGATCAACTTTTTCAACCTACTAATGCTAATAAAAATAAATACTTACTGAATGCCTTATTCCACAACTACAAAATTTCCAGGAGCTTGGAAAGTAATAGATACAGTTAATAACGAAGTTTGAAAGGAGATCTGATTCTGTCCCTTACACATGTTATCTGAAAGACTGAGAAAATACTCTTCAGCACTTCTGAAAATTAAACTGATGTCTTTTCAAGTGAACTTATTTTTTTTAATTGAATACCTAATAAGCTTCCTTAATCTCTTCACACATTTCTATATTTTCTGTATTATGCTTTAAATGTGTTGTTCATTGATTTGATTTTGAAATGTCATTATCACTTATTACTTGCTAGCTTTAATTTCAAACATTACATTTTGCTGTTTTTATGAATTGTCTGTATAAAGATAATATTTTTATTATTTATCATATAATTAATACATAATATAATATTTAATATATAATATAGTGTGTCATATATTATATATAATTATATAGTATAATATAATATTAATAATCTTTCACATAATAATTCTTTTCTTTCTAATTTCTTATTAATTGTGTTTCCTCCAGTTGCTTTTCTTTCTCTTGTTTTCCAAATTTACAGGATTCTTGATAGTGTTTAAATGGGGCTCTGTGGAGTTTCCAGTCACTGTCACTGTCACTGTCATCTCATTGCTCATCAGTGTACTGGAGTGGGCACCATCGGGCTATATTCCCCCCAGCCCTGTAGCTTTTGCTGTCTTGGTTGCAAAGTAGACATCCTAAGCCACAGGTATCTTTCTCTAGGCACTGATTTCATCTTTACCTTTATTTCTCTTGGGATGTTATTGTTATTCTTAGTTTCACAGACTAAGAAATCAAGACTAGGATGAACCGAGAGCCGCGGCACGAGAAGCAGAGCCTCCACGCCTATTGACTGTGATCCTGAGGTCTCCTAACCCATTTTGGCACCAGAGCGGATGCTTGAGCCATGCATTTTGACTGTGAACTGAGCTACAACCTCGTGCAGCCCGGGGAGGGATTTATTTCCCTCGCCACCCCATTTTTCTGAGCGAAAATGGCGGCAGCGGCAGCAGCCACGCGGTGAGAGCCACCCTCTAAGACCCCTCCACCAGGAGGTAGGACTCTCTTTAGTGACGTAGCCTGTAGGTGGTCCTGGGAGGGGGGGCGTTCCCGGCGCGCCTTCCGCCCAGAGATGAACCGAGAGCCGTGGCACGAGAAGCAGAGCCTCCGCGCCTATTGACTGTGATCCTGAGGTCTCCTAACCCATTTGGGCACCAGAGCGGATTCTTGCAGCCATCCATTTTGACTGTGATCTGAGCTAAAATATTAGAAACCCAAAACCCAAACCCAAAACTCAAAGTCTCCACTCTTACCAATGAAGAGAAATTATTAGATGATGCCTATTCAGCAGGCCTGATTGTTGGGGAAAATTTCCAATCAATAATAGTGAGTTCTGTATGGAAATATGAAATATACTCAATATATATAGAGAGAATAATGGGAATATCATTAGCTACTTATATGGGGGGTGGGGTGGGAGGGGGGTGTATTGGGGTTCTTGGTGGTGGAACGGGTGCACTGGTGAAGGGATGGTGGTTTAATCAGTATTTGACTGTGACTTAAACCTGAAAGCTTTGTATTTTTTTTGTTTTCACGGTGGTTCAATAAAATATTTCTTTAAAAAAAAAAAAGAAATCAAGACTAATAATCATAGCCACCGCTTAATTGCCACTCTGTTTTTAAGTAATAGTGAATCAGTTTTCTTTTAAAAACTTTATGTAATGGTCATTGCCCTCTGTTTTTGAAAAGAAAAAAAAAACAGGAGGAGTCTCTGGTGGTTATACAGTGAAATGCAGTACATTATGATGGAAATATGTATGTAAATAATATGGATTATATAAATTATTTAACATACCAGGACTTTGTATTTGACGGTGCCGTTTTTAGGAAAGTAGTCTGTCATTAAAGAGGGACTAGACAAATATACTTGATCTTGGGTCATCAGATAGATGAATTCACAGTTGCAGTATCAGTCTTGGCCTTCCCAGTACTTGGTGTACTTGGAGTTTTCAGTATCCTTATTATACCTTTTTGTTTATTTAGAGCTTTTTTTTTTGGTTTGATTTTTGGCAGGTCACATGTGGCAGAGCTTACTCCTGGCTTTGAGCTCAGGGATCATTCCTGGAAGAGCTGGAAGGACCATCTCTGGTGCCCAGGATCAAAACTGGGTTGGCCACATATAAAGCCAGTGTGCCCCTGTACTGTATCTGGCCTCATTTTATTTATTTATTTATTTTAATAAAGTATATGAGTTTCTTTTATTTAGAAGTTCCTTGACCTCTTAAAAATAAATTTAATTTTTTTAAAAGTGACTAAATACCTGTCTGATAGAGTTGTAGAAAAACCAATTTATTTGTGTTTTTATATTTGAGTTTGTGCCTGTGTGTTGTCTGTTTGCATGTGATGTGAAGTATGAGGCCTCTCAAGGCAGGTATGGAAATTTTATTTATTGGGATTTCCTTTTTTTATTGATAACAAAAAACTATAATAGCAAATGCTAATATGCTATATAAAAAGAGATAACAAAAGCACTGTGTAACTTTTTATCTTTCAAGTGCCATTTCTTTGGAATTGCTTTATTTCCTGGAAACTAAGAGTTTGAAATGATGCTCCTTTTGGAAAATCAATCAGTAGACTTCTTCCTGAAATTCTCCCATGACAAAATCATTTCAGGAAGATAATTCAGAAAGCTACAAAACTGCTCAAAGGAAATTTATCCCTTGTGCTACCTACAATGGGCACAAGGAGAGTAAAAGAAACTCTTTTGTGAGCCAGAATGAATGATAGTGAGAATAGAAAAAGTATGATTTTGTATGTACTTCTGTACACACACATGTAGACATTTTATCCATGAAATTAGTATTATTTTGAAATATTTTGAAAGAGAGAAATTAGAGCCACTAAATAGAATTCATTATAAATTTGGTTCAATTACAATAAGTTACTCTGAATATTAATTTGAATTTGTGTGCTTCTCCAGGACTTAAGGTGAATCTAAATAACCATCACTTTGATATAAAGCTTGAGGCAGCTTGAAATTTGAGATCTAGCTTATTAGGAATTTGAAGTATATAAATGCAGTTAGAACTGCCTTAAATGATACAAATATTACTTTAGAGAAAATTATTTATCAATATAAATGTTAAGTGTTTTCCATTGTATATTTTACTAGGAAAGCTTACTGCAACCTTCATTAAAAAAATCTTAATGTCTTATATGTGTATTGTATTACTAAGTGGAATATGATGGTTATTTATTGTGGTCTTTACCTCATATAATATTGTCAGGGAAGAGAAATATTTTCGTCTATGAGTTCCACTGAATCTCATCAGAAATTCAAATTAAAATCAAGAAGATTACAAGAATTCAAAAGAATGAATTTTAAAACAGAAAAACAAAACACAACTTAAAACATTTTATTGCACATATATTATCCAAAAAGCATGAGGAAAAATTGGTGTATATGTCCTCTCCAGAGATAATAAATGAGACAGGGGAAGAGAGGGTGATTCACATGATGAAGAGCAGATAATTTATAAGTAGATGTTTGTAGATAGAATATTTCTGTTAGCAATTTTAATTTTTAGATCAGACTCTAGATCAGCTTCTATTTTTCTGAATAGTTAAGAGATCTGTAAAATTATATTGAAAACTTCTCCCAACCTCAACTTAAAATGTCTTAGTGTTGTCTGCAACATAGTAGGAAGGATCCCTTATACAAAATTGTACAAAATTCTGGGAATAATCAACATAATGTGCCATTTCAACCTATGTGATATCAAAAATTATTGAAATGACTGAGAATAAAATAACTTCTAATTTATGTTAAAGTTAAATATTAGACAAAGGTTTAGATAAAATTTAAATAAAATTACATTTGAAAATACAGTTAGTCTCAGTAAACATAATGCATCCATGGATTTTTAAAAATTACTCCCAAATAATCACAGATGGACCACAGTATTTTGGAAAATAACTATATTGGTATGTAATATAATGTTTTAAATGAGATCAATATTTTATAGTCTAAATTAAATGTTTTTCTGATGAGCATAATATCTTACAGTTTATAAAGGTAGCAACACTTTTTCTAAATGATTTTTAACATTGGAAAGCAGTATATGAAGATTGTCCTAAAATCTGATGTTTATACTTATGTATAAACATCTTATGTATTGCCTCGTGTATTATAGTACAGGTATGGAATACAGAATAATTATTAGAAAGCCTAGAATTTAAATCACATTTTAATAGTACATGAGAAAAAGTGTTGCTCATATGTCAAAAAATGCTTTCTAAAATACCAAGAATTC
Source organism: Sorex araneus (assembly GCF_027595985.1). Lineage (NCBI taxonomy): Eukaryota > Metazoa > Chordata > Mammalia > Eulipotyphla > Soricidae > Sorex > Sorex araneus. The sequence goes on along the minus strand of NC_073305.1, from coordinate 129,703,092 downwards.
TTAGCGGCAGGATTTAAAAAAAAATAATGAATAACTGTGAGATATTGTTACAAAGCTTTCATGATTGAGTTTCAGCCATAAAATGATAGAACACTCACCCTTTCACCAGTGTACATTTTCCACTACCAATGTGCCCAGTATCCTTCCTGCCACCCCAACCTCAGCCCACCCCCTGCCTCTGTGACAGAGAACTTTCTTCTTACTCTTTCTCTACTTTTGGGCTTTATGGTTTTCAATACAGGTAGTGACAGGCCATCATGTTTGGTCCTTCATCTACTTTCAGCACACATCTCCCATCCCGATCTATACCTCCAATCATCATTGTCTTAGTGATCCCTTCTCTATTCCAGCTACCTTTTCTCCCAGCTCATGAGGCAAGCTTCCAACTATAGAGCAATATTCCCGGCCCATGTGTCTACTGCCCTTCGGTGTTAGTCTCATACTATGTTACTTTATATTCCACAAATGATTGCAGTCAATCTATGTCTGTCCCTTTCTTTCTAATTCATTTCACTTAGTGTAGGATAACATAGCCTCAGGTAGTTTAGGTTTATTGGGTTACTCCCATTACAGTGCTCCCATTCTTCTGTGTTTATTTATAGCTTCTTTCTTAGTGTTCTGTTGACTTGTAAATGTTGTTTTTCTCTTCTCCTTGAGTCCTTTGCATAGTTTATTCAGAGCAATGTCCTTTTTGTATGGACACAGGAAGACTTAGAAAATATCATGCTTTTCTAACCTGGGAGTCATTTGACTCTACATGATATTTTCCTTCTGGGCATCTGTTCTCTCGACCTAAGCCTCAGCTGCCCTTACTTCTTAGCACCCCCAAAAGCAGGGTCCCAACGAGGGACGAGACGGACCCAGGGCAAGCGGTGAGTTGTGTGTTACCCTGGCATCGAGATGGGCCTGGCCAAAGTGCCTAATGCTTGACTATAAGTTAAGCGGTTGATCATGGACAAATGTTGACATGATTCAAACAGTGATAACTAGATTTGGACCCTGATAGGGTGAGGAGTGATTAATCTGGCCTGAGTGCTGTAGTTGAGTCTGGCAATATGTTGCCAGGAGAGCTGCCTTGCAAGCCTCAATGTATCTCTTGCTATGTCCATACAAAAATAACTAGTATTAAGATGTTAATGAGTGTTTGGACTAAGGAAAGGGAAAAAAACCTTAAGAGTGAGGAAGGGCTTTGGAGTGCCCTGCCCTCAGGAAGGGCTTTCTTATGTTGATTTTGCTACCTGGCTGGGTGTAGCCTAGAGGGCAAGGTGAGAGAGACAAGTAGGAGGAGAGACTAGAGAAGCCAGAGAGGGCTGCAGTAGAACCAGAGAGAGGACAGAGTGGGGAGTGCGGGAGATGAGAAAGATAGAAGATTGAATAAACGGTAACAAATCAGCAACCAGCTTGGCTCTCATTCTTCCTTCGCCTGTCCTTGGCCAACAGCTGTCCTCATCCAGCCCATAAACAGGGGTTCCAGAGCACAGAACGAGGGTGTTGAGACAGAGCCGCCTGTAGAGCCCGCGAGTGCACACGCCTGACGGCGTTCTTTAGTTTTTTACAACTTAGCATGGTTGTCTCCATGCCCATCCACTTATAAGCAAATTTCATGACTTCTTTCCTACCAGCTACCTAGTATTCCATAGATGTACCATTGTTTCTTCAACCAGTCATCTGTCCTCAGGCACTAGGGTTGTTTCCAGATTCTGGCTATTGTGAACAGTGATAGCAGGATTCAAAGGTACATTGAAACTCTGAAATAAACCAGAGATACAGCAGTGAAAAAAGACACTGATAAATTGAACATGAAAAAAAAAGCAGTTTGATTCTAGAATGGAAAAATTAAAATGGTAGTCTGATTTCAATATTATCCTAAAAAATGCTAGCAGTAATTTTCTAATAGAACTATTTCAGAATTTAATTTGATACCGTGTCCATAACATATTTTATTTTACATATTTGCTTATTTTTGTTTTGGGCAACTCAAAGTTCTTTTCAGGGCTTATTCCTAATTTTATGTTCAGGAGTCACTTGTGGTGGTGCTACCTGGACCGTATGTAGTGCTGGGGATTGAACATGGATCAGCTGTATGCCAGCGAAACACCTTAATACAAGGGCTAGCCCTCCAACCCCACCATCAAAAATTTTAAACAGGGGTTGAATTATTTCCAATTTTGGATTAAATGCATGAAATACTTAAGTAGAATCCTATTAGTTCTTCTGGATTCTTAAACCTTAAACAGCAAGTGATTGAGTCAAAAAGATAGTATAGGAAAATAAAGTACAAGAGTTTCAATGCTTCTTTGCAAGTGGCCAACCAGCCTTTTCATCCATGGCACCACATTTAGTCCTTAAACTGTTAGGGGCGGCAGATCTCTGCCCGGGGGAGGCTCGGCGAGACAAAAGAACAAAACCAAGACAACTCTTTCTGCAAAAGCATGGGGTTTATTCAAGCCAATATAGCTATATTGGGACCTTCAATTGTGCCTCAATAGCATGGCATAACTGAAGGCCCCGAACTCAAAAAGCTAGCTGTTTTTATACCCTTTTGGGGGAGAAATGAAAATCTCACATATCAAAGGGTATCACATCTATAGATCAAAGGGGGATCACACATAGGTCACTTATTTTGTATATCTAAACATTTGTTGACTGTTAACTGCTTCCCTGCAAATATTTGCTTAGAGTTCCTAGGGCAGTTTGTTGGCTCATTTGGTGACAGTTGTGGGAGGTCACAAAGAAAATATCTTTCAAAGCAGTCAAACAGTTACAAAGGCAAATTTAACTCTTAACCTGCCCTCCTCTTCAAAACCTCAGGTGGGTGCAAGCTGTCCACCCCAGGGTCAAAGCCCCAACATCTCATAAAATCCCCTGAGCATTTCCAGGGGTCAGTCTTAAGTAAAAAGTCAGGAACAGGATTTAGCACTTCGGGGTATGACCCCACCCCCACTCCCGAATAAATTTCAGATAAGTTTTTATCACAATGTCTATAGACATTTAACTATCCATGCTTCAGCTCCACAGACATTTATTAAATATGTCAAGCCACTGAGATTAGAACTAAAATTACAAGACATATTTTCTAAAATTGAAGACCTGTTAATGGATATTTGTTTTACAAGGTTTACCGCAGAGAATGCTTATTAAGTACCCATATTTTATTTTTTCCCTTTACACTGCATGCTCCAAAAACAATAATAATCACAGCAAAACCTCTGAGACTTGTTTGCTTGTAGGGAGTTCCTTTGAATTGAAAGTCCACAATGTATATTTTTTCTGAATCAAGTTATGAATTAAATCTATGTGAAACAAACTCTTTGTGTATTCATCTGTCTTTCCAGGCCCTCCTGCAATAAGATGAAATCCTGTCAAAATTCCAGCAGAGATGAACGAGAAACACACAGACATATGACTCCTAAAAGTATTCTCTATGAGAGTTAAATATTAGGCAATCCAAATTAATGGCTGTATTGCCACTCAATTCTACCTGGTTCTTGCTTTTGCATAGTTGTGTAACCAGATATAATATGTTCAGTTAAAAGTCAACATTAGAATAATGATAGTTCATAAAGTTTAAAAATTATGAATTTTACTTATATAACATTGAGTTTCTGAGGATAAAAACGGTAAAAACACCCACTATCAAACTTTTGTATGCTAAAATATCAAACATCTGCATTTTTAACTATTTTCAAATATTCTTTTTATTACGACTAAAATAATTTTTAATTTATACCATACATGCAACTGTGTGTGATTGCATGCTCATGCATAAATATGACTGTGGTAAAAATTAAATTTATAATCAGGACCATCAATCACTGAATTTTGAATTACTTGCTGTGATGACATGTATTTTGGTTGAGTGAAGGGCTAGGACATGTATCAATTTTTTTTTACATATCATTTATATGAAGGCCCTCATTCTGTTCACTTTATCTCATAGATTTTTTTCTAGTTGCTTTTCTCTGTGTAGGTTGGTTATCTAATAAAATTGACAGTTTATCGATTGGTCTTTGCATTATGAAAGCACCTAGCTCACAAAATTCCTTATTTTCAGCAAAAGTAACCTAGAACAATTTGCATTACTATGACAAGGGTTAGCAGACTATTCAAAAAATAGAGAAAGGCACCTGGAAAAAACAAGAATAAGAATCATCATTACTACCAGCATTAAAGGGATAAGGAAAGGGATTACTATATTCTTGAGATTAGTTGTACTCAGAGATGTTGATTCACTGCTGGGTGTCTTCTGGCAACACTAGTTTCTAGTTTCTTATTATGTGGGCCTCTCCATAGATAAACACAATAGCTTCAAGTAAGAAAGAGAGTGAAAGAAGAAAGCCATAATGTCATTTTAATTTGACTGCTAAAATGATTTCATTTAACTTTTGCCATATTCTATATCTAGATATGAGCCACAGGTCTAGCCCACATTCTAGGAGGTGATTAATAGGGCTTGAATAATAGGAAGTGGGGATCATTAGAAGCTGTTATAGCTAGTGTCCATTTCAGCTTTTAACAATTCAAAATCAGATTTGCATAGATTGAAGTAAAGTGACTGATGGAGTTGATCCTGAGATTTGTGCTGAAGCATAGTGAGTAAGAGCCAGGAGAGGAGAGTGATTTGCAAGCTATTCATTAGAAAGTAATGCAGAAACTTAGCACAGAAAAAATTTGAATATTGTGCTATACTGAAATGGTATTCACTGAAGTATTTTAATTAAATAATTTAAAAGATATCATTTATATTTTGAAAATATCAAACTTGTATTTGGATGGAGAAGGGTTCCGAAAGGGCAAAATTATTTAAAATAGGGAATCAAAAAGGCAATAGTGGTAAATTGTTAGGCTTAAGTTTGCTTTGTGTCCAGGGATCACTCCTGGCTCCAGGGACCATATGTAGTGGTGGGGTCAAACCACAGATGACTTCATGCAAAGCAGACCCCTTATCCACTGTACTATCTCTCTAACCCTAGTGATTTTGCTTGGTACAGAGTATGATATTGGAAATAGAGAGTAGTTGCCTTTTAGACATTTTGGAGACTAAGTTTGCTTGTTGGATGATAAATAAAAGGGAAAATCAAATGTCTTCTATAGGCTTTTGTTTCTAATACCTAGGATAATATTAGTTCTATTTTCTGAGATGTAGAAGACCAAGAGTAAAGCAATTTTGTAATAAAAATAGTTATTTACATTTTGTCAATATTAAATTTTCCTAGTAATAAATCACCAACAGATGATGTAATAAAATAATAGAATACAAGAGGATCGTGTAAGAATTTGTCTGGTATTTGACTAGAGAGAACTATGTCCCAGTTATCACAGCAACTGATTAATTTTTACTACATATGCATTTCACATAGGACATTATTTTGTATTGCAGAAGTTCTTGATCCTATAATGGAGCATTGAATCAAAAATTGTAGCCTTTCTGCAAATTTTATTTCTACCTGGAGTTAAGCTTTCCTCAATAATAGTATGATTGTGCTTATTTGAAATTTTATAAAATATGATTCTTCCAAATTATTTGACCATCCAAAGTCGATGTTCACATTGAAAAATTCAATTTTCTTTTCTTACATAATAGAAAGGAGTCTGCAACCTTAAATGATTGGTCCGACAAGAGTGGTAGTACAGCACGTAGGGCATTTACCTTGCATATGGCCAACCTGGGTCAATACCTGGCATCCCATATGGTTCCCCAAGTTTCTCAAGAGTAATTCTTGAATGCAGAGCTAGGAGTAACCCCTGAGCATCGCTGGGTGTGACTGAAAATGCCAAAAAAAATGATTGGCAACTTCTATAGTTTTCAAATCATGTAAATATATTTATAAGGAACATATTAACTTACATTTTGCATATTTTATTTCTGTGTTACTTTTGACATTGTTTGTAATTGTTAAAATACCAGTGCAAAATTTAAACCACTGTGTGATGGTATAAATTTAGATTTTAATATACTATATAGTAAAAATAGATCTGTATAGCACAGATGATAATCATTACTTCTAAACCCCAATATTCATTAAAAGAATGAAGGTGCTGAACAATATTTTGACTGATAAGTAAGTATTCAAATAATTTTGGATATATTTACTCGTATTAGTTTGGGCCTAACATATACAACAATGAGCAAGTTGTAGTTGCTTTCTTTCAGTTATGTAGCTAGTATTGAAGTGCAAAACAAAGTGATCAGCATAAAACTGTACAGCATTATTCTAGTTCTGATTATAGTTTCAATAAGAATCATTTAGCATCCTTGAAAGTTGAATAAAATTTTAGACAGATTATTCTAAACAAAATGAGTAGAAGAAGAAGGACAAATACCAAATGATATCACTCATATGTGGAATATCATCATCATCATCATCATCATCATCATCATCATCATCCCATTGATCATTGATTTTCTCGAGCAGTCTCATCCTAGTGCTGAGATGTTAGAAGCCTCTATTTACTCATTCTTCCAAAAGATTCCACATGGAGGCTCTTTCAGGGTCAGTGGAATGAGTTCCATCATTGTTACTGTTTTTGGCATGTGATTAAGCCAAAGGAATCTTGCCAGGCTCTCCCATGAGGGCAGGAAACTCTTGGTAGCTTGCCAGGTTCTCCAAAGGGGAGAATTAGGCTATAAGATCTCACGTGGCCACTTCTGGGAGCTTGGTCTTATAGTCTCTGGATGTAGGCCTTTGGTGGGATTACACGGCACCGGAGGGCAATTTCTGGGTGTGACCATCTAGCTACTGGAAAATGGGGGATCTGATTGGAAGAGGCCCAGTACCGATCCGAGCAGGCTTGGAGGTCTCAGCTCCGAGTCCCACACACCTAGGTTCCTCTGACAGTTCCTTCATGTGTGAGGCTCATCTGAACATGTAGAAAGGGGCCTTGAGCATGACTGTGTCTGGTTCCGGAGGTCCTGAGCCACGGGGACTCTGCTCGGGGTGGGGAGGGAAACTCAACCCATCCCCTCCGAGGGGCCCCAGTGATGACAGCCAGGCGTGGGGGCATGTGGAATATAAATAAATAAAACAGGGGAATTGATAAATACTACAGTAAACAAAGCCTGGGGTTCTGCCAATGACAATGAATTGATTAAACTAAGAAGTTGGTGGGGGACTGGAGAGAGCACAGCGGGTAGGGCGTTTGCCTTGCACGCGGCCGACCCGGGTTCAAATCCCAGCATCCCATATGGTCCCCTGAGCACAGCCAGGGGTAATTCCTGAGTGCAGAGCCAGGAGTAACCCCTGTGCATCGCCAGGTGTGACCCAAAAAGCCAAAAAAAAAAAAAAAAAGAAGTTGGTGGGGGAATGGAAAGGGACTTAGAGTGCTAGAGTACCATTGGCAATGGTAGTGGTGAGTTTAATACTATAAACCTAAAATAGTGATATTGACACTAGTATAAGCCATAATTTGTTAATTGCCACTATATTCAATAGTCAAGTTCTGGAAACAACCCAAATGTCCAAAACCGGGTAAATAGATTAAGAAATTGTGGTACATGTACACTCATGGTAGAGCTCAGAGACAATTCATGTTTCGGGGGATTGACTGTGTCTGGGGCCAGCATCCTACCCATTGTACTGTTGCTCCAGCCCATGAATAAGATTTCTTATATTTAGTCTGAAAGAGGTACATGACAACCATCACAGACCAATCTCCAATGAAATTAATGTCTTCTTTTTCACCACACTCAATATAGGAATGTCTGAGCATGTGTAGGGCTGGAACCCAAGAGTGTCTCAATAACGGCAACCAATAAGTATTAATAAATATGAATTACCAATAGTTTTTATGGATGTTTATTTGAAATCTCTGTAGAGACTCCTAAACTGTTTCTTCCCATTTCTCTCTTTATTTCCTCCATGTCAATTAAGCTTGATAAAGCATTAAAAGCCAAATGTCACATTCTGTGTTCTTCTGGATGACTACATCGATTTTTGGCTTGTGGATTAATTTAATTACTTGTAAAATTTGAGATTTATGTAATTGTAATTTTGTTGGATCTTCTCACTCAATAAGTTCTCAATTTTCTAATCTCCAGTAAGGTGAAAGGTGACAGAGTGTAATTTTTTAAAGCAGTACATAAGTACAATCCAATATCTAATAATGGGTAAAGCAAATGCTATTATACACACAGAATTTGGCTTTAAAAATTGTAGTTCTTACAAAATACCATCTGCTTAAGTTCTGTGGCTCTTATAGTATTCACTGAAAAATTTAAATTCATCATTTCTGCTTGAATTTCTTTTAACAATATTAATATTTGAAAATAAATTGTAAAGTCTTGAAGATTAAGTTCAAACATTAAAGTTATTAAAAATAAAATTGTATATGACTATAGTACAAAATAAAATAGCAAAAATCTTCAAAATAGAAAATAGAAACAAAGTAGGTGATCCATTTAACATAACACTTAGGAGAAAGAGAATTAGAGGGATATTGGGTGATTAAAGATAATTACTGTCACTGTCATCCCATTGCTCATTGATTTGCTTGAGCGGGCACCAGTAATGTCTTTGTTGTGAGACATTACTATTTTCTGAAATACAGAATATGCCACGGGAAACTTATAATTTCTATTATATGTGGTGGTTGATGAGTAAAGATATTTGTCTCAGAATTTCTTGTTGTTTTGTGATTAATAACTAATATTGGCAGTCATATATTGCTACAGAAGAAATACATCCACACATAAATATGGTAAGGTACTAAAACTGTGATTGATATCCCTTCATCAGCTGTGGTAAACTGCTGATGTTCTATTGATATTAATATACCTATGCCACAGATATAATACAGTTATTGTCAAATTCATTATTCTTTTTCACTACCTTTGATTAGCTTCATCATCTCTTGTTTCTTCTTATGATCTGCCTTGTTTTGTGCTGTGTACAGTAATATGGGAGGGGTTCTGATTAAACATTTGTGAGATTATGGATTTGAGTGAAGATTCAGCTATGTAAGTAATTCTATTACCTTGAGTAGGAAACTCCCCTCTCTGTGTAAATTAATTATTGTGCAGGAGTATTGCCCAGACTGAATCATGCAATAAAAATATAAAGACATGCTTAGAATAAATCTGCCAGTATTGAATGTTTTGTAAATTATAAGACTGTTATCAAAAATGCAAATATAAGAAGCTAGAGCAATAGCACAGCAGGTAGGGCGTTTGTCTTGCATGCAGCCTATCCGGGTTCGATTCCTAGCATCTCATATGGTCTGAGTACTGCCAGGGGTAATTCCTGAGTGCAGAGCCAGGAGTAAGCCTTGTGCATCCCCAGATGTGACCCCCCCCAAAAAAAAACCCAAATACAATATACTAAAATTTACTCTTAGGTATTTTTTAAAAAACATTTTTATTTTTCGGCCAAGATCCAGAGACTATAAAACCAAGCTCCCAGGACTAGGCCTCTTCCTCCCAGATCTCTCATTTTCCAGTAACTAGGTGGTCACATCCAGAAACTGCCCCTGATGCAGTGTAATCCCATCAATGGCCAACATCCAGAGACTATAAAACTAAGCTACCCGGAAGCTTATAATTTATAGCATAGTTGTCCCTCTCGGATAACCTGGCAAGCTACTGAAAGTTTCCTGCCCACATGGGAGAGCCTGGCAAGCTCTCCCATGTGTATTTATATGCCAAAACCAGGAACAATGATGGTCTCATTCTTCTGACCCTGAAAGAGCCTCCAATGTGGCACCGTTGGGAAGGACAAGTAAAGAGAGGCTTCTAAAATCTCAGGGTTAGGACAAATGGAGACATTACTGAGACTGCTTGAGAAAATTGACAACCAATGGGATGATGATGATGATGATGATGATGATGATGATGATGATGATAATACTTTGATAGAGAAAAATACATATACAGCAAGTCAAAAGGCAAAGGGACAAAGGATTGTTCATATATTGGGATCAGAATAAAATGAGTAAGAAATAAACATGGTGGAAAATATATAACATTTGGCAAAGTTTAAATCACTTGTTTAACTTAACAAGTGATTAAGCTAAAATTAATCACTTGTTAAGTTTAACTTAACAAGTGATTAAGCTCTCAAGCTAAAATCGTAGATAATATAAAAGGAAACAATGAATGAAATAGAATTGAAGCAGCTGTTGGTGAGATCAGAAATTGATGTAGGAAATTTATTCACTGTACTCAAGGTAAAATATAATAACTATTACTATGTGAAGATACTGTTAAGATCTTGAATTTGTTATGGAATTTATATATAATGAATATGACATATTCAGGGATGTGTGATATTGTGAGAGCTATTATGTTATCAACTAATAACCAACAATTTGTAGATATGAAGTCTCTAATTAAGAGATGTGAAAGTTAAAGACAAATTAAAAAAATCTTATTGTTCTGAGTGGGTCTGCTTACATTGAAATGAACAATCTTGATTTTAAACCTGTGGATTATGATATAAATTTAGACACTGAGTTCAGCTAATTTGAGATGTCTTCTGAACTCTGCACCCATGATTTTGAAGCCTTCTGCATATTCTTTTGAAACTTCAGGACTTTGACTATGCAACACAGTTTTTTTTGGTCCATGAGGCAATACTTTATAGAAATTTTCAAGACCAAATTACTTCCGTTAAGCATTCAGTTCTGACAAGTCTCATGTTAGTAGTTTATAACCTTTCCCTCCTTTTATTCCTATTAAAATGTTTGCTTATATTGCCTTAATGTGAATTTCCCTAGATTCAATCACATTCTGATTATACAATTGAATTCAGTCATAAGTAGAACCTTTCTTACCATGTGGAGGTTGGTATGATTAAGATACAAACCTTATTTTTTACAGGTAGCTAGACAGATAATTGGAGATAGATAGGCAGATAGGTAGATAGATAGATAGATAGATAGATAGATAGATAGACAGACAGACAGACAGACAGACACACAGACAGACAGAAAGATAGATAGATAGATAGATAGATAGATAGATAGATAGATAGATAGATAGATAGATAGATAGATAGATAGGACAGATAGAGAGAAAATTATGGAAAGAGAGGAATATTTTTTTCATTCAAGGGCATAGGACAAAGAGCAAGTAAGAAATAAATAAGGTGCGACAAATAGAAGTGAAATCAATGAAAATAATGAACAGAAAAAAAATGCAAGAATGCTCACTGAGGCGAGATTGGAGAAAGAAAATGAATTCAAGGAATGAATAGTATTGGTGAACATTGAAAATAATAATACTTTATCAAACAAAAATAATCATGACAGTACAATGAACACAGTCAAGACACACTCACACATACTCACACGCACACACATACACACATTTTTACAGATTACCCAGATATGTGAAAAGGAAATACAACACAAATTGAAAAGATGCAAAAGAACTGGTGGCTGAGAAGAACATGACTGACTTTTCTAATTCAAAGAAGTTTTTCAGTTGTAGAAAGGAAAATGCATAGATTTAGCGTGTTCATTAGTAACTGTGAACAGCTGACACTGTGAGCCACTTCTGAAATTAAACCAGGCGTCCTTACAGATAAGCTGCAATGATCACCTGTATTAAATGAAAGACTTTATGACTCATCCAAATGCAGTGACTTTAAAAATAATCATACAACTGTTTTAGAAATCACTTACATCATAATTATGGACTTTTTTGATCCAGATGATCAAATATATGGCTGATTCTGAATAGAACTAAAGTATACACTTGTTAATACTAATTAAATTTAATTATGTGTATCATCTTATAATAAAGTTCTCTAATCTATCTTCTTTACCTTTTTTTGAGTGAGACATAGGTTTTCTACCTAAATCTTTGCTACTAAGTTGCAATTCTTTGATTCAACACATTTCAATTTTCTCCTGGAATATTAGGTTAACAAGACAGAGAAAGAGTTATTTTTGGAGCATGTGAAACAAAGCTGATTGTTGGCTTAAAACAAGATCCAGAGACTAAGAATATGAATAGATATAGCATTTTTACTTAAAAAATTCTGATATACTGAACTTGTAATTAATAAATGATATGTTGAAATGACTTAGAAAGTGTGGAAAATATCCAGGAGAGTTAGTAAAATAATTTAACTGCTCCTGTATTTAGTCTTCTAATGTAAAATTTATTCAAATATTAGGGTACTTGAATGATATTTGGAAGATATTATGACAAAGGTAATAAAACAAATCCAGGGCATGCCAATAAGAATATTTCTTTAAAGTAAGATGAAAAACTATATCTAAAGTTGAGACTAAGTAGGCACTGAAAAAAATAGTACATATAATCAATATTTGATGTGCATTTTAAAAATTTCTCAAGATATCAATAGGGTCCCGTATTGAAAAAGTACCACAGGCTTGCTGTTCAAGTCTGTTTTCTCTCTTGAACACATTTCTTGCTTGCTTGTCTCTCTATGTATCTTTGCTTATTATTTCCACTGTGGAGAAATCTTTTCTCCCTCTTGGTCATGTACTTCTCCCTTACTCTCTTCTCACATCTTTCTAAATAAGATTCAATAAAAACTTTCTTATTTCACAAAAAGTAATATTATATATTTTAATGTACCTGATTTATGCATTTTGTGCAAAATAAATTCACTTGCATTTCATACATTTGAGAATATGTTCACTAATTATTCTTAGTAAATATGTGTTTCATACTGGAGTTTCACTAGTGCTAAGAATAAAATTCCTAATTTCAAATGGATTGGTAAAAAGTAACATGTAAGTATTTTTTAAAAGATAAATGTTTAACTAGACTATAGACTATAATCTATAAATGATGTACACTACATATAGGCTCACATTTTTGCCTAGACATGCATATTATGTTTACTATTGTGATTAGTGTATTAATAGTCTAAAAAGAAATGTGTAGCATAACTGGAATAAATGCAGTTAATGGGGAAAGTTTGACTCTGTAATGTTTTGTTAAATTTTCTTCCAGATATGCATCATTATGTTCTTTGTGATATGGCTATCTATTATAGTTTGTTAAGTTCTTCTTAAGAGTTCTAAATTGCCTTCAGGCAAACACTATCAAACTCTCTGAATTCTGGGGACTTTTATTCTATTAAAATATTAAATAATTCATAAATTGAAAACGTGTGTTATGTTTGTTTTAATCTATTTACTGTGTTATGAATTAAACTCAATATTAGTTGTAGTACTAAGCAATTTGAAACCATTGCAAAAACGCATTATATCATAATATTTTAGTAAAATAGCATTTTCAAGAAAATTTAAGAAGAGAAGTCACATTGCTTTAAAGTTTTGAAATTCCCATTAGTGTCTGTCATACTCAAAGAAAACTGAATTTTAACGAAGTTTGTATTCAATAAGATATAATATCTTATTTTGTTTCAGATGCATAGAAATAATCCAACCAGAAACAGGCAATGGTGACTTTTTCATGCTTTCTGTGGAGAGTCCACAGCACATAAACAGTAGTTTAAAAACAGGTAAGAAACTGTATCTTAAATTATGTACAGTGTAAATATTTTTGATCTTCTGAACACTCAGTGCTTTTCTTTGTACTGTTTTAGCGCTAGTAGGAGGTATAAGCATACACAATGCATAATGGATTATAAAGTGTGGGAAATTATCAAGCTGTGGAGAGTATGCACTAACAGAAAAGGTGATGAAATTTAGAATGAATCAGTTTGGGAGCAGTAAGTAAAACAGGATGCATTAGAAAATGCACGAACTGTGCTGATTAGGAGTTGTTATTTTCCTGGGCATATGTAAATTCAAATGAATGAAACCAAGAATCACTATTTTCAAATGCCTTGAAAACGAAGGTGATGAAATAACTTCTATGAGATACAGTCAGAAAACATGACCAAGATAGAAGCCTTATTTAGCTAAAATTAAAAAAGAGAACTGAGATTTTAAATTCTTTAGAAAATTAGTTAGTTAATTCTTAATGTATATCATAAATAAAGAATAAAAACCATCAGCACAATAAAGCATAAAGGAAACAAAAAAAGTCATGCCACTTTTGTAGTGTCCAGTAACTTTCTGTAGCAATACTACAGAATTAATTAGATGTAATTTGTAAATGCCTAAACAATAATTTTAATAATTTTAAAAGAAAATAAAAAATAGAGGTTAACAATACGAGGATATCAGGATATAACATTTTGTGTTAAAAATCACAACAAAGTCCAGGAGATGACTCAGAGTGCTAGGCACACAATTTGCATGTGAGAGGTCTAGGCTTGACCCTTGCTATCACATGGTCCCTCAAGAAATGCTGTGGCAGTTCTGACGATCTCAGTATGAATGACCATTTGGTTCTATCAGGTATTTGTACAAGAAAAAATAAGGTCTGAATAAAAATGTACACAATATGCGTTATTTAATTTAGTTTTAATTTTTTTGTTGAATTATAGTGAGATACACTTTCACAAAGTTGTTCATTGTTTGGTTTCAGCTCCGCAATGTTCTATCACCCATCATTTCACCATGGTACTTTTCCCACCACCAATGTCCCCAGTTCCCCTCCCCACCCCTTCCTACCTCTATGACAGGCACCAATTGTATAAAACATCCCCAAGCCTAGGAGAGGGATATAGTATGGGGTTAGTGTGCTAACCTTGCCCCTGGTGACCTGGACCAATCCCTATTACCACATGTGTTCCCTTAGACGTCACCAGACATGATACCTGAGGCCAGAGCAGGAGTAAGTCTTGTGCACTGACAAGGTGTAGTCCAATGAGTCACATCTCATCGAAATATGCCCAAACTTACAAACAACCACAGGAAAATGCCTGAAATAATTGAATAGAACATATTTTTTAAAAAGTGGTTTTTCTACTATTTGTATTTTAAGGCATTTGTATTTTCTATTGCTACAATTTTTGTTTTCTTTCCTCATAATTCCTTAAATAAATAGCCATAGTTCTATTAAAAAAATAAAAATATTTTACTGTTTTTTCCTCCAATATTCACCCCAACATTTATTCAGTACCAAGTGTTCAAAGATTTCTCTATATGCATCCTCTCACATAATAAATTTTTAGTATTATAGAAATGCTTATATTCACATTCAATATTTTGGTTGCTAAGGTTATATGAATAATGTGGTTGTATCAAGTGGTGTACAGCAATTACATAACCTCTATTGTTTGTGCTTTATCTTATGGTTATTATTATCACATTTTGAATGAAGGAGGCTCTCACAGGGAAGGAATAGAAGGTATACAGAGAATTTTTCTGTTCTATTTCTCTCTATTTTTATCTCTATTTCCCAATCAAATCGTCACTGAAAAAAGGTTTACTCTATTACATCCACTTGGCTGTATTTTATTTTATGTGAATTTTCCCTGCTGAAATAAAAATAATTTTAAAAAAACTTTAAAAAGAAATTTTAATTCTGAAAATGAAGGCTGGTCGTGACATTAATGATACATGATGAATAATGAATGGTGTTGTAGGACTATCAATTCTGGTTGAAACAAAAGTTAAACTTAGTTCTGTCACTGGTTAACTTGCCTAATCAGCATTTTAATAGCAGGTGAATCGATTTAGAGGGATAAGTAGTCTCAATTTCTTTTTGCTGATTGCTGTGGTATTTTAAGGATTCAAATCAATAATTATAATAATTAAGTCATTCAACGTCAACCTATGCAGACATTTAAAACTATTTAGATAAATAGATGGCATCCATCTATATGACATTTGAGTTATTCTAATATGTTGTGCTCTCTATATAATAATATACAAAAGGAAATGAATTTTATAAATACAGAAAAACTAAAGCATACAATTTTTAGTAGAATTTCATAAAGTAAAATCTTAGCAGTAGAATATAACATGGATTTAACTGCATAAAGCTGCAACATGTTGCAAAGCTACAAAACATGCTTATTTATATCATGTTCTTATTCATCACCATTCAGAAAATTGCTGAAAAGATATCCAATAGCATATTTGATCAATTTATTTTCTAGTAGTCATATAGAAATTATGCAAAATGGAATATTTGCCTTAGGTAGCAAAAACAAATGCAAAACTTAACCACGCCCATTTAAAACACTCATCTTATTTTAAGTAACAATATATCAAAAATAACTTCTCTTTGTAAAATAATCTAGTTAATATTTTAATGAAATATCTGAATAACTATGTGAAATTCTTTTTAATTCCATAAAATAAGCTGACATTGACATTTTTCAATATGCAAATCATTATAACAATTGTCAGGAAAGTTTATTTTGTGGGTTATTTAAAGTGCAGTAATATATTATAAACTCTTTTTAATGTTGATAGGAATGTGAATGATGGTATCTTGAACAACCCACCAATATTGCTTTATCTGGTTTCTCTTATTATAGAAAATATTTGGAATATTAAAAAATATGTGATTAATACATAGTAGAAACAAGAACCAGGAGAACTGGTCAATGAATGGAAGCTTGCCACCATGACAATGATAGTTGGAAATGATCACTCTGGACAAGAAATGAGTGCTGAAGGAAGGTAAAGAGATTCACATGATAACCTGCCAGTACCTGTATTGCAAGCAATAATGCCCAGAAGTGGAGAGGGAGCTGGAGGGAAACTGGGGGCATGGTGATGGGAAATATACACTGAAGGGATGGCTATTGGAACATTGTACGACTAAAATCCAATCATGAACAACTTTATAACTGTCTCATGGTGATTCAATAATAATAAAAAAGAATTGACAAATGAGGAAGTTATAAACAACTTCTTACAGTCCTTATTATTGCATGCAAGATGATTTACTCTTTTTTTTTTTTGGGGGGGTCACACCCGGCAATGCACAGGGGTCATTCCTGGCTCATGCACTCAGGAATTACCCCTGGTGGTGCTCAGGGAACCATATGGGATGCTGGGATTCGAACCCGGGTCGGTCGAGTGCAAGGCAAATGCTCTACCAGCTGTGCTACCTTTCCTTATATAAAGCATATCTTTCAACACTGAAGAAAACTTTCAATTTCTTTAAAAGTAAACTATTTTCTTAACTGTAAATGTAATTACTCTGAGAAATAGCTTCTTGCTTATCCAATCCCATGGACAAAATAAGTGTTTTTTTTTTTTTTTGCTTTTTGGGTCACACCCGGCGATGCCCAGGGGTTACTCCTGGCACCTGTACTCAGGAATTACCCCTGGCAGTGCTCAGGGGACCATATGGGATGCTGGAAATCAAACCTGGGTTGGCCACATGCACAGCAAATGCCCTGCCCGCTGTGCTATCACTCCAGCCCCAAAATAACAGTATTTTTAAAATCTCTTATAATCAGAGAAACAAACAAACAAGATAGACAAAGGAAAAAAGGAAAATGTCTTGGTATTAATCTTATAAAAATCAATTATTAAAAGAACTCACATATGAGTGCAGCCATTCTATGTCTGTCTCTTACCTCCTAACTCACTTCATTCAGTATGATACTCATAATATCCATCCACTTATAAGCAAATTTCATGACGTATTTTTTCCTGGTAGCACAGAAGGTAAGGCATTTGCCTTGCACGCAGCCAACCTAGGTTTGATTCCTCCACCCCTCTCAGAGAGCCTGGTAAGCTACCAAGAGTATCTTGCCCGCATGGCAGAGCCTGGCAAGCTACCTGTGGTATATTTGATATGCAAAAACAATAACAACAAGTCTCACAATGAAGATATTACTGGTGCCTGCTTGAGCAAAATCAATGAACAAAGGGGTGACAGTGATTTTTCCTGGTAACTGCATAATATTCCATTGTTTAGATAAGCCACAGTTTCTTTTTCTTGTCATCTGTTCTGTGAGAAGTTGAGGGGAGTTAGGTTATAGAAGGGACTACTATGGCCATAATAGTTGGAAATAATCTCTCTGTACAAGAACTATGTAGTGAAAGTAGGTAAAGAGATATGCATGATAACCATTCAGTAACTGTATTGCAAGCCATAATGTCCCAAAGGAGAGAGAGAGTGGGAGAAAAAAGAGGGACAAGAAGAAAGAGGAGGAGGAAAAAGAGGAGGAGAAGGAGGAGGGGAACAAGAAGAAAAAAAGAAAATAGAGGATGAAAAATATAAAGAGGAGTAGGAAGAAGGGCAAGTGAAAGTAGGAGGAGGAGGAGGAGGAGGAGGAGGAGGAGGAGGAGGAGGAGGAGGAGGAGGAGGAGGAGGAGGAGGAGGAGGAGGAAGAAGAAGAAGAAGAAGAAGAAGAAGAAGAAGAAGAAGAAGAAGAAGAAGAAGAAGAAGAAGAAGAAGAAGAAGAAGAAGAAGAAGAAGAAGAAGAAGAAGAAGAAGAAGAAGAAGAAGAAGAAGAAGAAGAAGAAGAAGAAGAAGAAGAAGAAGAAGAAGAAGAAGAAGAAAGATAGGAAATATGCAGTTAAGGGACTGATGTTGGAACATTTTATGACTGAATCACAATCATGAACAACTTTGTAACTGTGCATCTAACTGTGATTCAATTGAAAATAAATTAATTAAGAAAAGCTATTTATGTTCAGTTGTAGGATGACATTCCTTTGTCCTTCCCCCCTTGCTACAAGGAGCTTAGGTTTATCCAAGTCACACCCATCAAGGAGCTCTGATTCACTCCCATTCCTTTGTTTTATCTGTAATTACTTCTCTATGCTCTCTTCCCCAAACAGTTAATCAGCTTTTCCCCCCTATTCAGACTCTGGTAATTTCTAAGGTCAGATCTTTCTAGGACACTGAACTTATATTATAAGTTAATATTGCATTTCTCCTCTCCCTGTGTCTTTTGAATAGCTTACTTTAAAGCAATGTCCCTTTTGTATAGACACAAGAAGACAATATTATGCTTTTGTAACTTGAGATTTAATTGGCCTCAAATATTATTCATTCCCGGGCATCTGCTTTCTCGACTAAAGCCTCAGTTTCCCTCAGTTCCTAGTACCCCAAAAGCAGGGTCCCAATAAGGGATGGGACAGACCCAGGGCAAGCGGTGAGTTATGTGCTACCCTGGCATCAAGATGGGCCTGGCCAAAGTGCCTAATTCTTAAATATAAGTTAAGAGCTTGATCATGGACAAATGCTGTCATGATCCAAAAGTAACAACAAGACTAGGACCCTGCTAGGGATAGGAAAGACTAATCTGGCCTGAGCACTGTAGTCTGAGATTGAGATGACCCCAGGAAAGCAATTCTATATGCTTAATGCATCTCTTACTATGTCCATACAAAATGATTACTATTATAAATACTTATAGTTTGCTGGATGAGGAGAGTAGAAACACACTCATGGGATTCGCCCTTGGAAGGGTCGTCCTGTTGAAAGAGAATCTGTCCTAGATGCAGCATCCCCTGAGGCTAAGAACTTTACCCCTATTGATTGTGACCACACCTATGTGTAAGCCCCAACCCCCTCATGCTGGGGGGATTTCACTAGGCTGGAAGAGTGGGTTGGGGGAGAGATGAAGAGCTGGGAGAGAAGCCGAGAGAGACAGGAGTGAATGGAATAAACGACAACTGATCTAGCAATCGGCTTGGCCCTCATTTCTTCCTCTGTCTGACCCATGGCCTGGGCTGCTCGCCCAGCCAGAACGGCCTGGAACCACCCCCTGAAAACCCGGGCATGGCCTACGGGGAGAGCTCTCCCCGGCCGCGCCCCTGGCAGTAGTTATTTACATTCAGTTATAAAAATACTTCTATAAGTTACATGACCAGACACAGTGAAAAACTCATATTAATTTAGCAAATATGTACTTTTATTTAACTTTTTTTTTTGGCCACACCTGGTAATGCTCATGGGTTACTCCTTTTTCTTCCCTCAAGAATTACTCGTAGTTGAGCTCAAGGGAAAATATGGGATGCTAGAGATCGAAGCCAGGTCAGTTTTGTGTAACCAAATGCCCTACCAGCTATGCTATCCCTCTGGTCCCACCAAATATGTACTTTATTTTGAAGTGTAATTAGAATTATAGATAATTATAAAAATATATAATAATAGATACTCTATTATTATTTATATTAATATTTGATGTCATACTTGTTGAAGTTGTGATAGAAAATTTTGAATTCTGAGTGAAGAATGTGGTACAGGCGGGCACCACAACACCGGAGCTTGCTCAGGACCCCAAACCAAGCGGATAACACCAGGGAGCCCCAGAGCCTTTCAGAGCCTCTGGACTTAATTATTAAAATACCAGAATTCCAAAACCTTGTGGCCGCTATAGTGGCCATGCAACATCATATGCTCTTCACTATCAGCAATAGAAAACAAATTATCTAATGATGACTTTTTGGCAGGTTTGATTGTTGGGAGAAAATTCCAAATAATAGTAGTGGGTTTTCTGTAAAAAATTAAATGTAATCAAAGTAAAGAGAGAATAAAGTGAAAATCATCTGCCATATAGGCAGGGCAGGGGGTGTGATGGGGGGTATGTTGGGGTTCTTGGTGGTGGAACATGTGGAATGGTAAAGGGATGGGTGTTTGATCATTGTATGACTGAGACTTAAACCTGAAAGTTTTGTTAACTGTTCTCACCATGATTCAGGGTATCATATGTAATGCTGAGGCCAAATTCTATTAGCAGTGTACAAGGCAAGAACCTTAGACTTTGTACTATCTCTTTAGTCCAAAAATTCTTTTTTAATATGAAACTGTAAATGCAAAGGTCATCGAAATGGATTTATTTTGCTTAAAAATCTATAGAAGTTTCATGCGATAAAGTTACAAGTAAATAAGACAATAAAACAAATATGAGCTTTTGGAATATATTTTGGCAAAAAACACATCATATAATTTTAAATTATGCAATAATTGAATACATCACAATAATAATTAAATAGTATGTCTACAAAGACTAAGATCATAAGACATAAACTTTAATATTTTCTAGTTTCCAGAAACCTGTGAATAGTCACATAGGCAATAATAAATTAGACCTTTAATATTTTTAACAGATTAGACAATAAAAATATAAACCAAGGTAAAGTTTATGCACTAGGGATTGCACAAATGGGATATAATCACATCATTTGCAGATTGTTCTCCTATGAGACCCACAGAAAAGATAAGTTACTGAGAAAAAAAATTGTTGTTAACATAGATCATTTATCAGAGCAATTACTGTAGAACCCTTCTTGGATCATCTTTCCTAATTTCTCTATGGAGAAAAATCTTAAACTGAATGCAAAGTGCAAAATACACTGTCATTAGGGCAAGGGCAATAGCTGTATGGTAAAGGATATGTGCCTTACATGCGTTGGAACTTGAATTCAAAGAAAGAAAATAAGCGATTATTTTCGAAGCTAAAAAAATGTATTCTGAGTGTGGGAAATGAAGCAAAACACACACAAACACACACAGAGTACACTGTTTCTAAAAATGGGAAACTCTGAAGAATGAATAGGAAATATTATGAGTCAAAAAGATACCAACAGTAATTTTAAAACATCTTTAATAGGGTAATCAGTCTAGTTAAAATGCCAGGGGAAGAAGAAGCATATTTTAAGATATGTCAGTAGAAGTAATCTATGGGAAAAAAATTGAGAAGAGAAGCACCATAATCTAAGATAACATCTGATGGTTCAACACATGTATAATTGGAATCACAGGAGAAAACAGTAAAACACAGAATTAATATTTAAAGAAACAAATGACTGAATATTTCAAATACTAATCACAGACACTAAGTTGCATCGTTTAAAAACTTAAAGCATCTGAAACAAGGAATAAGAACGCCACCAATCTATATAGTCAAACATGTACATATATTATACTGGGATATATCATATTGGTACTGATGAAAAGCAAACACAAAAGCAAACATTAAAGGCAGTACAGGAGGAAGGTTGGAAGTCATATCCATGGACCAGAGAAGAAAAAAATTAGAATGATAATAGAATTTTCATTAGAAACCAAACAAAATATCCAAGTAAAAGAAATGAATGGGCCGTCCCAGAATTCCACTGAAAGAGAAAGTCTAAGTTTGCCATTTCCAGTAAATGAAGAAGCCAGTTTTCTCTCTCCAGATGATCCACCTCTCCCCTATCAACTTGACAAACATTCCACCCCCCAGGTTCTGTCTCAGCATTCCCACGGTTTCCCAGGCTGCCAGGAAAACTAAGGTAATGGGCCTGGAAATAATGCCTGGAAAGATTTAGACAGCTAGCTATTTTTCCGGCATCTTTTGAAAACTTTTGTCAACCAATGAGAGATGCAAGGAGCCTTTGATGATGCAAGATATGCAAGGTGTACACAATACACCATTTTAACTTAGTTCTATACTAAGTTCTTCCCATTTGGTCAGTTTCTTTTCTTGCTCTTTTACTTTCTAATCAACTTATCTATTTTTCAACTCAGAGTCTGAGCATCTTTATTACTTAGTATTTTCTTTCTTTAAAATATTGAATTACCTGGAAAATATTGAAGAACACAAAGACTGGACACAGCTCTGGCTTCTGCCTCATTTGCATCACTACTACAAACAAAAATTCCTTCCAAATGAGACTTTAGTACTTTTTTCAGGTAAATCAAATCTGAATAGAATTATGACTAGCTAATATACTGAATTCAAAGTATAAAAGAATCTCTGCCAGAGAAGAATATATTAGAAATTTAGATACAAAGAAATTAGCAACTATAAGAAACATCATAATAGACTGTAAAGAGTGTTTTTCACTTTTTTCTTTTTATCATTGAGCTGTTAAGACAATACAAGTGGCAATATGTAGTAGCATAAAAATGATGAGAATGAACAGTAAATATACATTTTTTTTTTTTTTTGCTCTTTGGATCACACTCTGTGATGCTAAAGCCTTGCTCCTTGCTTTGCCCTCAGGAATCACTCCTGGCAGTGCTCAGGGGATCTTATGGGTTGGTGGGGATTGAACCTGGGTCAGCCATGTGCAAGGTAAGCACCCTCCATGTTGTATTATCGCTCTGGCCCTGGTATATATATATACTTTTCTTTTTAAATTTGCTTTGTGGGTCACACTCAGGAATGCTCAGGGATTATTCCTGGCTCTGACCTCAGGAATCACTCCTGGCAGTGCTCAGGGGACTATATTGGATGCTGAGAACTGAATCGAGTCAGCTGCATGCAAGGCAAACGCCTTACCCGCTGTGTTATTGCTCTAGCCCTGGCCCTGGTAAATATACTTTTATAGAATTTCTACAGTATTCATTAGTTTTTATAATTTAAAAATAATCTAGGAAAATCATGTGTATTTTAAACCTTAAAACAATGACTTTTTAAAATTATTGGTAATAATTTGGTAGGAAGAATAAATTAATGATGTTTCAAGAAATTATCAATAAGGCATAAAATGAAAAATAAAGAATAAATTAAATATTAATAGCTAGCAAATGCTGATTATTATCTTAATTTTATGAATAATCACTTCAAATAAGAATAATCTAAAATGACCGTTAATATGCAGAGATATCAGATTGGTTTAAAATGTTTAATACAAATATTTGTATTTATTACAAACCTTGTATTTATATCTGTGAGAGATTTGACTTAAATATAAAGGCATTATTATGTTGAAATAATAATTATAGACTAACAAAGAAGAACATCGTGAAAATTCTAACAAATAGAAACAAGGATAAAAATAAATATTAACAAATCAATATCGTTCTTCAGAAAAGAATATTATCAAAGATAAATAGTAATATTTTAAAATGGTAAATAAGTCAGTTCTTTAAGATAAATCAATTTTAAATGCATTGAAACTAAATAAAATTTTCATAATACATAACATTTAAGTATAGAATAAAAGATTATAAGGAACATTCACGGTAGTAGTAAGGATTGTAAGCATTGTCTTAACTAACACCATGAAAGAAGAGAACCTTTTTAAAACTGGTGATTATGAACCAAATTGTTATTCAACTAAACTTTAACATCATGCTGTAAGACCCAGAAGAAGCAATAGTTCACATGTCTTTGCTTTACTGAACAATTGCTCTGCTTGGATCTTACAGCATGAAAGTACAAGGAAAAATCTCTCTTTCCTTCCTGTGATCCCCCATACAAAATGTTTTAAAATATCTAGAACAATTTTCTAGAATTAAGAATCTATTTAGCAAGTTCACAATCACAAGAGCAAAATAATTTTTTAAAATGTGTTCACGTAGATGAAAACATTTAACTACAAGAGAAAATTTAAATAATTCTGAAACCTGTCTAAAGAAATCAGAAGTAAGCTCTTATAGTACAAACAGAACTGACTTTGCAATTTGCTCTCTCTGGCCCTCAAAAAATAACAACAACAACAAAAAACTAGTGATAAGAACTTTGTGACCTTTCCCAAATAATCCTTCCTTTTCTCTTGCTATTAAAACAAGTGTCCCTCAGGAGACCTTCATAGAAATGCATTGTTAATTCTGGTGCCCATTAATCAGCAAATTGCTCTTTTCTTATTTTCTAAAATCCTCCTGTGACCAAGAAAGAAAGATGGGTTATTTAGGACATGAGATGCCATCTTTCAAACTGTGGGCTTGTTGCAAATAAAGCTTTTCTGAACTTGTCACTGTGTCTCTTGAATGACTCACCCTAGAGCAGCAGTGATATTGAATCTTTGTAATTGTAATATAAATTTTATTAGCACCAAAACTATGTCAAACTTAGGTTTGTATTCTGTATTATGTATTCATGTATTCTGCATAATACATATAAGACTTGTAGGCCCCAAACTAAGAAACACCTTGAAATCGTTATATGGATATAAATAAATGAAATAATGGAACATGTTGATTAAATTAAATCTTTTGGTTTATAGATTTATCAAAACCCCTAAAGTATAGAAGGAAGATTTTTGCAGGTATTGAGAAGCTAAGATCAAAATTTATAAGGTAAAATGAACCTGAAAGAGCTTCAACTTTCTCCATATTTTTACATTCTTTAAAATCTGAACATTTTAATATTTACAATTATTGAGTTTATTTTACTGTCAGCCATACGAATATACATATTCCTTTAATATTATTAAAAGAAATTCTTTTTAAAAATATAATTATGGCATATTTTATACTTTCCCAAAGTAAGCCATAATACCTCTGGTGGGCACTAGAAAAATCCAGAGAAGTAAGTAGTAGCCTTGGGACAATTTTCAGGCATGTCCTATTTGTTCACTTTAAGATGATTGATTTCCAGGAGGCCTTGGTGATTGTCTTTTCTTTTTCATTAAAAGGGGCTTGAGGATGGTAGGTCAAATAAGTTTAGAAATCGCTGCTTAATTTAAATTATTAATTGAAAACTATTTTTTCTCTTAATTAATTGCATTTTAATTAATTCAATATTTATATCTAAATATTTGAAAGACTGTAACAAACGTTTAGTGACACACTAAGTCATTATAGTAGAAAACTTTGTGGGAACAAGATTCCAGGAGATCAGTGAATAAGAAGCAGAATCTTGAACTCAGAATGGATTTAAATCATTTTTGGAATCAGGACTTGGAATGACTATTGATAGTAACTATTAGTCCATTCAGAAATAAGACACTACCAAAATTTTACTCTTACCCTTCAAAATATTTAGGAATCATGATTTTTTTGATACTTTAGTATTATTTGGGTAATACACATTTGACTTTATTTCATGGAAGCAAAAATTCTAAAGGTCTATTTTCTAATCAAGTATAATATTTGAGTATATTTATTTTTAATGTCAAGTCTATTTAATATGACCTTTCCTGCATCATCATTGTCATGCAAAAGAGTTATATCTTTCTATTTAAATGCAAAATAGTTTAAACTTTGTTTTTCAGAGCACAGTATATTGAGTTTTAAAAGGCTGATAACTAAATTCTTTACCTTTACAAGGGGAAAATGGTTTTTCCTGAGTTTTTTTCCCTATCATTAACATATTTTTGGAAAATGATACAAGAGACATAGGTTTTTGTAGTTTTTTAATTAGTGGGGTATATTTATTTGCTTATTTACTTATTTTTCTCCCTCTCGGAGAGCTCTGCAAGCTACCAAGAGTATCCCGATCTTATGGCAGAGCCTGCCAAGCTACCTGTGGTGTATTTGATATGCCAAAAACAGTAACAACAAGTCTCACGATGGAGGTTAATGGTGCCCGCTTGAGCAAATCAATGAGCAACGGAATGACAGTGATATAGTGATACAGTGCTCATTAATTGTTATGATGTTTTTTAAAATTCCCTTTATGATACACAAAAGAAGACTAGATTTTTTAATTAAGTAAGTTAAATTAAATTAATATATATTGTTTTTTGAGACATAGCTATTTCTGTTTATTATTATCTACTTGGTCCTGTATTCAGAATCTATTCCTACCTCTTCAGTACTTACTTTTGTTTTTGCAGGGGGTGAAAGTTGTTTTTAAAAACATTTTAAAAGCTAGTTTTAAATGATACAAGCAAATGATTTAATACCTTATGAACTACTCAGATAAAGACAAAGAGAGATAAGAGGCAGGAATTTTTATAGGATAAATAACGAAAAACATAGAAGAGAAAAATATAAAATATATGACTGGCTAGGACCATAAAGTCAATCTTGTTTATGGTGTGAAAGAATAAGGAAACAAGAAGAAAGCACATAATTTATTTGAAGTGGGATTTAGTCTACTGGATATACTGCATTTTGAATTAAGTGAACCATTTATAAAGATATGTAAGTTTGAATCTATTGACATAGTGCTTTGTTAGGAGAGGTTCCATTTCACATCTATGTATTTATTTCAAAGTGTCTTGAAAAAATTGTTTTTCATTATGATTCTCATAAAAACTTAACTGCAAGTCTTTCTCTCCATTCTTCATTGTAAGAGTACCAGCTGAACCAATGGCTATTAAACCATGAGAAAAAAAATTGTCTACTTCTGAAAACTGTCTTTCCAACTATTTAGGAAATCAGCTAGACTTTTGCTGCAACATTCTTTAAGCACTTCTTGTCTTTCAAAGGAAAAAAAAAAACACTGACAGACACTTGATCACTTTCAGTCAGGCCTCTCTGAGCCCTTTTCTCAATTAGATTTCAACCTTGACATTTGATGCCTATACTTGGCCTATTTCATCCATCTTCAACAAGAATACTGCTAAATTTGCTTAAAGAGAATCCATTACACTGGTAATGTGTTCATTCTCAATATCTGATCAATATTCCTGTGCCTTGTACTCCCAGTCTGATTAACCCTGATTTTGGCAAAAGTCCTATGCCAATTCCAAAGAATTCTGTTCTACTGTGATGTCGCCCCCTAACTGTCCACCCATGACCTTATCCATGCACTGTGAAGTCTGTCTATAAATTCATGCCTTCTCTTATAATTGAAGTTGTCTCCCATTTTTTACATAGGTTTCCTTTACATTCTTGCAATGGTTCTTGAAAAAAATCATTATTTTTACCGATTTATTGCTCAAAAAATTTTCTTTAGCATGTTTTAGAATCATTGTAATGATATATATTTTAGATTAATAATTTTAAGCTTAATATTTAACTAGTAGGACAGGACAAAGAAGTTGGTTTTCCCAGGATGAGGCTCTCATACATTTCACTCTGGGTGTGCTCGTCTCTATGGGGTTCCCGAATTGCCAGGGATTTGACAAATATCTTGCAGTATCGGTTAACTGTTCATATTGATATTTTCTTCTGGTAATGTACATTTTAAGCACTGCAGTTCATTAGACGATATTTACTTATTTATTTTTAATCTAAA
Organism: Sorex araneus; assembly: GCF_027595985.1. Taxonomy (NCBI): domain Eukaryota; kingdom Metazoa; phylum Chordata; class Mammalia; order Eulipotyphla; family Soricidae; genus Sorex; species Sorex araneus. Next base: position 129,675,502 of record NC_073305.1, on the reverse strand, counting down.
ATATAGTATACTGGCAGAAGTTCTCCCTCAAACGTGTGATGCCCTGGTTTATGGAAAAAGAAGAGAAGTTTATGTGTCATACACTTCTAGTTTATATTCTTTTATACCTAAATTATTGTTCATTGAAGACATAAAGATTTAGAATCATATGTATTAAGTTCATTAAGTTCTAACATTTTCCTAATCCCATTTTATAATAGAAATTGTTCTCATATTTAATTGGAAGTGATATAAAATATCTAAATAATGAGTAATTACAATAGTTGAAAGTTTTTAGTAATAGTTTTTTAAAGTTAAAACACAAACTTTGAGGATTACATATAAATTTTACATTGGAGGGACCCTCTGTGCCTAAAGACTTTGATTCCAGAGACCTAACACATTCGGGCATCCAGTGCAACTTCTAATAGCAATGCACTGGGACTGCAAATTGGGCTGCAACTCTGTGCTGCCCGGGGGTGGATTTTTCCTCCCCACCCTGACTTCCTGCACGGAAAACAGTGGTGGCAGCAGCAGCATCCATGTGGCAGGCGCCATATTCTAAGAGTCCTAACCCAGAGGTATTTGATTTTTACACTTGAGGCTCCTAGGGACTCATGGGAAGAGGGTGTAACTGGCACGCCCTTGGCCCAGATAAATTCGGAGCTGCTGAGAGTGAAGCGGACCCTCTGTGCCTAAAGACTTTGATTCCAGAGACATCTTACAGCATTGCACTGGAACTGTGAGCTGGGCTATGCAATTTCTGGCAGAATTTTCCCTGGACTTTATACAGAAATCCAAAACTGTGCAGACTGCAGACGCAGCGTCCGCGCAACTTAACATCTATAATTGTCAGCAATGTGAAATGGTTCCTTTTGAAAAGGTCTGACTTGGGGGGGAAACTCCAAATAATAACAGTAAGTTTTTGTTGAAATATTGAAGTTTATTAATGTAGCACCCACCTCTCTGGACTGTGAACTAAGCAAAAGCCCCACGCCGGCCAAGAAGAGGAAATATCCCTCTTTCCAGGTTGTTTCCCATTTTCAGGGAGAAACGCGGCATGGCGCACACCATACTATGAGGGGGAAAAAAAAGGAAAAGGAAAAAGGAAAAAAACAGAGTTATGTACTTGGAGCAGTGGGGCTACATATCTCTTCATTCCCAGCAGTGGAAAACTAACTATCAAATGCTTCCTTGGTAGTAGGGCTGTCTTTCTCGGGTGGAAACTTCAATAACAATAGTGAGTTTTGTGTTGAAATATGGAACGTAATCAAGGTAAAGAGGAAATGAAGTGAAATTCATTAGTTATACAGTAGGGGGTGGGGGTGGGGGCGGGGGGTATACTGGGGTTTTTGGTGGTGGAATATGGGCACTGGTGAAGGGATGGGTGTTTGAATATTGTATAACTGACACATAAACCTGAGAACTTTGTAACTTTCCACATGGTGATTTAATAAAAAGTTAAAAAAAATTTACATTGGAATAAAATTCCCTTAGACTTGACATTATGAATAATGTTCATAATAAGTATAGGTATCTTTACTTTTAATATTCTTAAGGGAGAATTTTGGAAAGAATATAAAAATACTCATATTTTAGGTAGCTTTATGATTAATCCAGAGTGATCTTTTCTCATAATCAGGATATAAAGAGCTATAGTAGGGGAATGATAAATTTCTCAACATAACAGAAGGAAATTAACCTTCAATTGGAAGCTTATAGGGTATCAATGTCCAGGCTGGAGGAGGTAGGATGGAGAAGGGAACACGGGAACAACAGGAAGGAAACTCACCACTCTGGTGATGACGTGTTGCTGGAAGGGGGGTAAAGTTTTATGCATGAAATTGTTATCAGTAACAGTATTGAAAATCATAGTGTATAAAAGGGGGAAAAAAACCCTTTTAAAGAGACAGAACTGTGGGCAGGAGAGATACTAGTGAATGGAAGGAAACTGGTGAAGTGACTAGTATTAGAAGGTTGTGTGCCTAAAACTTAAGTATAACTTTATAAATCATAATGCCTCACAATAAAATTTAAAAAAAAATAAAAGATGTCAATTATTTGCAAAACTATTCACACAAATCACACGAAATCACAAGAAATCCTGTTAATCACCAATTTCTCGGGCAGGCTCAGTAACATCTCATTTCATCCTTTCCCTGAGATCTTAGAAGTCTATCTCGACTTGGCCCTTCTAAGGATGTTGCACTGGGGGCTCTTCAGGGTCAGGGGAATTAGATCCAACTTGTTACTGGATTTTGCATATGAATACACCATGGGAAGCTTGCAAGGCTGTCCCATGTGGGCAGGAAACTCTCAGAAACTTGCCAGTTCCTCCCAGAGGGAGAAGTAGCCTAAAGATATCGCTTCTGAGAGTTTGCTTTTAAGTCTCTCTCTGGATGTTGGCCATTGATGGAATTACACACACTTGGGTTCCTCTGCCGGTACCTTCATGCATGATGCCTGTCTGAATGTGTGGAGAGGGGCCTCCAGCATGGCTGTAGCTAGGTTCCAGTGATCCTTGGCTGCCGGGAGCTCTACTTGGGGTGGGGAGGGTAGCTGGAGCCCATCCCCTCTGAGGGGCCCCGGGGAAGACAGCCAGGCATGCGGGCAAGAGACTCTTTGCGTGTAAATTAAATAGTTTAAATTAAACTATTTAAAAAATAAAGAGTAGACAGAATTACTTTTGTGAAAGGAAAATCCACTTCTCATATCTATTACAATGTTAATAAATTTGAGGAATTAAGAAAAATACTTTAAGTAAATTAGCAAAATATCATTTTGAGTTTATAAATTCTGTAGCTTATGTATGGTTCCTGCATTTATACATCCTGGGTTCCATTATATTACTTGAGAAATCAGGTTAGTAGTTACAAATTGAGACAGAAACAAAAAACAACAAGCAAGAATGGTTATAAAAATTATGTGCCTACATATTTGTTCATTTATAAACTTTTTTAATGTCTATTGGAAATCTAAGTGACTTTTTATTATTAAGAAAAGCACACATTTCTTTTTCATCCAGCAACACACTGATAGCTATCATCAATCTTAATGAAGCTCTGAGGACTAGTTACTCTTATACATCAATCAATAATATAATTTAACTATAGTACCAATTCTGGAATATATGTGTGCATTTCTCATGAAAAATAGAATTCACTTATTACAAAAAATAGAGCATTTTATATAAAATAAGAGTCAAATTAAAAATTACACTTAAAATTTTTCGTAAATAGGGTCGGGAAGGGGCTGGAGTGATAGCCCAGCAGGTAGGGCGTTTGCCTTGCACGCGGCCGACCCACGTTCAAATCCCAGCATCCAATATGGTCCCCTGAGTACCGCCAGGGGTGGTTCCTGAGTGCACAGCCAGGAGTAATCTCTGTGCATTGCCGGGTGTGGAAAAAAAAAAAAGCAAGAAGAACAACAAAAAAAGTAGGGGCTGGAAATATGGTCAAGCACTGAATACATGCTTTGTTCTGTAGGTGGTCTAGATTTTATGCATGATCCAGCAGGCACTGCTGGAAGTCACTCCTGAACACAGGCCCAAGAGTGGTCACAAACACCGCTGGGAATGGCCCTCAATCACCTTCCAATATTTATAAAAATGTAACACTACCTTAAAATTAAAATAATTGTATTTAATATAAAATGATTAGGTCTGGAGTGACTGCACAGTGGGTAGGGCGTTTGCCTTGCACGCGGCCAAACCAGTTCAATTCTTCTGCCCCTCTTGGAGAGCCCGGCAAGCTACCAAGAGTATCTCACCCCCAAGGCAGAGCCTTGAAAACTACCCGTGGCGTATTAAATATGCCAAAAACAGTAACAACAAGTCTCACAATGGAGATGTTACTGGTGCCCGCTCTAGCAAATAGATGAGCAATGGGATGACAGCGACAGAGCAGGGCCAATATAAAATGTTTTTACATTTTGTTTTGATTTTTGGCCACACCCAGCAGTGCTCAGAGTTTATTTTTGTCTCTGAACCCAGAGATCACTCCGAGAAGTGTTGAGGGGCTACCGGGGATCAAAACCTGATCTGCTGTGTGCAAGGCTTTAGCCTCTGAACTATGGCTCTGGTCCCTAAAATAATTAATTTTATAATCATGTTCTGGACTTTATTAGCTTATTATTTCCATAACGTGCTCACTGAGGACTGTTCTCTTATTCATCTTTCCAAAGCAACTCACAGTTCTAATTACTCTTTGCTTCTGACTTTATATCACTTTCTGAAGTAGTAATTAAGTGTATATATATATACATATTTATATGTATATATATTTCCATCCATATATATATATATATACTGAACAATAAAATTCTACAAATGACTAATACATTGACACGTTTATTATAAATATGTGTCATGAACTTGCCAATTTCCCATATTCATACTAAAGAGTTTTTTGGCAAGAATCTATATAAATATCATCTTGTCAAAACAATGCAAATTTACTAAGCACGATAGACCGTACAATAAATGCTTACCATTCAATTGCATTATTGTGGTGAGAATGAAAAAAATATTGCTAAATATAAGAAGGTTTGATATAACTTGACATGCTTTCCAGAAAGATTTACCTTAAGAGTTGAACCCAGGAACAAATCTCAGAGGATCTGAGTTGGGATCCGCTCCTTTTTAGAAATTTACTTTTAAAAACTAAACAATCTATTTTGTAAGGCTTGAATCTCCTCTAACCACCACCTCTATTTTCTGTATGGGGTATACTTTTATAATCTGAATAATGAAAAATAATATAAGTCATCTCTGAGTATAAAATGAGATAATGCACTCCATATGCTTAGGAAAGTACTAGCATCTACTAAAATTAAAGTATAAATTTGCTAATCCTCCCTATCCATGAACAGGGGATGTGTCTCCATTCCCTAGTGTCCTCTTTTGTTTCCTGAAGTAGTGTTTTGAAATTTTCCTTGTATAGGTCCTTCACCTTTTTGGTTAAGCTGATTTCAAGGTACTTGATTTTCTGAGGTACTATTGTGAACGGTATTTTTTTTTATGTCTCTTTCTTCTCTTTCATTGTTTGTATATAAAAATGTCATGGACTTTTGGTGTTGATTTTGTAGTCTGACACTTTACTATATAGAGCTATTGTTTCTAGGAGGTTTTTGTAGAGTCTTTAGGGTTTTCTAAGTATAGTATCATATCGTCTACAAATATGATAGCTTGAACTCTTCCTTTCCTCTCCCTATGCCCTTGATATCTTTTCCTTGCCTAACTGCTATGGCCAGTACCATATTAAATACATTGAATATATTGAATAGTACTATATTGAATAGAAGTGGCAAAAGTAAGGAACCTTGTCTTTTGTCTGATCTTAGAGGGAAGGCTTTTAGTTTTTCCCCATTGAGAATGATACTTGCTGTGGGCTTGTGGTAGATGGCTTTGATTATATTGAGGAAAGTTCCTTCGATGCCCATTTTGCTGAGAGTTTTCACCATAATTGGCTATGGATCTCATAATATAACACGAGACCAACACCCAAGGACAGTAGATGTAAGGATCAGGAAGATTGCTCCATAGTTAGAAGCCTGCCTCATGAGTGGGTGGGGAGAGGACTGCTGGAATAGAGAGGGGATCAGTAAAAAAGTGATGGTTGGAGGAATTGGTCAGGATGGGCGATGTGTGCCAAAAGTAGATAAAGGACCAAACATGATAACCTCTCAGTATCTGAATTGTAAATGATAATGCTCCAAATTAGAGAGAGGGTATGGTGAATATTGTCTGCAATGGAAGCAGTGGGAGAGTGGGAAAAGTGGGGGTATACTGAGGATATTGGTGGTGGAGAATGTGCACTGGTGGAGGGATGGGTGTTTGATTATTGTGTGACTGTAACTCAAACATGAAAGCTTGTAACTATATCTCACGGTGAATCAATAAAATAATACATATACATTTGCATAGTCTTTGATGATGTGATGAAATAATGCAAATATATACCACTAAATATCAAAAGAAAATATAAAATATTTAGTAGCAAATTATGAATTTATTGAAAGACATTTAAAATGTCAACTGTTATTCAAAATCTTTGCTTCATTTGAGATTGCACATCAGTGACAGTTTATATTTAAGAATAGTTTATGCTATATTTGTTTGTGACAATAGGTTCACTTTAGTGACTTTAAAGAAAACTTTAAAGATCTTGAAATATTTCCAAAAGAACAAAGTAAAAACTGACTCACTAAGAAGATTAAAATCTTTAAATCTTTCCTTCCATCAAAGGCTACAAAGTTAAAATTATAAGAATTGGCCCCCTCCCCGCTCCCTGCCCGAAGTTTGGGGCTTGTCCCACCGCCTCCACCCCCGCCTGGCACCTTTGGGCTGCCACCATCCGTTCCTGACCACCCCCCACTCTGCAGGTAAATAGGAAATCCACTTGAAGACACTGCCCAGCGCGGAGAAGAACCCCTCCCCGCTCCCTGCCCGCAGTTTGGGGCTTGCCCCACCGCCTCCACCCCTACCTGGCACCTTTGGGCCGCCAGCCGTTCCTGACCACCCCCCACTCTGCTGGTTAGGGGCGTGTCCTCACCGTAGGGGGCATAGCCTCAAAGTGGGCGTGGCCTATTTTCTGAGCGGTGCCCGCTAATGCAGCCGCAGTTATTTCTTTCCGTTCCATGCATTATCCTTTGGCCACCCACAACTGATAGAACCCACTACTCTGAAGAATTCCCTCATCATCTAAGTCACAATATGTTAATAGTCAACTAACGTAGCCTACCCTAATTTCACAAAAACTGTCAGTGAACACATCAACTTGCACAGAAAAGTCCTTTGTAAAAAGAGCATAGCTCCACATCCTCAGTTGAGACCCCTCCCAAGCTAAGGAGACCACCGGATAGTAAAGCCAATAACAACATGAAGAAACAGCGAAAATCCCCACCACCAGGAGAGATCCAAGAAAATATCTCATTAACCTCAGCAGCGGCTTCCCAGAAATACAACCTCCTCTCGGATAAAGAATTCAGAGAGGAATTTGTGAAGATGGTTCATGAACTCAAAGAAACTATGGAATGAACTTCCAATAAATTAAGGGAGGATATGAATGCAGCATTGGAACTCTCCACCAAGATAATCCAGGAAGAAATGAGAGCAGAAATCTCAAAACTACGAACAGAAGTCACACAACTAAAAGAATCAGTAGATGAAATAAAAAACTCCGTAGGAGCCCTCAATTGTAGAATGACTACAGCTGAAGACAGAATCAGTGAGCTTGAAGATGAGCTGCACAAAACATATAGGGAACAACAAATAATGGCAAAAGACCTCAAAATGGCTCTAGAGTGAATTAGAGTTCTAGGGGATGACCACAGGAGAAACAACATAAGAATCATGGGAGTGCCGAAACCACACAGAACCAATCCCAATGAAAAAAACACCATTAAAGACATCATTGCTAAAAAACTCCCAGAGCTTGAGAATGCGGACATCCAGATCCAAGGAGTCCGAAGGGTGCCAGCTAAAAGGGACCCAAAGAGAAAATCCCCAAGGAATATCATAGTCAGAATGATGGATGCCGTGGATAGAGACACAATACTGCAAGCAGCAAGATCAAAGAAGGAGATAATATACAAAGGAGCACCCCTTAGATTCACAGCAGACCTATCAGAAGAAACCCTTCAAGCCCGAAGACAATGGTGGGATATAGTGAAAAAACTTAATGAAATGAATGCCTCACCAAGAATACTCTACCCGGCTAAACTCTCAGTTAAACTTGAAGGAACCATACACTATTTCACGGACAAGCAACAGCTCAGGAACTTCATAGACTCAAGACCAAATTTAAAAGAAGGACTCAGAGGGCTACTATAAGACAAGGAAAAAACCTACAAGAACAACAAACCCTGCAGAAAAATGACACAAAATCCCATGATAATAATCTCTCTTAATGTTAACGGTCTAAATGCACCAATAAGAGGCACAGAGTGGCAAAATGGATTCGGAAACTAAACCCAACTTTCTGCTGCCTACAAGAAACACATCTGAATAGTCAGAACAAACACAGACTCAAAATCAAAGGATGGAAAACAATCCTGCAAGCAAACAGCTCCCTCAAAAAAAAGAAGCAGGGGTGGCCATACTAGTATCCGATAGCATAGATTTCAGGCTGAAAAAGATAAGAAGGGACAGAGAAGGGCATTTTCTATTCATAAAGGGATATGTACAACAGGAAGAAATCACACTCAAATGTATACGCACCTAATGAACGACCAGCTAATTACTTAAAAGAACCCCTAACAGAATTTAAGGAGGACATAACTAGCACAACAATAGTAGTTGGAGACTTCAACACTGCCTTATCACCTCTGGATAGATCAACAAGAACAACACTCAGCAAGGAAACGATGGCTCTGAAGGAAGAAATGGAGGAGACAGGGCTGATAGACCTATACAGGGCTATACACCCCAAAAAGAAAGAATACACATTCTTTTCCTGCGCACATGGAACATTTTCCAAAATAGACCACCTTCTGGGCCACAAATTATACCTTAACAGTATCGGGAAGATAGAAATTGTATCAACTATCTTTTCAGACCATGATGCACTGAAGATCGAAGTTAATCATGCACAGACGAGAAGAACCAAATCAAACACTTGGAAATTAAACAACTCACTATTGAACAAAGAGTGGGTCACAAAGGAAATTAAGGAAGAAATCAAGAGATACCTTGAAACAAATGAGAATGAAGACACAAGCTACCAGAACCTATGGGACACAGCTAAAGCTGTGTTAAGGGGAAAATTTATAGCTCTGCAAGCCTTCCTCAGAAAAGAAGAAAGGGCCTATAGAGTTTGCTTGACTTCTCAGCTCAAGATCTTAGAAGAAGATCAGCAAAAGGAACCCAAACCAGATCGAAGGAAAGAAATAATAAAACTTAGAGCAGAAATTAATGATATGGAAACCCGAAAAACAATCCGAAAGATCAATGAAACAAAGAGCTGGTTCTTTGAGAAAATAAATAAGATTGATAAACCGCTAGCAAGACTCACAAAGAAAGAAAGAGAGAAAACCCTAATAAACCGAATCAGAAATGAAAAGGGGGACATCACAACAGAAACCAAGGAGATTCAAAGGATCATCAGAGACTACTTTGAAAGTCTGTATGCCACGAAACAAGAGAACCTAAAAGAAATGGACGAATTCCTTGACTCCTACAATCTCCCAAGACTGAACCAAGAAGACGTGAAATACCTGAATAGGCCCATAAATATCAAGGAAATCGAAACCGTAATCAAAAGTCTCCACAAAAACAAAAGCCCAGGTTCAGACGGATTCACTGGCGAATTCTTCCAAACATTTAAAGAAGACTTGCTGCCAGTTCTCCTCAAGCTTTTCCAGGAAATTGAAAAGACAGGAACACTTCCGAACAGTTTCTACGAGGCACATATCTCCCTAATACCAAAAGCAAACAAAGACACCACTAACAAAGAGAATTATAGACCAATATCCTTGATGAACACCGATGCAAAGATCCTCAACAAAATACTTGCAAATAGAATCCAACAACTCATCAAAAAGATCATACACCATGACCAAGTGGGATTCATCCCGGGGATGCAAGGATGGTTTAACATTCGGAAATCAATCAACATAATCCATCATATCAACAAAAGTAAACATAAAATCCATATGATCATATCAGTAGATGCAGAGAAAGCATTTGACAAGATCCAACACCCATTCATGATAAAAACTCTCACCAAAATGGGTTTTGGAGGAACTTTTCTAAAGATAGTCAAAGCCATCTACCACGAACCTATGGCAAGCATTATAATCAATGGAGAAAAACTAAAGGCCTTTCCTCTAAGATTGGGGACAAGACAAGGATGCCCACTCTCACCACTTCTCTTTAATATAGTACTGGAAGTATTAGCAATAGCCATCAGGCAAGAAAAAGATATTAAGGGGATTCAGATTGGAAAGGAAGAAATCAAGCTCTCACTATTTGCAGATGATATGATACTATACCTAGAGAAGCCTAAAAGCTCTAGTAAGAAACTTTTAAAAACAATTGACCTGTACAGTAAAGTTGCAGGCTATAAAATCAATACCCAAAAATCCATGGCCTTCCTATATGCAAACAATGAGACAGAGGAAAGGGACATGAAAAAAGCAATCCCGTTCACAATCGTGCCCCAGAAAATCAAATACCTTGGAATCAACTTAACTAAAGAAGTAAAGGAACTCTACAAAGAAAACTATAAAACCCTACTCCATGAAATAAAAGAGGACATGAAGAAATGGAAACATATCCCCTGCTCATGGATAGGGAGAATAAACATTGTCAAAAAGGCAATACTCCCCAAAGCATTATACAGATTTAACGCGATCCCTATAAGGATGCCCATGGCATTCTTCAAAGAAACGGATCAAGCAATCCTGAAATTCATATGGAACAACAAATGCCCAAGGATAGCTAAAACAATTCTTGGGAAAAAGATGATGGGAGGCATCACCCTCCCCAACCTTAAACTCTACTACAAAGCGGTAATAATTAAAACAGCATGATACTGGAACAAAGGCAGAGCTGAAGACCAATGGAACAGGGTGGAATATCCCTACACACAACCTCAAATGTACGATCATCTAATCTTTGATAAGGGAGCAAGAGATGTGAAGTGGAGCAAGGAAAACCTCTTTAACAAATGGTGCTGGCACAACTGGACAACCACATGTAAAAGAATGGGCTTAGACCTCGACCTGACACCATGCACAAAAGTCAGATCAAAATGGATTAAAGACCTCAACATCAGACCACAAACCATAAGGTACATTGAAGACAATTGAAGATAAAGGTATCTTCAAAGATGACACGGAACTAAGCAATATAGTAGAAACAGAGATCAACAAATGGGACTACATTAAACTAAAAAGCTTCTGCACCGCAAAAGATACAGTGACCAAAATACAAAGACTATCTACAGAATGGGAAAGGATATTTACACAATACCCATCAGATAAGGGGTTGATATCAATGGTATATAAAGCACTGGTTGAACTCTACAAGAAGAAAACATCCAACCCCATCAAAAAATGGGCGAAGAAATGAACAGAAACTTTTCCAAGGAAGAGATACGAATGGCCAAAAGGCACATGAAAAAGTGCTCTGCATCACTAATCATCAGAGAGATGCAGATCAAAATGACCATGAGATACCACCTCACACCACAGAGACTAGCACACATCCAAAAGAACAAAAACAACCGCTGTTGGAGAGGATGTGGGGAGAAAGGGACCTTTCTACACTGCTGGTGGGAATGCCGACTAGTTCAGCCCTTTTGGAAAACAATATGGACGGTTCTCAAAAAACTAGAGGTTGAGCTCCCATTTGACCCACCAATACCACTGCTGGGAATATATCCCAGAAAAGCCAAAAAGTATAGTCGAAGTGACATATGCACTTATATGTTCATCGCAGCACTGTTTACAATAACCAGAATCTGGAAAAAACCCGAGTGCCCTAGAACAGATGACTGGTTGAAGATACTCTGGTACATCTATACAATGGTATACTATGCAGCTGTTAGAAAAAATGAGGTCATGATGTTTGCATATAAGTGGATCAGCATGGAAAGTATCATGCTAAGTGAAATGAGTCAGAAAGAGAGAGACAGACATAGAAAGATTGCACTCATCTGTGGAATATAGAATAATAGACTAGGAGTCTAATACCCAAGAATAGTAGAAATAAGTACTAGGAGATTGACTCCATAGCTTGGAGACTAGTCTCTCATTCTGGGCAACTCAGAGAAGGGAGCGCCAAGTAAAATGTGTTCGGAGGTCATGCGGGGGAGGAGTGACGCGTGCCGAATGTAGACTAGAGACTGAACACAATGGCCGCTCAACACCTTTATTGCAAACCACAACACCTAATCAGAGAGAGAGAACTAAAGGGAATACCCTGCCATAGTGGCAGTTTTGGGTGGGGGGAGTCGGGACTGGGGAGGGTGGGAGGGACCCTGGCTTTACTGGTGGTGGAGAATGGGCACTGGTGAAGGGATGGTTTATCGAACTTTGTATGGGGGAAACATGAGCACAAAAATGTATAAATCTGTAACTGTACCCTCACGTTGATTCACTAATTAAAAATAAACTATTAAAAAATTTAAAAAAATTATAAGAATTTTATTTTTAAAAATTTCAGTACCATAAATACATCAGAGATTCTAGGAAAATATGGAAAAGAAAAGATGAACTGGTATTGCATGCTGAACATCTATATATTCAATATCCAGAAAGAGAAAAAAAGTTCAGTCCAAAACATTATAATAAGTACAAAACATTATATAACAATATACTATTAAAATGTATGTAGTGAAAAAAGTTTCTTGGAAATTGCACTAATACTTTTTATCAAAACATTCAGATAATTAATATATTTTCTAAACTTTTGAAGACCAATCATCTTCAGGAATTTTCCATGTGTAAAGCATGTAAATAAAATAGTGTGTGAGAAAAATCTGTGTGCCCAGATACCTAGAAAGGCAAGTAGTATGCGGAACACTCATTTAAGCAATCTGGTTGTTAAGTAGACTAAGTCAACAACTTGGAGTGTGTTCATAATCCCAAAACTTTCAGCAAGCTAAGAAATAGAGGTAGACATGATGAAAAAAAAAAAAGTAAAGGAAAGCAAAGTGTGTTCAATTGTATACAGGCCATTAATTTGATGAATGGGACATCTTATAAAATAAGATGAACCTTACAAACTAGTATAAGTCTCAGCTGAATCAATAAGGAAACTCTATTGCATCTATGATTAACATGATTAAAGATACGTAGGGACTTTGTGCAGTAAGTTATATTTTTTTTAAATAATATAAATAAGTATACATATACTCATATGTAAATGTTTTAACTGCAATATAATATCAAATCCAAGCTTACCCAGTTCTAAAATTCTGTCATTTTAAAGAATATTATGTTAATTGGAAAACTAATTTGGAAAACTTCTATCAGTAATAAAGGTAAATTTCCTAAAAGCTTCCATAAAAATTTTTCAAACAACTCGGGTTCTTGTATTTATATTCAAAAACCATGACATTAATATAATATATATGTGTGTTAGTGGGACACAGCTCATATATTAGTAGAAAGTACGGTTGTCAAGTTAGCTTGGTAAGTAAAAGACTATTCAAAAAGTGCCAAAATTAATTTTTTATAAAAGAAATTAAACCTAATCATTTCATACACTTAAAGTCATAGTTTTTTTTTTTTTCCTTTTGGGACATGCCCAGCGATGCACAGGGGTCACTTCTGGCTCATGCACTCAGGAATTACCCCTGGCGGTGCTCAGAGGACCATATGGGATGCTGGCAATCGAACCTGGGTCAGTCGCGTGCAAGGCAAACGCCCTACCCACTGTGCTATCACTCCAGCCCCTAAAGTCATACATTTTAGAAGAATAATAGAAAAATATAAATAGAAAACTCTGGAACTCCACTCTCACGGTGACTCATTAATTAAAAAAACTTAAATATATATATATATATAAATGGAAAAATAAAATGTTCCTTTAAATAACTTGTTTCTAGTCAAGTCTTTTATATTTTCTTAGGTTACCTTGACCAATTGGATTTTCTTTTCTGAGACATATATCGGATTGATCTAAAGCAGAAATGTAGATTATTGATAAATGTTAACAGCATTAAATGGAGGTCAAATATAGAGTTGCTTACAGCCTAGTGCATTTGTGTTTTCCTTTTCCTAAAACACAATGCTGAATTTATCATAGTAGTTTGAATGATTTGCAAACTTAGAAATTACATATATTCATTGATTATTCATATTTTATGTCTATACTCACATTCATCTTAGAGAAAAATGAGACACAAACATATACACAATAAAACCAAAACAAATTTGTCCTGAAATTATTTGTAAGTGCATTTGGTTACTGACTTTTTTAAGTGCATATAATTACATCATAAACTATGCTCATACTAATATTTTTACTAGGTCAAAATTATACATTTACTTTAACCTGTTCTCAACCATACATTATTATTTAGCTTGTTATGATTTCAGTATTTTTCAAGATTAATTCTTTAAAAATTTATAATTTTGAAAAATTTTGGAGCATAATGAAAATTGGGAAATTATTTCATAAGGAATTTTGCTAAATCAGTTTAAATATTCTATTCTGAGTTTTTTTAAACAAATTTACATACTCTGAATGCTACTTAATAAATTGTTTATGCCACATCAGACTTGAATTTATCCTTTATTATTGTGCGTTATTGATTAAATATTGCATATTTGATGATTGTACCAGCATTACTCATATGCTTCTGTAATATATAGCATATAAAAAATATTAAAGTCTAAATTTATGAAATATATAAATCTAGTACATGACATACATTTTACTTCACTGAAAGTTAACTCAGGAATATATTTAAATGTATTTTCTTCAAACTTTGGTTTCCATTAAAGAAAATAAATATATCAAATATAAAAGCGGCTAACAGTAAAGCACTTAGTAATATTAAAAACATTTTCATGAACAGTTGAAAATGGCAATATATTGCCCGTTAAATTGTCACTCAATTATAGCTATAAATCTATAATATATATTTATAATAAGATTGCCATAATTTTAAAATTCCAGACACCTTATGTTTTTCCTTCTATAGCATAACAAATGAGAATTATTAACAATCATATTACTAATATATATTCATATGTAATCAATATCTGTGTTTCATTTATATTAATTTATATTAATGCATTTGTATTAAGCATTCATGTTAGGCTCTGAAGATAACATCTGAAATATGCTGATGGATGTAGGAGATTTATATTTGGCAAAAGAATGTGAGAAAATGACTCTATGGGGAGGCTTCATTGTAATCAAGAATCTGAAGGCTAAAAAAGAGCCATCCACGCATAGTGTGAAGAAAAGCTTCTGAAGAGAAGGAACAGCCTAGTCAATGAGCCTGAGTTCAAAGATAATTGAACATAATTTAAATAAATAAATAAATAATAAATAAAAAGTTGGAGCAGGTGTGAGAGTACAGTTGGTAGAGTATTGGCCCTCTATGCAGCTGACCCAGGTTCCATTCCCAGTACCCCATATAGAACACTGAAACCTGCCATAGAGGGATCTCTGAGCACAGAGCTCAGAATAATCCCTAAGCATTGCTGGGTGTGGCTCAAAACCGAACAAAAACAAACAAGCAAAAAAGACAAACACAAAAAACCCAAAACTTTGGAAAAAGCCTCAGTGTTTTGGAAATCAACTTCTAATGAAGCCAATCAATATTAATCATACATAATTGAATTTAACAGTGTACTAATTTAAATAGTAATAATTAGTAATAATCCATCCCTTAATACTTAATAAACTCGTCAATTTTCTGTGAGTTCTACTTTTGTTGTTGGTGGTGTTTGTTTCTTGGGCAACTCTGGTAGTGCTCAGGGCTTATTTAAATTTCTTTGCTCAGGAGTTACTCCTGACAGGGGTTCATATGAACCACATGCAATGCCCAGGATCAAAATCTGGTTGCCAACGTTCAAGGAACCAAGTTCATCCTTGAAAAAATAAAACAAAACAAAACCTCTCATATACCTTTTATTTATAGGATACTTTGCTTGGCCTAGATGCCAATAGATCAATTTTCAGTTGCCATTCTTCCAATTAAATGAAGTTGATTCAATACTTTATAATTCTTCTCAGTTTGTTTTGTGATTTAAACCAAAGCAATATTACATAAACATTTTCTCAAAGATCTTCCCACATTCCCTGTTTAGCCATAGTTTTGACTATACACATATGAAATATACACATATGACTATACATATATGAAAGAGATACTTTTTCTTTATTTTTTTTGATCAAGTCACAGTAAGATAAACAGTTACAAAGTTGTTTATGATTGGGTTTCACTTATAGAACATCCAACAGATTCTTTATCAGTGTACATATCCCCAGATCCAGCCACCGCCAACCCCCACAAACCTGTTCTTTTTTTTTATTAGTGAATCACCATGAGTTACAGTTAAAAACTTATGAACTTTCATGTTTGCATTTTGTTTATATCCCTCCACCAGTGCCCAGTCCCCTCCACCAATGTTCCCAGTATCCCTCCCACCCTCCCACCCCATCCCCCCTCACCCCACCCCACCTCTGTGGCAGGGCATTCCCCCTTGTTCTCTCTCTTTCCTTTTGGGTGTTGTGGTTTGCAACAGAGACACTACATGGCCATCGTGTTTGGTCTATATTTTATTCCTACACTACTGGTGGGAATGCCGACTGGTTCAGTTTTTTTGGAAAACAGTATGGCCGCTTCTCAAAAAATTAGAAATTGATCTCCCATTTGAACCAGCAATACCACTTTTGGGAACATATCCCGGAGAGACAAAAAGGTATAGTCGAAATGACATCTGCACTTGAATGTTCATTGCAGCACTGTTTACAATAGCCAGAATCTGGAAAAAACCCGAGTGCCTGAGAACAGATGACTGGTTAAAGAAACTTTGGTACATCTACACAATGGAATACTATGCTGCTACTAGAAAAGATGAAGTCCTGACCTTTGCATATAAGTGGATCATCATGGAAAGTATCATGCTAAGTGAAATGAGTCAGAAAGAGAGATACAGAGGCTTGGAAGTTGGCACAACAAACCTGTTCTATTACAGGCAGTTCTCTCTCTCTCCCTTTCTCTCTCTCTGTTTTCCTCTTTCTCTCTCTCTCTCTCTCTCTCTCTTTCTCTCTCTGTCTCTCCCTCTGTCTCTCTATCTCCTTATTGGCCTTATAATTTGCAATACAGATACTTAAAATTTATCTGGTATATACATTTACCAACTTTCAACATTCAATTCCTGTTCACCTGGCCTTGGATATTAGTCTCATACTATCTTTTTTTTAATGTTCCACAAATAAATGCAGTCATTCTAGATCTGTCCCTCTCCTTCTGGCTCATTCCACTCAGCACAAAAATCTACATATCCATCCATTTGTAAGCAAATTTCATGAATTAATTTTTCCTAACAACTGCTTAGTGTTCTATTGTGTAGATGTATCAGACACCTGTTCTTGGGCACTCAGGTTGTTTCTAATTCTGATTATTGTGAATAGTGCTGCAATCAACATAGAAGTGCAGATGTTTCTTCTGCAGTGTATTTTTGGCCTCTGGGGTATATTCCAAGAAGTAGTATTGCTGGGTCAAATGGAAGCTCAGTTACTAATTTTTTGAGGCATTTCCATATTGTTTTCCAAGAAGGCTGGACCCACTGACATTCCCAACAGTGAATGAGAGACCCTTTCTCCCCGCATTGACTCTAACACTGGTTGTTCTTGTTCTTCTAGATATGTATCAGTCTTTGTGCTGTGAGATGATATTTAATTGTTGCTTTGATTTGCATCTCCCCAGTGACTAATGATGCAGAACATTTTTCATCTGTCTTTTGGCCATTTGAATTTCTTCATTGAGGAAAATGTTCATTTCTTCTCGTTTTTTAATGGGTTGGATGTTTTTACCTTGTCAAGTTCTACCAGTGCCTTATATATCTTTGGTAGTGACCCCTTCTCAGATGGGTATTGGGTAAACAACTTTTACCATTCCTTGACTGTCTTTGTATCTTTTATCTCTTTCTTTTGAAGTGCAGATGCTTCTTAGTTTGATGAGTCCCATTTGTTTATCTTTGCTTCCACTTGCTTGGTCAGTGTTGTCTCATCTTTGAAGATGCCCTTACTTTCAATATCAAGGAGGGTTTTTCTTACATTTTTTGACATGTACCTTGTGAATTCAGGTCTGATATTGAGACCTTTGATCTGACTTTTGTGCCTGGCATTACAAAAAAGTCCGAGGTCTTTTTTAATTTTTTTTTAACATGTAGCTCCCCTGTTTTCTCAGCACCACTTGTTGAAGAGAACTTCTTTGCCCCCATTCATATTTTTTGCCTTACCATGATATCCAAAGCTGTTCATAATACATAGTTTCAGTTCCAACACCAATCTTAGCACCTCCCCTCTACCAATATCCCAATTTTGCCACCCACCATCCTTGCTTGCTCCCTCAGCAGGCACAAACAAATTTACTCCATCTTGCTTGGTAAAAAAAAAATGTCAAGATAAATTGTTAAAAGTAAATAGATTAATAATAGTCTACTTGTGATAGCTTTTTTAAATCTCACAATGGTGCAACTAAAGTCATTGAGGATTTATTGAGCTGATTGGTGCTAGCTGAGCCTTCTGTGTTATTGTTTTCATTCATTGACCTTGGCTTCTACATATTCCATCAAATTTGCTATGCATACTGGTCTGTAATTAGTGTGAAGTTTGGGGCTGTTGCATACAAGGCCATGTGTTCCAGATGCTGTGGAGCATTTTATCCCATTTATCTAATCATTTGGTGGCTTGAGTTTGATGAGGACAATTGTGAAGCTAAGCTTTTTTTATGCCAGAGATGGTCAGCTCTACATATGGGCTTCTAGGCTTTCCATCAGGGAGGGAACTCTGACCAACCTCATTTTGAGAAGGCCACGGACATCTCAGCCTGAGAGTTTAATCTATCTGGGACAATTAAGAGACATGGAGTCCTTGCAAGATGAATTGTAAAAGAGAGCCTTTTAAATGTTGAGTATGCTGGGCGTGGGTGGGATTTGCTGGGCTTTCTGTCAGGGAAGAGAATCAACCTGCCCTATTCTGAGAAGAACCTAGAATATTCAGCCCACATCTATTTACCTATGACAATTCAGTGTCATGGTGTCTTTTCCAAGAAATGCTTTAAATTGTTATTAACTGGGGCACTAGTAGTTGTTTTTGTGTGACACACTTAGCTGTGCTGAGGGCTAACTTCTGGCTCTGTGCACAGGCATCACTTCTTGCTGTGCTCTGGGGTCTATATGCTGTGTCAGTGATTTGAACTCAAATGGATTACATGTAAGGCTAGAACATTAACCTCTGTATTATCTCTCTGGCCCTAAGTAGTTGATTTTTTTAAATTTTGTATTTATTTCTCTGCACTTTAAAGTATCATTATTGTCTCATTTACTAACAGAAAAAATAAGGAAAGTATTTACATTGTTACTAACCTAATTACTTTGACATTTTTCATACCCTTATATGCACTTTACTGATTTAATGAAGTAATCAATGCATATTGATTGCAAAACGATTTCTTCTCAAGTCAGGCAGTATTATGATAAAAATTGTTTTTATGAAAATATAGGAATTTCTTCTAAAAGATGATAAATTTTATTAACTTTTATCTAGAAAGGAATTGACAGATTGATTTTTAAATTATCTTTCAGTTTCAAGAAAATATGAAATTAATAGGGACTGGAAACTACATGTCTATTTAAACAAACAATTCAAAATTTATTTCAAAAATAGTCAAACACTTCACATTTCTTGCCCCCTTATCAAGGATCAGATGATCATATATTTGGGGTTTCATGTAGGGATATTTCACCCTGTTCCATTGATCAGCGGCTCTGCCTTTGTTCCAGTACCATGCTGTTTTAATGGTTACTGCTTTGTAGTAAAGTTTAAAATTGGGGAGGGTGATGCTTCCCATCGTCTTTTTCCCAAGAATTGCTTTAGCTATTCGTGGGCGTTTATTGTTCCATATGAATTTCAGGAGTGTTTGATCAATTTCTTTGAAGAATTTCATAGGTATCCTTACAGGGATCACATTGAATCTGTATAGTGCTTTGGGAGTATTGCCATTTTGACAATGTTAAGTCTTCCTATCCATGAGTAAGGAATATGTTTCCATTTTCTTGTGTCCTATTTAATTTCGTTGAGTAGCGTTTTGCAGTTTTCCTTGTAGAGGTCCTTTACTTCCTTAGTTAGGCTGATTCCTAAGTACTTGATCTTCCGGGGCACAATTGTGAATGGGATTTTTTTTTTAATGTCACTTTCCTCTGATTCGCTATTTGCATATAGGAAGGCCATTTTGGGGTATTGATTTTGGGGTATTGATTTTATAGCCTGAAGCCTCTTCAACAAATGGTGCTGGCATAACTGGACAGCCACATGCAAAAAAAGTGGGCTTAGACCTCAATCTAACACCATGAACAAAAGTCAGATTAAAATGGATTAAAGACCTCAACATCAGACCACAAACCATAAGGTACATTAAAGACAAGGTCAGAAAAACCCTCCACTATATTGAAGCCAAAAGTATCTTCAAAGATGACACGGGCCTGAGCACTCAAGTAAAAGCAGAAATAAACAAATGGTACTATATTAAACTAAGATGCTTCTGCACTGCGAGAGATACGGTGATCAGAATACAAAGTCAATCTACAGAATGGGAAAGGATATTCACCCAATAACCATCTGATAAGGGGTTGATATCAAGGGTATACAAGGCACTGGTTGACCTCTACAAAAAGAAAACATCCAACCCCATCAAAAAATGGGGCGAAGAAATGAACAGAAACTTTCTCAAGGAGAAAATACGCATGGCTAAAAGGCACATGAAAAAATGATTTTCATCGCTAATCATCAGGGAGATGCAGATCAAAACAAATATGAGATACCGCCTCACACCACAGAGACTGGCACACATCCAAAAGAACAAAAGCAACCGCTGTTGGAGAGGATGTGGGGAGAAAGGGACCCTTCTACACTGCTGGTGGGAATGCCGGCTAGTTCAGCCCTTTTGGAAAACAATATGGTCGCTTCTCAAAAAATTAGAAATTGAACTCCCATTTGACCCAGCAATATCACTCCTGGGAATATACCCTGGAGAAGCAAAAAAGTATAGTCAAAATGACATCTGCACCTGTATGTTCATCACAGCACAGTTTACAATAGCCAGAATCTGGAAAAAAAAAAGAATGCCCCAAAACGGATGACTGGTTGAGGAAACTTTGGTACATCTACACAATGGAATACTATGCAGCTGTTAGAAAGCATAAAGTCATGAAATTTGCATATAAATGGATCAACATGGAAAGTATCATGTTGAGTGAAATGAGTCAGAAAGAAAGAAACAGACACAGAAAGATTGCACTCATATGTGGAATATAAAGTAGCAGAGAGGTATGAGCTAGCAATTATGCAACCTCTGGCAGAAAGCCCTCTGGACTTAGTCACTAAAATACAGAAATCTAGAACCTTGAGGCCACTACTGTGGCCACATGATCTCATATCTCTTCATTCTCAGCAATGGAAAACAAATTATCAAATGCTACCTTTCCAGCAGGTCCGATTCTGGGGGGGGGGGCGGGGAGCTCCAAACAATAATAGTGAGTTTTTTTGTTTGTATGTAATCAAAGTAAAGAGAAAGTAAAGTGAAATTTATTAGCTACAACAGGTGGGGTGGGGGCTGGGGGCGAGGAGGGTGGGGGAAGTTTTACCGTGGATCTTGGTGGTAGAATATATGCACTGGTGAAGAGATGGGTGTTTAAGCATTATGCAACTGAGACTTAAGCCTGAAAGCTTTGTAACTTTCCACATGGTGATTCAATAAAAAAAAAAAAAGTCAAACAACAGAGAAGTTCAAGAAGCTGAACTTCAGAAAAATAGCCATTATTCATGAGAAGTGAGAAACAATGAATTCAAGCTTTTAATTTGCCACAGATTACTACTGTGAAAGAATTTTCAGGTAAAATTACAGAAGTGTTAAATCAGGCAGAACCTAATGGGGAGCTGTGTGCAAGAGACAATGCTTAGGATCTGGTCAGACCAAGACAGGATTCACAGGCCACAGCATCAGAAAGAGAAAGATAAAAAGAAAGGAAGTTCTAGCAACCTAAAGAGAGTTGTTTCTCTTAAGTATTTGCCTTAGAAATGACAGCAAGTAAAAGGAACTAGTAAGGAACATGAATAAAATGGTTGGAAGGAGTAGAGGTAAAAGAGTTAGCAGTCACACAAGGATAGAAAATTTTATTCATAAAATGTAGAAATAGCAAAGAGTATAAAATGAATCATTAATGTTTATAGACACTGGGGAATCATAAAATAGAAGGTTTAGCCTAAGACAGTAAGCTCCTTATAAAATGACAGACGTAAAATGTCATTTCAAATACAAATACCTGGGTATGTATATAGCACACCATTTGATATATATCATTTAAATACTAGATTAAAGAACATAGATTAAAGTAAATAAGTATTCCGATCAAACCCATTTTATTTCCAATCATTTATTTTAAAAGGACAGATGGCCCTAGTCTAGTTATCAGATAAATGCTATTAGAATTGTTTGTTTAATGATATGGAAAGAAAGTGATAAAACTTATAGTCTTTATTTTCCTTGTCTAATATGTACCTACATTTAGGATAACATTGTGTTTGTTCTTTTAGCCTTGCTGCAGGGAAGTTAGTTTACCTTAAAGCAATTACCTTTCTGTATGGACACAGGAAGACAGTTAATATTATGCTTTGTAACTTGGGAGCTGATTAAGCTCCAAAAATATTTACTCCTGGGCATCTGCATTCTCAACTCAGTTGTCCTTAGTTCCTAGCACCCCAAAAGCAGGGTCTGGACGAGAGACAGAATGGACCCAGGACAAGTTGTGAGCTACCCTGGCATCTAAATGGGTCAGGTCAAAATGCCACAGTACTCAACTATAAGTTGAGAACATGGTCATAGACAAATGCTTTCATGATCCAAAAGTAACGATAAGATAGGACCCTGCTGGGGTTAGGAAGACTAAACTGGCCTGAGGACTCTGGTCTGGAATATATAGTGAGATGTCCTCAGGAAGAAGCAAACTTTAAGTCTGATATATCTCTTACTGTGCTCATACAGAAGGACGTTGCTAGAAATATTTGAAGTAGATTTACTACAACAATTTAAGTGGATTACTAGCTGAGGAAAGTAGGAAGTGACACACCCTTGTTTGGATCCCACCCTTGAGTGGATCTCTTAGAAATCTGGAGTAATTTCTTAGATGATATTTTGTTAATCTCCTGGAGCAGTAGTATTATCCCTTTTTTTAATTTGTTAATGTTCAACCAACCCATCTTTGTGTCACGACCCTATGTGATTGCTATATAAACTAAGACTGTAGGAGAAAGAGGGGAAGACACAGAAGTGGTAGACAAGACACAGAAGCAGGAGAGAAGACCAGAAGCAGGGGAGTAGATACAGAGACAGAGAGAGGTCTGGAGAGACAAGAGGAGAGACTACAGAGACAGAGATAGAGACACAGACAGAAGGGAGCACAGCGGCACAACAGAAGCAGAGTACAAGGAGGAGCCATCCTGATCCCATCCATACACAGTGGCTCAAGAGCACTGAACTCAAGTGGCGAGAGAGAGAGAGAGAGAGAGAGAGAGAGAGAGAGAGAGCGTCACCCCGAGAGAGCCCTCAAACAACACAAAACACACATCACCCTCTCCCACGCGCATTTGTATTTTTTACACCTACATGTGGATAAAAAACACTCATCTATAAAATTTTCATGCAGTTTTTGTCACAAGATTTATTTTTTAATCAAAATTTATCTTATAAAAGAATCTTGATTTAAAAAGTTTTTGCTAATAAACTATAGACATGCAATATAACACCAATTTCATACCAGTGTCAATTTTCCTCCACCAGTGTTCTTAATTCCTTCTGACTCCCCACCTGGCAACTTAAGAGGAACAAGATCTTTTATTTATTTTTTTTAAAAATAAGAAATGTTTTATTGAATCACCGTGAAAAAAAATTACAAAGCTTTCAGGTTTCAGTAACAGTCAAATACTGATTAAACCCCCATCCCTTTACCAGTGCACATGTTCCACCACCAAGAACCCCAATACACCCCCCTCCCACCCCACCCCCCACCTAAGTAGCTAATGATATTCCCTTTGTTCTCTATATACTTTGAATTACATTCCATATTTCCATACAGAACTCACTATTATTGTTTGGAAATTTTCCCCAACAATCAGGCCTGCTGAATAGGCATTATCTAATAATTTCTCTTCATTGCTGAGAGTGAAGACTCTGAGTCCTCGATAGCGGCCGCGCGGTTTTGGGTTTCTAATATTTTAGCTCAGTACACAGTCAAAATGCATAGCTGCAAGAATCCGCTCTGGTGCCAAAATGGGCTAGGAGACCTCAGGATCACAGTCTTTAGGAGCAGAGGGTCTGCTTCTCGTGCCGAGGCTCCAGATCATCTCTGGGCGAAAGGCGCGCCGGGAACGCCCCTCCTCCCAGGGCCACCTACAGGCTATGTCACTAAAGAAAGTCCTACCTCTGGCTTGAGGGGTCTTAGAGGGTGGCTCTCACCACGTGGGTGCTGCCGCTGCCGCCATTTTCGCTCAGAAAAATGGGGTGGAGAGGGAAAATCCCTCCCCGGGCTGCAAGAGGTTGTAGCTCAGTTCGCAGTCAAAATGCATGGCTGCAAGAATCCGCTCTGGTGCCAAAATGGGTTAGGAGACATCAGGATCACAGTCTTTAGGCGCGGAGGTCTGCTTCTCGTGCCGCGGCTCCCGGAACAAGATCTTTTAAATGATAAATCTAGGTAGATAAAAACTTATTTCTCTATTCCATATCAAATAAATGATATTAAAAGCATTTATATATAAAGTTGGATTTATATGTAAAATACTGTAAATGTAGGTTATAAATTGTTTAAGTAGATTAATGTTTTTATATGCATTTTGTATTTGAAGACTCAATACTTTACAGATATTTATTTCTTCCAAATGTATGTGTAGATTAATGCTACCACAAGAAAGATTTTTTAAAATAGATGTAGGAAATCTGTATTTAGAATACATACACGGAAATTCAATTGTCAAGACTATCTAATAATTTGGAGGAGTACAATGTGAAGAAATCTAAGATAAGAAAACTTAATATAAAGCAATTATTCAGATATATAGAATAGTTTGCTGAAAGTGTAATTTAACTTAAGCTGGAAGCCTCAGCTAGTTTGAAAATTGATGTATATTATGTACATGTACTATTTTAGAGTGCTTGATAGATGGTTTTTAGTATTAAAGATAATCTGATTTTTTTCTATGTAGTCATGCATATTACATAGAGAAAAGGATTTTTGTAAAGGAGGGCATTTTTATTGCATTGTTAAGTCTAGGTATAACAGCACTTTGAAAATAAATAAAACCATAAAGAAATGAAAATTTACAATTTTTTTTCTTTTCTATGTTTAAAGTAACAACATTGTCTCAATCTAAGTACTAATATTTTAAAAACTTAAAGGTAATTGTATCGTAATTTGATAAACTCTACTTTCTCTTTCTAATATATTGAAAATGGCATTGTTCACTTACAGCTTATTAAACTATGGTTCATGTTATTTCTTCCTGTTCTGGAATGTCAGTCCACATACATTATTCACCTGCAGTAGAATGAACTTTAAATAGGGAGATTATACTGGAGGGAAATGAGAAAGCCATCATTCTTGACTTTACCCCATACTGTTATTAAAGGTTACTTAGGCCATGATCTTTCTTTTCCTCACTTTACAAAAACTCTTTATCTTTCTTTTCTTTTTACTTTCTGAATGTATACATTATTCTTTTTCATAGCCCATAATAATGCACATAATTCAGCTTGTTTTCTGTATTGTGTTTAGGAATTGGTTGAATTTTTATTAAATTATTTATCATCTCTATGCTGTGATGATAGACTTTTAAATAACTTATGATGAATGTAATATTATATGCCCTTATTTACTTATGTTATTATCTAGAATGTGGACAAAGTGAATTAAAATTCTTGAGTGTAAAAATATTTGCTTGAAAAATTGAGCACCAATTCTTGTATTATTCAATAATAGCTTATTATTGAAAATAAATTATTGCACATCAAAATACTAATATACTTTTAATTAAAATAAATAAAATATTTTGGGTAGTTTTTTCTTTCCATGATATTCATACTTAGCAGAAAAACATTTCCATAATTTTACTTGCATAATTGTTAAATTTTGCATATTAAACATTATCAGAAACAAAATTTGATTCATTTCATAAATAGCAATTTATGATCTCTGGGGAAGTATTTGAACTGAAGGTCTACAAAATATATTCAATTTTGCTGACATTTTAAATAATGGTCATGAAAATTAAAACAGTGTTAGAGCTAGAATATAAACCACAATAACAATCAGTGTGTTTTGGTAATTACTGCACTTGTCTATCCTTATTTGTTTTTGTTTCCTATCTGTGGATATTAGAAAAATTAGAATAAAAAATGCCAAAATCTTTCAATTGTTAATTTTTTCTTGAAAGCCTTTTATACATGTCAGAAAAGCAATGAGATTTAGTGAAAATAGTGAAAATGAGAAATAGTGAAAATATTTCAGTGATAAAAGATCTATTTTTCAATTTATATGTAGTATCAGTAGAGGTGCTTAATTAACAACCATAAAATTCTGCTTCACACTGTTCACAAAAACCAGAATCTGGAAATAATCAGAGTGCCCAAGAACAGATGACTGGTTAAAGAAACTTTGGTTCATCTACACAATGGAATACTGTGCAGCTGTTAGGAGAGATGAAGTCATGAAATGTGCTTATAAGTGGATGGGCATGGAGAGTATCATGCTAAGTGAAATGAGTCAGAAAGAGAGGGACAGACATAGAAGTATTCCACTCATTTGTGGAATATAAAATAACATAATATGAGACTGACACCTAAGGACAGTAGACACAAGGGCCAAGAATGTTGCCCCATGGTTGGAAGGCTGTTTCATGAGCTTGGGAAGAAGGCAGCTGGAATAGAGAAGGAATCACTAAGACAATGATTATTGAAGGAATCATTCAGGATGGGAGAAGTGTGCTGAAACTAGATAGAGGACCCAACATAATGACCTCTCAGTATCTGTATTGCAAACCATAATGCCCAAAGGTAGAGAGAGAGTATGGGGTAAATTGTCTGCCATGGAGGCGGGGGGAGGGTTCAAAAGGTGAGGGGGGTTATAATGTGAACATTGGTGGTGAAGAACTGGTGGACGGATGAGTGCTTGATCATTGTATGAGTGAAACTCAAACATGAAAGATTTGTAACTGTATCTTATGGTGATTCAATAAAAAAAATTCTGCTTCAATATTGGCGTAAAGTCACAGTCATCCTGTTACTCATTGATTTGCTCAAGCGGGCACCAATAACGTTTCATCATGAGACTTACAGTTACTGTTTTTGGCATATCGAATACACCATGGGTAACTTGCCAGGCTCTACCGTGTGCGTGATACTCTCAGTAGCTTGTCGGGCTCTCTGAGAGGGGTGGAGGAATCGAACCAGGGTCAGCTGTGTGTAAGGCGAACGCCCTACCGCTGTGCTATGCTCCATTTTAAAAAAATTATAAAATAGTTTTTAAAAGAATGGAATTTTCAGTAGGTCGTTTGCCTTGCACACGGCCAACCCAGGTTCGATTGCTTAATTCACTTAAACGTACACTGCTACTATTCTCACATTCCTTAACATTCCTACACTATTGATTACATTGTTACTTGATTTTACAATTAATTTTTATTGCAGTAACATAGGTTTGCACTTGAAACACTAAAAAATGTTGATGTTTTAGGGCTGCAATGTGGCACCAACTGCCCAGAGTCAAAATGCCAAAATCCTTTCACTACAGAACATTTGACATTTTCATCCAACTTCACCTCCTAGATAAAATAGTTCTGCATTTGTTTTAATGAAAATTATCCAAATATTTTTAGAATCAAAATATTTTGATATTGTTTTCCTCTTTCTTTAAAAGTTTTGGCTCTTGGACCACACCTACCAATGCTTAGGGAAGAACTAACTCTGGTTCTGCACTTAGGAGTCACTCTTGGAGGTACTCAGGAAATCATAGAGGATACTTGGGACAGAACCATGGCCAACTGCATGCTTATTCACTCATCTCTAGTTGGGTTGTTAAGGTATCATGGCTGTACTAAGAAGCACTACATTGAACATAGATGGGCCTACATATTTTCAGATCAGTTTATATATTATCATAGGATAGATAGCTAGCAATAAAATTTTTATATCATGCAGCAGTTCTCCTTTTCATTTTTGAGAAGTTGCAATACCATTTACTATATAAACAGAACCTGCATATGTTTCAACCAGTAGTAAATAAGGTTTCCTTTTTCTCCATATCTATACCAACACTTGTTTATGGCCCGTTTGATATAGATAATACTTACTGGTGTGAGGTGATATTTATTATCATTTTTTTTTCTTTTTAAATTTTATTGAATCACCATGTGGAGGGTTACATAGTTCTCAGGATTATGTCAGTTATACAATACTCAAACACCCTTCCCTTCACCAGTGCCCATCTTCCATCACCAACCCCCCCAGTATACCTGCCACCCCCTCCCACCTCCCCAGTCCCCACCCTTGTAAGTGATAAGTTTCACTTCGTTTACGCTTTATCTCGATTACATTCCATGTTTCAACACACAACTCACTACCGTTATTGGGGTTTCCCCCCAAAAAGAAAAAGACAGTCCTATTGCCAAGGAGGCATTTGATAGTTCTCCATTGCTAAGAATATAGAGATATTAAGTCCCGCTGTTTGTTACATAACTTTTCTCCATTTTGCACTCAGAAAGCCATGGACCCTGCGCTGTGCTCGGGAGGAAGGGGTTGAGAGAGAGAGGTTAAAAGAATTGGGGGAAGCCCGGTTTCCACTGTCTCAGCCCACCGTGGGTTCTCCGATCCCGTGCCGGAATTAGTTCAGTGGACTGCTTGGAGTCCAAGGGCGCTCCCTTGGGCTCTTCCATCATGCTCGCTCCGCAGCAGGGTCCAAAGGCTAGTATCATTTTGATTTACAATTTTTCATAATAAGTGATGATCAGTTTTCACAGGCCTGTTTCCATCTGTATGTCTTCTTTGAAAAGTGTCTATTGAGTTTTTTATACTATATTCAAAACGGTTTTTTTGTCATTGTGGGTTTTGTGTAAGTTTAGTTTTGGGTGCTAAGTTATGTGAAGATATTAAATGTCTTGGATCGGATCTGATGTAGAGTATGTGAATATTTTTTTTTGTTGAATAGGATGGCTTTATTTTACTGATTGTTTGTTTGAGCTTTTTAGCTCAATGTATTTTTACCTATTCTTATGTTTGTTTATTTTCTTATTTGTTTCTAAGTATTTTTTGATTTCTTCTTTGATTTCCTTCCTGACCCACTCATTATTCAACATTGAGTTGTTTAATTTCCAGGTGTTTGATTTGGTTCTCCGTGTCTGTGTGTGGTTAGTTTCTATCTTCAGCACATCGTGGTCTGAAAAGATGGTTGATACAATTTCTATTTTTCTGATTCTATTGAGGTATGTTCTGGGGCCCAGTACATGGTCTATTTTGGAAAATATTCCGTGTGCACTGGAAAAGAATGTGTATTCTTTCTTTTGGGGGTGTAACAGTGAGATTCACAGTTACAAAGCTGTTCATGATTGAGTTTTAGTCAGACAATGTTCCATCACCCATCCCTTCACCAGTGCACATTTTCCACCACCAAAGTAACCCTGTTTCTCTCCTGCCCCTCACTCCCTACCTGCCTCTATGGCAGGCACTTTTATTCCCCCCCATATTCTTTCTTTAGATGGTAAAGTCCTAGTCTATTCCACACTTATACCGCAAAACCCTTTTGGTGGGGGAGGGCAGTATTTGGGGTCATATCAGATAATGCTCTGGCGTTACTCCCTGGCTGGGTGCGTTTGGTCGCTCTAGAGGTACTGTGGAGTTTCTACAGTGCTGGCAATAGAATCCAGGCCACAGACAGAACATGAGCACCATCACTGTGAGCTATCTCTCACGATTATCTGCATTGATTATTACTTGTGAAACTTCTGTCAAGGTTTATTTCTAAAAAATTAAATATCCTTTGGAATAATTTTGTTGTTGTATCACATTAGTGTTAATTAGAAACGCTCAGATTTAAAGACTTGATGTTTCTACATGAAACATAATTTAAATTTCAAGAAATGCAGATTGTCAGTTTTTCTTATGTTGATTTAAGTTACTCTGAAATTATGCTGATATGTTGTAAAGTAATTGGAACTATTATAGCTGAAATTTTTTTTTGGAAAATTTTAACGTGCTACCATGGTTAAAAACAACTATTCAGAGCCTGGTTGTTTTAGATATTGCTCTGGGACACACTGAAATTATAATATCAATTTTAGCTTCAGCAACCCAAGAATTTTTAAAGTAGGTTGTTTGGATCTATGTGATAAATATATAGGAAACAAAAACATTAATAGAGAAAAGTATAATAACAAAAAGATATTTTAATATTTATTCACACATGTATTTTACCAGAAATTCTTGTTTCAATATTACTTGTATTTACTTTTGTCCTTTCCAATTATCATATTTCTCTGGAATTTAATATATTCCTATCAAAAATGCTTAATTTATCCAAAAGAAAAATGTTAGAAAGCTGAATCAATGCTTTGTTTACAATCTATATTTCCCTAGAGAAAAATATAGGGATTTAACTTATTTTTTAAAATTTCACTTATAAATTTATAGGAATTTATTTCAGAAGTTATCAGATAACACCATAAATTAGTATAATAAATAGCAAGAATTAATAGTGAAATATTTAGGTATCTTTGAAATGAAGTCATTATATAGGTGACATTAGTAATATAATTTACAGCATAAAGAAAGTGGCTTCTAAAATATTTGTCTTGCTTCTGCCCCTTAAATTGTCATTAAAAAGTCAGTTTTGTGAATTATTAAGGAGTTTTTTAATTTAGTTGTATTTGACTACCATACATAATGTGAGCTTTTAAAGATAGTGGCAGCTAACTTTTATGACCACTCACATAAACTTCAAAAATTAGTAAGATATAGTTCTTTGCGGACAATGACAAGGAAAACTAAAATTAATACATATTTTTATTAAATAGTACATTTTATTCAAATTCAGTATAGCAATATTGCTTTCCAAATAACAGCTGAGTGATCCTATTAATCTAGATTAAAAGATATTTACATAATAGACCTTCACAGAAAGAAAATAAAGCAGAATGAAAACACTGCTTATAAATTATGCAAATATTAATGTGAAATTATAATTAACTTGAAAAAGCATATTTCTGTCATGTTATAATAATGTTATTATTAAAAATAAACATTAAAGCAGCATAATTATAATTTTACTAGGGTTCTTTAGATTTCTGATTATACATATTTTGCCAACATTTTCACAAATGCATTATTAATAACTATGAAATATATTGCTTTATATAATTCAAAATCTGTTAAAATTAGCATTAATTGAAAAGTTTAAAATGCAATAATTGTAATTTTCCCATTATTCTCTCTATTAACATCACATTTTTGTAATTATTTTGCAATTATATTATTACTTTAGATAATTTTAGAATGTTTATATTGCTATTGCTGATCTATAAATTTAAAATATTCTGAGTGAATTCAGATCCATGGTGACTAGACATAATTTAATTTATAATGTACTTTGGATGTAGGTGAATTTTTTCTATTTTCGCTGTCACTATGTTAATTTGATAACTATCTTATTTTTTAAAAAAAATTTATTGAATCACCACGAGACAGTTACAAGCTTTCATGTTTGGGTTACAAACACACAATGATTAACCATCCATCCTTTACCAATGCACATATTCCACGACCAATATCCCCAGTATATCCCCCCCTTTCCCACCCTCCCCCTGCCTCCATGGCAGACAGTATTCCCCATACTCTCTCTCTACTTTTGGGCATTATGGCTTGCAACACAGACACTGAGAGGTCATCATGTTTGGTCCATTGTCTACTTTCGGCACATATCTCCCATCCTGACTGATTCCTCCAGCCATCATTTTCTTAGTGATCCCTTCCTATTCCATCCGCCTTCTCTCCTCCACTCATAAAGCAGTCTTCCAGAAATGGGGAAATTCTCCTGGCCTTCTGGCCCTTGTATCTACTGTCCTTGGGTGTCAGCCTCATGTGATGTTATTTTATTCTCCACAAATTAGTGCAGTCCTTTTGAATGTGTGCCAGTCTCTGTGGTGTGAGGTGATATCTCATTGTTGTTTTAATTTGCATCTCCCTGATGACTAGTGAAGTGGAGCATTTTTTATGTGCCTTTTGGCCATTTGTATTTCTTTTTTGAGGAAGCTTCTGTTCATTTCTTCTCCCCATTTTTTGATGGCGTTGGAGGTTTTTTTCTTATACAATTCTACTAGTGTCTTGTATATCCTTGATATTAATCTCTTATCATATCTGTATTAGGTAAATATTCTTTCCCATTCTATGGGCTCTTTCTGTGTTTTGGTCAGTGTTTCTTTTGAAGTGCAGGAATTTTTTAGTTTGATGTAGTCCCATTTGTTTGTTTCTTTTCACTTGCATGGTAAGTGCTGTATCATCCTTTAAAGATGCTTTTAGCTTCAGTGTCATGGAGAGTTCTGCCTACATTTTCTTCTATGTATCTTATAGATTCATGTCTGATATTTAGGTCTTTATTCCACTTTTATCTCACTTTTGTGCCTGGCATTAGATACATGTCAGAGTTCTTTTTTTATGCAGGCAGTTATCCAGATAGCTTACCACTTCAGCAAGTGGTACTGAGGACAGTACCACTTGTTAAAGAATCTTTCCTGGTTCCACTTCACATTTCTTGCTCCTTTGTAAAAGATTAAGTAGTCATACATTTGGGGATCTGTGACAGGATATTCAACTCTGTTCCATTGGTCTTCAGATCTGTTTCTAGCCCAATACCATGCTGTTTTAATTACTACTGCTTTGTAATAGAGTTTGAAATTGGGGAAGGTGATGCCACTCATCTTCTTTTTCCCAAGGATTGCTTTAGCTATTTGCGGAGATTTATTGTTACACATGAATTTCAGGAGTGTTTTGTCTACTTCTGTGAAAAATGTCATGGATATACTGATAGGGACTGCATTAAATTTGTATAGTGCTTTGGGCTGTTTTGCCATTTTGATAATGTTAATTCTCCCTATCCATGAGCAGGGGATGTGTCTCCATTCCTTAGCATCCTCTTTTATTTCCTGAAGTCATGTTTTGTAATTTTTCTTGTAAAGGCCCTTCACCTCTTTGCTTAAGCTGATTCCAAGGTACTTGATTTTCTGAGGTACTATTATGAACGGGATTGTTTTTTCAATGCCTCTTTCTTCTCTTTCATTATTTGTATATAAGAAAGCCATGGACTTTTGGGTGTTGATTTTGCAGCCTGCCACTTTATCAACCTATTGTTTCTAGGAGCTTGTCTGTAGAGACTTTAGGGTTTTCCAAATATAGTATCATATCATCTACAAATAGTGATAACTTAACCTCTTCCTTTCCTATCTCTATGCCCTTGATATCTTTTTCTTTTCTAACTGCTTTGGCTAGGATTTCCGGTACTATATTGAATAGGAGCAGAGAAAGCAGGCAACCTTGTCTTGCAAATGTTAAACCATCCTTGGATCCCTGGTATGAATCCTACTTGGTCATGGTGTATGATCTATTTGATGAGTCATTGGATACTATCTGCTAATATTTTGTTCAAGATCTTTGCGTCTGTGTTCATCAGGGACATCGGTATGTAATTATATTTCTTTGTGGTATCTCTGTCTGCTTTTGGTATCAGGATGACATTTGCTTCATAGAATCTGTTTGAAAATGTTTTTGATACTTCGATTTCCTGGAAAAGCTTAAAGAGGGTTAGGAGTAAGTCCTCTTTAAAGGTTTGGAAGAATTCATTATTGAATCCATCTGAGCCAAGACTTTTGTGCTTGGGGAGACTTTTTATTGCTGTTTCAATTTCCTTGATGGTGATAGGTCTGTTGAGGTATTCCAGGTCTTCTTGGTTCAGCCTTGGGAGGCTATAGGAATCTAAGAATTTGTTCATTCCCTTGAGGTTTTCGTCTCTTGCCCACACTCCTGGCTGACTTCCCCTGGGCCCCTTGGAGGGGATGGGCTCCAGCCTCTCTCCCTGCCCCAAGCAGAGCTCCCGGTGGCCAAAGACCACCAGAACCTAGCCATAGCCATGCTCGAGGTCCCTCTCCACACGTTTGGATAGACCTCAAGCATGAAGGTACCAGCAGAGGAACCCAGGTGTGTGTAATCCCTTCAACGGCCAAGATCCAGGGACTTAAAAGCAAGCTCCCAGAAGCGATATCTTAGAACCTACTTCTCCCTCTGAAAGAAACTCGCAAGCTACTGAGAACTTCCTGGTCACATGGGACAACCTCGCAAGCTTCCCATGGTGTATCTATATGTCAAAGCCAGTAACCAGCTGAATCTCATTTCCTGACCCTGAAAGAGCCTCCAATGCTGCATTGTTGGGATAGCCAAGAAGAGAGAGGCTTCTAAAATCTCAGGGATAGGATGAATGTAGAGGTTACTGAGACTGCTCGAGCCACTCGACAATCAATGGGATTTCATGATTCGTGATTTCGTGGCATAAAGATTCTCAAAGTAATTTCTGAGGATCCTTTGAATTTCTGTAGTTTCTGTTGTAATGTCCCCCTTTTCATTTCTAATTCAGTTTATTATGATTTTCTCTCTCCCTTTTTTTGTGAGTCTTGCTAGAGGTTTATTGATCTTGTTTATTTTCTCAAAGAACCAACTCTTGGTTTCATTGATCTTTCGGATTGTTTTTTGAGTTTCCATCATGTTAATTTCTGCTCTGAGTTTTATTATTTCCTTTCTCCTTTTAGGATTGGGCTCCTTTTGTTGGTCATTTTCCAAGCTCTTAAGCTGTGAGGCTATTTTACTTATGTGGGCTCGCTCCTCCTTCATGAGGAATGCTTGTAGAGCTATAAACTTTCTTCTTAACACAGCTTTTGCTGTGTCCCATAAGTTTTGGTAACTCGTGTCTTCATTTTCATTCATTTCCAGCAATCTTTTGATTTCCTTTCTAAGCCACTCCAATAGTGAGCTGTTTAATTTGATTTCGTTTTCTGTTTGTGTGTGATTTATTTCTAATATCAGTGCACCGTGGTCTGAGAAGATCGTTGATACAATCTCTATCTTCTTAATTTTATGGAGGTATGTTTTGTGGCTCAGCATGTGGTCTATCTTGGAGGATGTTCCATGAACACTTGAGGACAATGTATATTAAGCTTTTTGAGGGTGAAGTGTCCTATATATATCTACTAAGACCCTTTCTTTCATTTCTTCCCTCAGATGAAGTATGCCATTGCAAAGCTTGAATCTTATTGATCTATCAAGAGGTGATAAAGTGGTGTTGAAGTCTCCCACTAGTATTGTGCTGCTATTGATGGCTTTCTTCATGTCTATGAGTAGTTGTTTTAAGTACTTTGCTGGTCCCTCATTAGGTCTTATTGATAAGGATATCTGTTGTACAGATTTCCTTATCAATAAGAAGTGACATTACTGTCTCTTGTGAGCTTCTTCAGTCTGAAATCAATGTGGTCTGATACTAGGATAGCTACTCCAGCTTTTTTATGGGAGTTATTTGCCTGTAGGGTTGTGTTTCAGCCTTTTACTTTGAGCCTGTGTTTGCTCTGACTGTTGAGATGTGTTTCTTGCAGGCAACAGAATGTTGGGTTCAATTTTCTAATCCATCCTGCCACTCTGTCTTTTAATTGGTCTGTTTAACACATTGATGTTGAGAGAGATTTTGGTAATGGGATTTTGTTCCATTTTCTGCTGAAATTTGGTTTATTTGAGGGTCCTGTCTTGTCTTAAAGTAGCCCATTCAGTTGTTCTTGTAACCATGGTTTTGAGTCTATGAAGTTCCTGAGCTGTTCTTTATCTGTGAAACTGTGTTGTTCCTGCTGTTATGAATGAGAGTCTAGCCCGGTAAAGTATTTTTGGTGAGACATTTATTTCATTGATTTTTTTTCACTGTATCTGTTTTCAGGCCGTGATGGTATCATCAGATGAGTCACCTGTGAATCTTAGAGGTGCTCCACTATAGGCAATTTCTTTCTTTGCTTTTGTTGCTTTCAGGATTTTGTCTCTATCTAAGGTTTTGATCATTTTGATCAGGATGTGTCTTGGGGTATTTTTATTTGGATTTCTTTCTAGCTGGTACCCTACGAGCCTCCTGAGTGTGGTCACGTTTTTTTCTGTTCTGGAAATATCGTAGCAATGATGTCTTTGACAGTGTCTTCTTCATCAGGGTTTTCTTCCTATCCCTCTGGGACACCAATAATTCTTATGTTACTCCTCTTGGCTTCATCATGATCTCTTGCCATCTGTTCCTGGATTGTCAGTCTCTTTTCCATTTTTTGTTCTTTTCTAGAGAGTCTCTGGACTTCATATTCAAGCTCACTGATTCTGTCCTCAGCAGCTGTTACTCTGCTGCTGAGGCCGTCCACTGTGTTTTTTAATTTGCCTACCAGGTTTTTCAGGTATGACATTTCTGTTTGTAATTCTGTTTGCATTTTCCTCATTTCTACCTTCAAATCCTATTGTATTTGATTGCATTATTTTCCATTGTTTCTTTTAGCTCCCTAAGCATCATCAGTAGCTCCTCTTTAAATTCCTTGTCAGGGAGGTTGTATAGTGCTTCATTGCTGTTGGGGTCTTCTGGGCTAGCTTATTCAATGCATAAGCTTTGTGGAGATCTGCATTGCTTTACCATTGTGACCTATGTGGCTTAGCCCTTCACACTCACTGTTACTATTCTGCTTATCATGCAATATTAATTGAGGTGAGTTTAATGAGTTATTGGCTAATGTTTTTCTGGTGGTTAAGCTAACCTGGTGAAAGTTCCAACTTAGAGGGTAACTTATGGTTCTTGTGGGATATGGAGGGGAAAAGTATCTAACTAGAGAATAGCTAACATGGCCGCAGCTCCAGGAAGGACCCCAACTTGGGCCAATACCTGGATGGGATAACAGAGGGTGCACGGAACATTTCAGCTTGGTGTGTGTACGGTGTGCCTCAATTCCTGTCTTCCACAGACCAAGGCTGAAAACTGGCTCTCATGGGAATGGTTAAAAGCAGCTCCAGGAAGGAGCCCTGACATGGGCCGATATCTGGATGGAATGATAACTGTATCTTGCATGGATGTTAATGGCACCCTCTTCTTGAATATCTTCAATTCATTTAGCTATGTATAGCCATATTTATAGTCAATTAATCCTGGTGTTGGAAAGATTATATATGAGACTATTGACAATATTTTAAATCTTCACTTGTAATAAATATTTTTAAAGTGAAATAATATTAAATAGAATGATTGCATTTTCTCTATTCTTGTTCTTTAGTTATTTTTCAAAGATGTTTTAGTTCAATTTATGAAATATGTAATCATATAATTTTACAAAATTTTTATAAGAAGACAACTGAAATTTTATTTCCTAATTCAATCATATCTTCTTATGAAATTAGCTAAAATTTACTCCTTAGAGGTTACTTTCTATTTAAAAATATGGCATGACCCTAAATTAAGAATATTTTAATCAAGTTTTCTTTGTTGTTTTCTTTTGATTTCATCTTTTCTGGTTGAAACACATTTTTTTTTTGCTTTGCTTTTGTTATAGGACTCACTTGTTGATAATCAGGCGTTACTCCTGGTTTTACAGATTAATTTTTATATACTTATTTTAACTCCAATGTCATAACTTGACCACAATAAATATAAAAATGTGTTAAAATGAATCACTTTTGGCCCATCTGAAAAAATATCACCAGAAATTATATAACATGCAGTTTCTTTAATTAACATTTCCATATCTCTCTTTGTAAACTGATTTTTCCTTTTGCCCAGATACCCAATGTTTTGTTTTTGTCATTGTTAGTTTTTATTTTTAATAATTTAATTTATATATATATGTTTTGCACAGAAGCTCCTCAAATAATATCATTTAGCAAGTCCTTCTATAAAGTTGAAGAGAAAAATAAATCTCAGCAGATATCAAACAAAATGATGATATTGAAAGCCTTCTTTCACTATATATCTTTTTGCATGATTTTAATTTGAAACTGTGTTCACATAATTACTTTGGCATTTCTACAGCTAAATATATCTTTAGATTATTTTCTTTTGTTGTTAAATAATATATCCTATTTTATGCATGCACTAAAATTTATTTATCTATACATTTGGTGATATATGTTACTATAGGTCACAGTTTTAACTTTAAAAAACAAAGCTCATATGTAGGCTTTACATAGAGTCTTTGTGGATATATATAAGTCATATATATAAGTCTGTGGATATAGATTCTTATGGTAAGTTAATAAGGATAAAATTATTGTATCATATAGTTAATACTTGTTAAAAATTTTAAGAGATTTAGAAATTATTTTTCACCATGGTCAGATAATTTCACATTGTAACTATCAGTGTATCATTTCACACTGCAGTGATAATGTACAAATTTCTCAACAGTATTTTGTGTTTTGTTAGCCCAATATTTGGTATTGTTAGATTATCAAATCAGAATGTAATAATTTGTCCTTTTTAATTTCACTTTTTCCTTATTGATAAGTGAGATCTTTTCAATAGTTTTGTGCATTCTTGGTGTCTTGACTTTATAGTGGTAAACTCATTTTAGACAAATTATATTCTATAC
Organism: Sorex araneus; assembly: GCF_027595985.1. Lineage (NCBI taxonomy): Eukaryota > Metazoa > Chordata > Mammalia > Eulipotyphla > Soricidae > Sorex > Sorex araneus. The sequence continues at coordinate 129,637,110 of NC_073305.1, read as the reverse complement.
TGTGATCTAATTGATCCATATTTTTACAATTATTAGTTATCTTGGCTATCTATTTTTAAGTAAGTCAAGCAAAAAAATCAGGTAAATTCCCCAACTATATTTGTATTTATGGAAATTGTTATTTTAATTTTGTTTGTACTTCATGACATTTTTGAAGTAATTTCTAAAATAAACAACAGCTCCTGGTAGAATTTAAATTAACATTAAATTAAATCTTTAGACTACTTGTGGAAATTTACCATAATACAACCATAGATTTCCATGACATAAAGTTTATAAATAGGTATATTCATTTAGGATCTTAATTTCTCTTAACAAATTTTTATATTTCTACCTTCATGGAAGTATAACTGACATTATAAAATTATGAATATTTCTATAATTTTCTATGACTAATTATTCGTTTAATTTAATCTATATCAATTTTATCCATTTATTTATCTGCAGAAGTTTTAGGTTGATTTGATATCTGAGGAAGTTTTAGGTTGATTTGATTTTTTAACTACAGTGAATAATACTGCAATAAATGGAAATTTAAAAACATCTCTTGGGGTTCCTAATTTTGTTGCTCTGAACATATACTCAGGAGTAGTGTTCATATATCAAAAAGTTGTTCTACTTTTAATTTTTTTGAAGGAATTCAATACAGTATTCTGTAATAATGGTTGTACTGTTTTATTTTTGCACTGAAAAAGGATAAAGATTTACTTTTATCCATATACACACCTGTAGGATGACATTGCTTTGTCTTCCCCCCCTTGCCACAAGGAGCTTAGGTTCATCCCAGTCACACCCATTAAGGTGCTCCCGAGTCACTCCTATTTCTTTGTTTATCTGTAACTACTTCTCTATGCTCTCTTCCCCAAACAGCTACTCAGCTTTCCTCCTAATCTGACTCTGCTAATTTGTAAAGTCAGACCTTTCTAGGACACTGAACTGAAATTATATTACCTTTCCCCTCTCCTTATGTCTTTTGAATAATTTACTTTAAAACAATGTCCTTTTTGTATAGACACAAGAAGACAATATTATGCTTTTGTAACTTAGGATTTAATTGGCCTCGAATAGTATTCCCTTCCGGGCATCTGCTTTCTCCACTTAAGCCTCAGTTGCTCTTAGTTCCTAGCACCCCAAAAGCAGGGTCCTGACGAGGGATGGGATGGATCCAGGGCAATCCGTGAGTTATGTGCTACCCTGGCATCAAAATGGGCCTGGCCAAAGTGTCTAATTCTTAAATATAAGTTAAGAGCTTGATCATGGACAAATGCTGTCATGCTCCAAAAGTAACGACAAGACTAGGACTCTGCTTGGGATAGGAAAGACTAGTCTGGCCTGAGCACTGTTGTCTGAGATCGAGATGGCCCCAGGAGAGCAATTCTATTAGCTTAATGCATTTTTTATTGTGTCCATACAAAATGATTAATATTATGAACGCTTACATGTTTTCCGGATGAGGAGAGGAGAAACACACTCATGGAACTCTGCCCTGTCCTAGAAGGAGCATTCCCTGAGAGAAAGAACTTTACCAATATTGATTGTAACCACACCTATGTGTAAGCCCCAACCCCTTCATGCTGGGAGGATTTAACTAGGCTGTAAGAGTGGATCCAGGGGCCAGATCCAGAGATCCAGAGAGAGATCCAGAACCGGGAGAGAAGCTGAGAGAGAGAGAGAGAGAATGAAATAAACTGATTGAGCAACGAGTTTGGCCTTCTTCCTTCCATCGCCTGCCCTTGACCGGCAGCACACACAGTAGTTCCAGAGCACCGAACCCGGGCAGTGGGTGAGACAGAGCTGCCTGGAGAGCCTACGAGTGCAAACGCCCGTCGGTGTGCTTTGGGTTTTTACACACACCCATGCTTATTAGTCTTTGTTTTTTTGGTAATAGTCCTAAAACATATAAGATTCATTTTTTTTCTCCATATCTCTGCCAATACTTATTTTTTAAATGTTAGATATAGACCATTCTCTCACTAGATGATTAATCATTATAATTAATATTTAATATTTCTGTGATAATTATAGGTTGGCCTTTCTAAAAATGCTAATTTTTCTAATGCATATATGTGCTGTTTTTCCCCATGTTTTGTGTCTTACATTTTTCAAATAGTAGCATATAATTTTACCTTTTGTTAACTTAATCTTTCATAAAACACTTATAAATGCTATTCTTTTCATTTATTTCACATCTAATCTATTGCTACATATACAAATTCAATACATTTTTGTTTATTGATTAGGTATTTATTTTTTAGCCTATTATTTGCATTTACTTATTTTTCTGTTTTTTGGAAAACGTTCCATGTGCACTGGAAAAGAATATGTATTCTTTCTTTCTTTTCGGGGTGTATAGCCCTGTATAGGTCTATTAGGCTTCTCTCTTCCATTTCTTTCTTTAGAGTCAGTGTTTCCTTGTTGAGTTTTGTTCCTGTAAATCTATCCAGAGGTGATATGGCCGTGTTGAAGTCTCTGACTACTATTGTGCTGCTCACAATGTACTCCTTGAAGTCTGTTAGGAGTTGCTTTGAGTATTTAGCCGGTCGCTCATTAGGTGTATATAATTTTAAGAGTATGATTTCTTCCTGTTGTACATATCCCTTGATGAATAGAAAATAACCTTCACTGTCCCTTCTAATCTTTTTCAACCTGAAATCTATGTTGTTGGATACTAGTATGGCAACCCCAGCTTTTTTGAGGGAGTCGTTTGCTTGCAGGATTATTTTCCATCCTTTGACTTTGAGTCTATGTTTGCTCTGACTGTTCAGGTGTGTTTCTTGCAGGAAGCAGAATGTTGGGTTTAGTTTCCTAATCCATTTTTGCCACTCTGTGTCTCTTAACTGGTGCATTTAGTCCATTGATATTGAGACAGATTATTGTCATGGTGTTTTGTGTCATCTTTCTGTGGGGTTTGTTGTTCTTGTGTGGTTCTTCCTTGTCTTACAATAGCCCCTTTTAGTCCTTTTAAGTTTGGTTTTGAGTCTATGAAGTTCCTGAGCTAGTGTTTATTCGTGAAATAGTGTATGTTTCCTTTGAGTTTGAGTGAGAGTTTTGCTGGATAAAGTATTCTTGGTGAGGCGTTCATTTCATTGAGTTTTTTAAACTATGTCCCACCATTGTCTTTGGGCTTGGAGGGCTTCCTCTGATAGGCCTGCTGTGAATCTAAGGGGTGCTCATTTGTATGTGATTTCCTTCTTTGATCTTGCTGCTTGCAGGATTGTGTCTCTATCCACAGCATCCGTCATTCTGACTATGATATGCCTTGGAGTCTTTTTTTTTCTGGTCTATTTTTGCTGGTATTCTTTGGGCTCCTTGGAACTGGATGCTTGCCTTCTCCATCTCTCGGAATTTCTTAGCAATGATGTCTTTCACTGTTTTTATTTCTATTGGAATTACTTTCCTGTGCTTCTGGTACTCCAATAATTCTTATGTTGTTTCTCTTGAGGTCATCTCCTGGGACTCTGATTTGCTCTAGGGCCACTTTGAGGTCTTTTGTCATTATTTGGTGTTGTCTGTAAGCTTTCTGCAGTTCATCTTCAAGCTCGCTGATTCTGTCTTCCGCTGTAGCCATTCTACTGTTGAGGACACCTACTGAGATTTTTAATTCATCTACTGATTCCTTTATTTGTGTGACTTTGAAATTTCTGCTCTCATTTCTTCCTACATTTTCTTGGTGGATTGTTCCAATGCTTCATTCATATCCTCCCTTAATTTATTGTATGCCTGTTCCATGGATGCTTTGAGTACGTCCACCATCTTCAAGAATTCCTCTCTGAATTCTTTATCTGAGAGGTCATATATGTGGGTAACTCTTTTTTTTTTAATTTTATTGAATCACCATGTGGAGGGTTACATAGTTCTCAGGATTATGTCAGTTATACAATACTCAAACACCCTTCCCTTCACCAGTGCTCATCTTCCATCACCAACACCCCCAGTATACCTGCCGCCCCCTCCCACCTCCCCAGTCCCCACCCTTGTAAGTGATAAGTTTCACTTCGTTTACGCCTTATCTCGATTACATTCCATGTTTCAACACACAACTCACTACCGTTGTTGGGGTTTCCCCCAAAAAAGAAAAAGACAGTCTTATTGCCAAGGAGGCATTTGATAGTTCTCCACTGCTAAGAATATAGAGATATTAAGTCCCGCTGTTTGTTACATAACTTTTCTTTTTCCCCCTTGCCCCGCGCCACCGAGTTCCCGCCTGTTTAGTAATCGCCATGCTGCCTGACAAGGGAAAAAAAACCGAAAACCGAAAAGGATGGTTATTTCCTGTCATCAGCAGGCGTGGGGCTCTGGCTTAGTTGATAGACTAGTAGAGTGTCTGCAAGCAGTTTCTGGAACCGAAGGTCTTGCGCTGGTATCGGCTCCGGCTCAAGATTCCACCAGCGTCCCACTGTTCCATGTACATAATTTTTCCCCTTATATCCCATTCCCACGCCACCAGGTCTGTTTGCTTAATGGACATCACACTATAGTTGACTCCATGCCGCGTTTCTTCCCGAGAAAGAAGAAAATTTCTTCTCAGCCGGCGTGGGGATATAGCTTAGTTCAGTCTAGAGAGATGGCTACCACTTTGATTACCTTCAATATTTCAGCAAAAGACTTACTATTCTTGTTAGGATCTCCCACAAAAGTCTGACCCATAAAAATGGAACCATTACATATTGCTGATGCTAAGATGACATGACATTTTGGGTTTCTGTATAAAGTCCAGGGAAAGTACAACCAGAAATAACATCACTACAAACTTTTACCCTTTTATGGTGCTCATAAGATGGAGAAACCTAGAGAGAGGCTCGGCGTCTCCATTTTGCGCTCAGCAAGCCGCGGCCCCTGCGCTGTGCTCGGGAGGAAGGAGTTGAGAGAGAGAGGTTAAAAGAATTGGGGGAAGCCCGGTTTCCACTGTCTCAGCCCGCCGTGGGTTCTCCGATCCCGTGCCGGAATTAGTTCAGTGGGCTGCTTGGAGTCCAAGGGCGCTTCCTTGGGCTCTTCCATCATGCTGTCTCTGCGGCAGGGTCCAAAGGGCTATGTGGGTAACTCTTGTTGAGTTTTCTGAAATCTTTTCTTCATCTTCTCTTTGTTTAGGGGATTTTCGCTGTTTCTTCATATTGTTATGGAAGTATAGAAATGGACCCTTCTAGTTGTCTATCCCTATTCCCTCTTGCTGCAGGGGGGATTCTGTTTGTGCTAAATTGATGATGGTAGCCTTGTTCCTATTCTAGAATACTTCCTCACTCTCAGGTGCTCCTCCAAGTTTATGTGGGGCCTCTAGTGAAGTCTTAAGGCTATGCTCTCTTTAGGAAGGGTTTGTGCAGCTTCTATTGTTCACTAAGAGTTTCTGTGAGTGTAGGATAAGATAATGGACTGTTTGACATAGAGTGATTGAGATGGCCAGTGTCTTTTTCAAAGAAATAGGTTATACAGATTGTGACCTAAAAGAAAAATAACTGGCAGGAGTCCACACACCCTTTTGAGGACATGCCCACTGATATACAGGCCACGCCCCCCAGTAACCACTTGGGATGCTGGGATGCCCTGTTGGCTGGGCCCAGGCTAACACTGGTTTGGGTCCAGTAGGCGGGGCTCAAGGTGGTGCGAGTACCTGAATGGCAGATGAGGGGTTAGGGAGCAAGCAGAGAGGCTTGGCACAGGGGTCAGGGTGTTTGGGGGGGCTTGGGAATCCCGGTCCTTATTTTCCTATTTTTTTATTGGAAATTTTACTATTTCCTCATACATTATGATCAACCATTATGTAAATAAAAATACATTTCTAGTTTCAATGCCTAATATTTTTTATTGCATAATTGATGTGATCATGATTGCTACCATTATGTTTGATTATAGTATAGGGTGGACATCTTTTTCTTGAATCTGATATTAGATTTAAAAATTCCAGTTTTTCACCATTAGATAGATTGATTAAATATGGTACTTGCTACAGTTTCTTATATATGGCATTTGTTGAGATATGATCTTCTATTCCTATTTTCTTGATAGATGTTTTTAATCATAAATGGATGTTGTCTTCTCATAAAGCTTTATCTACTGATAAAATAATATTACTTATATTTCCATTTGTTGTGGTTGTCTATTAGTTTAGTTGATTCATATATGTTGAACTACACTTGCATGCCTGAAATATGCCCCACATTGTATCTTTGTACAATCCTTGTAAAAAAAACAACAACTGAATTTGATTCACCAAAGATTTTGTTTAAGGTCTTTGCATCTATAGTCATAACGGATGTTGTTAACCTATAGTTTTGTTTTGTTTTGTAATGCCTCTGTCTGAAGGTTATCTATGTAATGTTGGCTTTATAAAGACTTTGCAAGAATTTCTGTTTCTTAAATTATTTTCAAAAGCTTGAGAAGAATTAGTAAGGGGTCATTTAAATGGATTTTGGTGTGTTTTTTTAGAATTTATTAGTGAAACCTTCTGAACCTGGTTGATTGGAGAAATTTTTATTACTGTTTCAGTTGTCTTCTTATAGTTGGCTGGATCAGGCTTTCCATTTTCTTTCAGTTAGATTTTGGAAATCTATATGATTCTAACAATTCCTCTACTTCTTTAGTTTCTATGAGTGGTATAAAGTGGTATAAAGTTGTTCGCAGTAGTCTCCAATAAAACTCTGTGTCCCTTTGGTACTTATATGAACTCACTCCCTTTTCGGGATTTCCATACACTGTGAGCACAGGGACTGCTAACAGATATGTTCTCAGATTTTGCTTCCAACAATACTCATAAACCACTGGTGCTAGAAAATATTGTTAAAGGAAAATTTAAACTTTGTAACTCAGGAAGCTCAGTTTAGTTGCTTAACTCTTGTTGATTGCTCAGTTTTTACCAACTTAGCTTAAACAAAATGATACATAAAACCCATCAAGTTAAATAATATTGTGTTTCATGCATGAATAGTCAAAAATGCCCTGACGAGTATGGCAATTTGTAGCATATTTTAAAAAATCTTAGGAAAAATTAATATATTTATGTGTTGGTGTTAATGCATATTTTTCTTCATTTTGGGTAAAATGCACAGTCTTTTTTAGACATATTCTGTTCATTTCATCTTAATAATTCTTTAGGAAGGAGCAACAATCACATAATGAGACATATGTTATTAATTCATGATTTGTGTATATGTGTGTGTGAGAGTTTTGTTTTGCTCTGTTTGTGGATAAAAGGGAATAATACTTCCAACACTTCTCTAATTACTGTCAAAGCAATTAATTTTTTTTATACACACCATTCCCTTACATGCTAAAAGATACCAGGTAACTCTGACTATAATCAGCCTCATTGTGCAGAACTGATAATTTAATTTTATGTAGATATTTTAGTTCAGTTTTGCTTTAGTTCATGCAATACTTACGTTAAAATTGAGTATCTTTCATTTTATTTTCCTGGAGTATTCTATGCCCCTTCAAGCCGTTTCCTCTGTTCTCTCAATGATTTTCTTCTGCTATTTAATAATGGAAAGGATCTCTGGTGTTTGCAGAATTTTCTACTCTCAATCTAGTGACCAATTGTTTCATAAAGTTAAAAATTCATAAAACAGAATATCTTTTGAAAGATAAACTTTAACTTTGTCTTTAATTCTTCAATTAAAAACTATAATAATTTTGTTTTCTTCTTTTGTGGACTGAATTTATTTATTAAATTATCTTTTTGATGTTCGTATTTTGGAGCCACACCTGAATATGTTCTGGATTTTCTCCTGGCTCTATGCTCAGGAATCATTCCTGGTGGACTCAGGTATCATATGGGTTACTGGGGATCAAACCTGGGTCAGTCAGATGCAAGACAAGCACATTACACACTGTACTATTGTTCTATCCCTTGAATTTATCTTTAAAAAATGATTCTGTGATGAAAATCAACCCAGGTCTCAGGGATTCAAATCATGTGCTTAAATATTGAGCCACATTCCCAGTTGATGGGATGTTTTGAAAAGAACTATACTTGAAAGTAAAGCAGCAAATATTTCTATGGCAATGAGTTAAATAAATAATATTGGTCTTCTCCTACATGTTATATCAATAATATTGTTATTTCCTTTATTTGCAAATTTCCATACTTTCAGTAGCTATCCGTGCGTATTGGATATGCCAGAAACAGTAACAATAAGTCTCTCAATGAGAGACGTTACTGGTGCCCACTCGAACAAATCGATGAGCAATGGGATGACAGTGACAGTGACAAATTTCCAGGACAATTGTTCAATTCAAGATAAAATGTAATTTTTCTCAGTATACGCATTATTGATTAACCTATCTGCCATGACTCATATCTGATTGTGACTAACTCAGTTTATGAAGTCAGCCAACTTTAATTGACTTGTAGCCACTGTACATAACTTTTTGTATTTAATATGATTTGTTTTCTTCTCTGAATTTCTACCCATTTTTATTTAGCATAGGGCTGGAGTGATAGCACAGCGGGTAGGGTGTTTGCCTTGCATGCAGCCAACCCATGCTTTGATTCCTCTCAGAGAGACTGGCAAACTACCAAGAATATTCCACCTGCATGGCAGAGCCTGGCAATCTACTCATAGCATATTCAATATGCCCAAAACAGTAGCAACAAGTCACAATGGAGATGTTATTGGTGCCCACTTAGGCAAATTGATGAACAACCAGATGACAGTGCTACCGTGCTACAGTGCTTTATTTAGCATATTTAATGCATTCATTTAATAATAATGATAATATTTAAATACTTTTCAACTTTTATAGAAAATGTATTGTTTCAAATACGTAGAGTAACTCCATTCCTGAAAATTCAGTTATATGCACAGCAATTTTTTTTAAGAGTCAGAGAAAAGAAAGGGACTGTTGAGGGAACCTGAGTCCAATCTCCATATAATCTTATGATCAAAATGTTGAGTTAACTACACATTTTCTACATCAAATTTTAAGTCTATAAAATGGGAACAACAGCAATGAGAAGACCTACCACATACATTTTCTTTCTCTCTCTCTCTCTTTCACAAACAAGTACATAGACAACATCCCCCCACCCATATACACAATTAAAATGTTAAATAGTCTTGATGCAAGGTAAATGCCAAATGCCTGTCTGCTTGTAATATTGGCATTTAAAAAATATATGGAACAATTGGGAAACTTGTAATTTGGCAGAATATGAGTTCCTTTTATATAGCAGTACAGAGAATAGTCGCAACTTATTTCCAGAGATTTAGAAGACTATCCTGATAATGAGAAATGAAGATTGAAATTGATCTAAATAAATGTTGAATAAAATCAATGATTCACTAACATCTTACAAATTCATAAAACATTTGCAAATTTATAATAGTCAAATTCTATAATAATTGATTGCAAACTTTAAGAAAATAAACTGGCTTTAAGTTTATGATAATGCCTTTTTCTTCAATGATAGTTTGAGAAATTTTGTAATGGTAGCAGCATTAGCAACTAGCAAAAATCACAGTGACTATTTATGGCCACTGATTTGGCTCTCAGCATGTTAATGGTTCCTTAAAGAAATGCAAACCAATTTAAATATAATATGGAAACTATGATCATAAAATGCAGTAGTAAAACTCCATGAAGTTTAATTTTCTTCTAATTTTATGTGTTTTTCGCTGTAATTTTTAAGAGACTTGATTAGATTCGGGTGGGGGGGAGATGTTTTAGTGAAATAAAGATAATTACTCACATTGAATTATTTCTTTTCCTCCAAAGAAGCCATGGTAATTGAAAATTGTGACTTTAGGGGTTACGTTTAACTGTCTTTAAAATGATCCTTTCATTGTTGGCTAACTATTCAAATGAGCTGTGCTTTGAAAGTCATTCTTTTAAAAAGGATTTGATAAATATTACTATGTGCTATGTATTCCATTCCCGGTTCAATTATTTGACATAATTTGGCTGCCAAGTATACTATCAACTTAAAGTGCATATTGCAATACCATTCTGGAAATGATATGGTACTGTCACCAACTTTCTATTTTTTTAAACTTTATTTAACATCATGGCTTACAAAATTTTTCATAATACAATTGTCTCAGGCATTCAGTGTTCCAACACTAACCAACGACTTAGAATGACATTCCCTACACTGTTATCCCTAATTCCCCAACTAACTCGAAAGCCTGCCCCCTTGGCAGATAAAAAATACTTGATTTTACATTGCTTGTTACCAAAAAATGGTGGCAAATGGAATAATAGAAAAATAGCTCAGTAAAATAACCTTTTTGAACATTCTGAATTCTCACAATTGGGGTTAAATAATTTGCCTGAGTTTTTTTTTAATTTTTTAAATTTTATTGAATCACCATGAGATAGTTACAAGCTTTCATGTTTGGGTTACAGTCACACAATGATCAAACACCCATCCCTCCACCAGTGCACATCCCCCACCACCAATATCCCGGGTATACCCCCCATTTCCCACCCTCTCCCTGCCTCTAAGGCAGACAATATTCCCCATACTTTCTCTCTACTTTTGGGCATTATAGCTTGCAACAAAGACACTGAGAAATCAGCATGTTTGGTCCATTATCTACTTTCAGCATGCATCTCCCATCCCAACTGGTTCCTCCAGCCATCATTTTCTTAGTGATCCCTTCTCTATTCCATCTGCCTTCTCCCCTCATTTGTTAGTAGCTTCTGTGTTATTTTTGTTTGTTTAATGAGCCCAGTTGGCTTCTATGTTACTTTCCCATCTAATTTGCTGTGGTTCTATTGGGCTGTTAATATAGTGAGATTTGGAGTGTTGCATGGCCAGACTGTGTGTTCTAGGAGCTCCAGAATCTGTAGGGCTGTGGTGATTCTCTATCCTCTCTGGGACCCCAGAGTTTTCAACCCACCCCAAGATTGCAGTAACCATCCACGAGTTACACTGGCTTAGAACCTCTTCAAGATTAGTCATGATGATGTGAGGCTGTTTCATTGTTCATTTACACAGTAGCAGCTGTTAGATGTGCTTGAGACTCCTGGAGTTTCAGGCATTTTGGGGAACAGTGGTGGGGGATAGGGTACCTGTTTCAACTCAGAGAAGATCCCAAATTTTTCAGCCCCCCAAAACGTGTACCAGGGAATTTGGTCAGTTTGTTGTCTTTTTAGAGATTAGTTGTGAATCAGTTTAGTTGGGCAATTTGAAGGGCAGCAGCTGTAAAGTGTGGGTGTTATGGTCCACGTTTTGGCAAGGTGGGAATTCAGCCGGACCCCCTTTCAAGGTCTTCCCAGAGTTTACAGCCTGAAAACTGGTGTACCCATGAGTTGCATTGGTTTGGCTTGACATCTCCTGAGACTAGTTGTGAAGCTGTGAACTGAACAGTTATTTATTTGGCCAGGGGTCATATATTGAACATTAAAATTAACCTTCCTTGACTTGTTTGTAACAAAAACAAGTGGTGGTGTGGAGAGAGTAGCTAGGATAGGGAAGTGACCACTATGACAATGATCCTTGGCAATGATCACTCTGAACGAGAACTGATTACTGAAAGTAGGTAAAGGGACAAGCATGATAACTTTTCAGCACCAATATTGCAAACCATAATGCCCAAAAGGAAACAGAGAGTGAGAGAGAGAGAGAGACAGAGACAGAGACAGACAGACAGACAGAGAGAGAGACAGAGACATATACAGTCAGAGACACAGACAGAGACACAAAGACAGAGAGATAGAGACAGAAACAGAAAGAGAGAGCATAGAGGCTGGAGGAAAGTGGGCAGGAGGGAAACTGGGAACATCAGTGGTAGAAAATGTAAACTGATGAAGGTCTGGGTGATGGAACATTGTGTGACTGAAATGCAATTATGAACAACTTTGTTACTGTTTCTCAAAGTGATTCACTTAAATAAATTATTAAATACATAATATTTTATGAGCATAGACTTTGTAGGTAAGAATAGTTATTTTAATAAAAATTTGGCCAACACTGCCCATCCCCTTTCTCATATGACAATACATTTATTAGATATTTTAAATTTAACAGAATCATAAAGATCAAGTTCATGTGAAGTTTAAGCTAGACACACATTCTAAGGCACTAAAGCTTTTGCTACCAGAGCTGTGATCTACTCTGGGGTTCCACTTGGTGCACAAGCTGACAGCCGGCTCAGTTATGCTTTGTCACCTAGCTTCCCAGGAGCCCTGCTGCCTCTTTCTGGGGATGTTGTCAGCAAGAGGTCTGATGAGATTTCAGTTAATCAAATTTTACACTGGCCAGTAAGTGTAATTTTTCAGCTTCTAAGCAAAATCCTGCTAACTCTACTCTGTGTATGGCCTGTTCTGTGAACTTCAAACCTTCTACAGCTGCTTTCCTGGTAAAAGTTTTCAAATGGTAAAGCCCTACAGATAAAATATTTTTTGATAATTATTAATTTCCTCTGCCCTTCTCAGAGATCCTGGTAAGCGACTGAGTATCTCGGCCACATGGCAGAGCCTGGCAAGGTACCCTTGGCATATTCAATATGCCAAAAACAGTAACAAGTGTCACAATGGAGATGTTACTGGTGCCCGCTCAAACAAATCGATGAGCAAAGGGATCACAGTGATACTGTGATACAGTGAAATATTTATTTAATACTAGAGAACATAAAAAAGTGGAATGTTGGAAAGGGAAATCTAATGTGTAGTTCTAATAAATTAAGAGAACTAGGCCTATAGAAAATGGTACCAAGAAAGCTTAGTGTAGGTCAAATATTCTGACATAGAACGTTTCCTAATTTCAATCATTATGTCAGATGAATCTAAATGATTCCTTTACAGTGTTGGTACAGGCTTCCCTTCCATTCTAATCTAGACTGTCATAAGGACAATGTAAGAGTCTCAAATCTACCAAGAGTTCACAGAGCAACCATTCTTTGGAAGTACATTATGTTTATCTTAAACCATTATGTCAAAAAATAACAATTTATCCATGATCAAAATTTTTGGCACAAAAGCTTAATTAAAAGTTAGTTTAGAATTTTCTTTGTTTATTCCCAGTACAATTCTTATAATTTACTCCTTTATTGACTCTTACTGTTGAGCAGACTATATCTGGTCTTTGACCCAGATGCACAAACTTCAAATTCATTTTCATATTCCTGCCATAAAGATCTTTCTAAAGCATTTGCCTGAATAACTAGTTCCTCTCATATTTTGAACAATTACATAGATCATGATTTGTCTTGAGTTCTTCTAAAGTATATAAATAATTCTCCATCCTCTTTTTTTTTTTTTTTTTTGCTTTTGTATCACACCTGGCGATGCACAGAGGTTACACCTGGCTCTGCAGTCAGGAATTTTTCCTGGCCATGTTCAGGGGACCATATAGGATGCTGGGAATTGAGCCCGGGTCGGCCACATGCAAGGCAAATGCCATAGCTGCAGTGCTATCACTCCAGCCCCTCCATCCTCTTTGGTCTTATCCATTCATGTTCATTTATTCTTGTTCATGGTACTTTTTTTAGATAAAATATCCTAAACGTTTTCATCTTTTATATTTCTGGTCAAGATTTAGCAAAATCTTAAGAGACTTGAATTAGTTTCTACCTTATTTATACAGCTTCACTTCAATGCTCATATTTAATAATAAACTCGTACTTTTTATATTCTGTTTTAGACTTTCCTGCTTTTGGTTTGATATATAATTTCTAGTTGGGATCTATATATGTTTAATATTACTTATGAAATTATAGGCTTTATTTTAATTTGATTTTGCAATGTTAATATAAAAGGAGAAAAGTGGCTTCAATTAGTTATAAAATCACATGGAAATGGAGCTGCTGGTCCCCACTTGGCTTTCATTGACATCAATGGGGACAGTTCTTTATTATGTTAGGTCATAAATATGGTCCTGCTATGTTCTTGGTGAAAGGAAGAGCAAGGTGTGTCAGGTAATCTAGCATTGTAACACTGTCATCCCATTGTTCATCAATTTGCTCAAGCGGACACCAGCAATGTCTCCATTGTGAGGCTTGCTACTGTTTTTGGCATATCAAGTATGCCACAGGTAGCTTGCCAGGCTCTGCCGTACAGGTGGGATACTCTCGGTAGCTTGCCAGGCTCTCTGAGAGGGGTGGAGGAATCCAACTCGGGTCGGCTGTGTGCCAGGCAAATGCCTTACCCACTGTGCTATCACTCAAGCCTATTGGCAAGTCCATCACGGTGAAGAGATCATGGGGAAGGTAATCTAATGAAGAAAATTATTTTAAGTCTCACCAGCATGAGGAGTAGCCAGTGGGAGAGATAAAGGAAATGGGCTGAATGGAGAAAGAAGAACACTTAACAGAGGGAAAAGGGCAGGTAACTTCCTCTTGACATCAACACTGATGGGTGCGTGACAGCCTCTCTTGGCTCCTATGATAAGGTTTGAACATATGCAGTACCTGGCTTGGATGTCAGTAAAAGCAGAACGTTGGCAGAGATTTTAGGAAAGTCAAAGGGATGAAGAATCGCATGTAGCGTAAGGAGAGACAAACCACAACCTCAGTAACAGACCAGGAGGACAATGATGGACTTTGGAAGACAGAATGATAAAGAGATGGATGTGAATCAAGGGCAACACACATGGGACTCAGTGAGGAACCAGCTTGAGACCTGTACATAGGACATTCGAGTATTTAAAATGTATTTAAAAAATTTACATTGTTTATGGGGCTGGAGTGAGAGCACAGCAGGTAGGGTGTTTGCCTTGCATGTGGCGGACCCAGGTTCGATTCTCAGCATCCCATATGGTCCCCTGAGTACTGCCAGGAGTAATTCCTGAGTGCGTGAGCCAGGAGTAACCCCTGAGCATTGCCAGGTGTGACCCAAAAACAAAAAAAAAGAAAAAATTACATTGTTTAAATAAACCATGACTTCACAAGCCCATGGAGTTTGTATGCTAATTTTACATATACAATGTAAGGCCCCACATAAAAGCTAGTCCGTTTCAAGTTAACAGGGCTCCATGGACACTAAGTCATGTTCAGCCTCCTATACACCTTGTGAATATTCTGCAATTTCTCTAAGACTGTTTCAGCAGAAATATGAGGAAGGCTCATTACTATTGGTTGTGGGTAGAAGTTCACGGTCATGGCATTGCTTTTACAGAAACCATATTAGGAGATAGAGTCATATTATTGATTCATAGGGATAAAAGTTCAAGTTTTATTTTGCAACAGCAAGGTTAAAGTGTTTGCTTTGCATGAGGGTGACCCCTGTTTGATGCTCACCAATGCATGAAGTACCTTGAACACAACCATGAATAATATCTGAGCACGGAGTCAAGAGTAAGCTCTGATCACAGTGTGCCCTCCCCAAAATACAAAGAAACTTTCTGTTTCCTGCTTGTCCTATTTTTGAGACCACCTGGACAAGAATATTGACACACCACAAAATAGAACTTCTATTTTGCAAATGTTAGCACTCCATCTATTTTTCTTCTAGCATGAGAAGGAATTATAAAAGTTTTATTCTTCTAATCTTTGGCTGAAACAGACTAGTTATTGTGTGAAAGTTTTTTGTTGTGTGCAGCTGTGTCTTTCTTGTTCCTTTGGCTAGTGAGAGCAGACACTTTATATAATTTTTGAGGGTTTGATTTTTCTGTGAGCATTTTAAAGATGTTCAACTTTGTTTCACTTTTGTTTCTGATGATGAAACAATTATAAATTTGTCAGTAAAATTATACGTAATAATTTGTTTTAAAATATAATTTCATAGTTTTTATATTTTATTTTCACTAGATTAAAATATGTGCCTTAGGTTATATTTTCTGTTTTTATATGTGATAGCTATTAAGCATGCTTTTCATGAAAATTGATTTTAATCCAAATTTTCAAATTGTTGAATGTTTCTCTAAATTTGTCTGTAGGCACTTCCTTTTATTCTCCTTTATTACAGTTTTGGATCATTTTTCATTAATTAATTCATTAATTCAAAAATAAGAGATTCAGTTTCCTGCTTGGCCTTTTTTTTGGTACCACCTAAACAAGAGTACTGAGACACCATGACAGGTTCCTGACGTCTACTTGTTTTGATAGTTCTTTTCTCTTTATATTTCAGATTAAGTTATTTTTGTTGATTTGTCTTCAAATTTTCTGACTGTCCTAGGTCATTTCTTTTCCACTATTGTTTAATATGTGTTATCTTCAATAATTTTCGTTTTGCTTCTAGTATTTCTAAGTTTTAGATGTTTGCTATTTGGTCGACATTCAGTTTTGCTTAGGGGCTAATCCTGGCATCAGGGCCAGGGGTTATTCTCGGCAGTGTTCAGAGAACAGTGAGATGCTGAGATTAAACTTGAGCCTCCTGCATGCAAAGATTTTCTCTAGAAGGTTGAGTTATACTTCAGACCCTATATTTTAGTATTTTTCTGGTAACCTAATCATATGCATACATAAATGAAATGCACATATATAAAAACATAATCCATTGCACTTTTATTTTGTTTTACCTCATTTATCCTACATAAGAGCCTCTATTAAATACTTTGCTGAGTTCAACACTAAATCAAAAATCAGTGAGTCGATTTTTAAAATTTATTTTGAAGTGTTTTTCTTCCCTTTTCCTTTCTTAATTCTTCCTGTGTTGGTTAATTTGGATTTATGTTCTTGTCTTTATAAATGCTACATTTATATAGATTGTAGTTGGTGTTTTCTTTTCCCCAGTGTCCCTGAATTGCACAAAGTTGCAAAAGTGGAAATTTACTCCACGTAGCTTTCCTAACATATATACTCCTTACCAGAGCCCACTAGTTCCAAATCATTCTATTTTAACTGCAGTTACTTTTTTTTTGCTCTGTTTTCCAAATTTAGATTGTTTTAATAAGGTAATCATCCCCTAGAATCTAAATCATTATTAGAATTCACATCAATAACCCAATATTTAGTGCAATATAATTATTATATCTTATTTCTCACTCTCACATTATTTTATAATCTGCTTAGATATACTGGGATTAAATCTAAAAGCTACATTTCTTTGCCAACTGATAACCTGTTGGTTCTAACATACAGGGGTTATTGCAGAGTGAGTAACAAAACGAATTTCTTCTGTCCTGACGTGATTGCAAAATTAAAGCAGGTAGGTAGGGGAGATCCGGAGCAATGAATTTCATAATGTTAAAGCCAGCTCAAATCCATTAACCATCTATCAAGGAATCCATCAAGGAGCAGTTCAGCAGTTCCTCCTAGACAATGCCCTAGCAATAAGCCTCAGGATAGTGCAGCTGAGAAAAATCACTCTAAGACCAGTTTTAAAGAAGTGAACAGTGGGCTTCCTATCTTGCCTCCGTCCCCCATACCAATCTACTCTGGGCATGCTAGCATTTCTATTTACTTTCAAGTTGTTGGCATCCAAGTTGGAGCACTTAATTCGTTTCAAACACTCTTTCTCTGTACAAATACGTGTTCACTCTGAAATATGTTCCCTCTTCTTTCTGTGTTTCTCCTCCTTCATAGTTCCTAAATAAAATTTCTTTGCTTCATTATCAGCTGTCTGAAACTCTTTTCTGCAGGAACACTGACAACACTATGAGAGGTTATGATTTATTGTCCATACTGTGCAGTTGCTCCTGCAGTTCTTGCGGGCCCTGACCTCCCTGAATGTCTCATTGCTTAGGTTGCGGTCTGCCCAGCAGCAGGGTGGTGATAGCAAACCCCTACGGGTCCCTACCTTCGCCTTAGGGTTCTCATGCTCTGAAACTGACAAGGTTGTACTGGTATTGTGTGAATAATACATATGATTGCAAGACAAATGCTTAATCTTGTTAAAATGCCTAGCTTTTTCAGCAGTCATAGAATCAGAACTATATATACTATATGTACCAGTTGGCTAAACACACTCTCATGCTTCTACATTCTAGAGACACTGAACACAGGCCTCTATAAAAGATTCTTAGTTATTGGCATGCTACCATTCTTATTGGTTCCAATCCCAACTTGGAGGAACTTCGCTCCAAAATGCCAGATTCTAGCAACCCCATTCTTTCCCTAGCTCTCCTACTCTTTTCTCTGTCCCCCCCCCTCTGTCACTCTGTCTCTCTCCCCCCTCTAATAATAGAGTCCTAAAATAAGAACTATTTTTGAATATATTATTCTGGTGTTGTTGTTATCATAACCTTTAATGTGCTTGCCAGATTTATTGTATTTAATTCTCATTTAAAAATGTTTCTCTAAGACCTCAAAAATATTTAGCAGGTTTTATTCATCTGTTCATCTGGACTATTCAGCATTATGTCATTAATGAATTATACCACAATCATATTTTCTGTGATATATCATGATCTTTTTAAAAATATTTTTATTAATGAGTCACCGTGAGTTACAGATACAGAGTTTCATGCCTGTGTCACAGTTATACAGTACTCGAATACCCATCCCTTAACCAGTGCCCATTCTCCTTCACCGATGGCCCCAGGGTCCCTCCCCTCCCCCTGTTGTGCCGTTCCCCCCGCCCTACACCCTGTGACAGGGAATTCCTTATTGTTCTCTCTCCTTTGGGGTGTTATGGTTTGCAATGGGGATACTGGGTGGCTATCCTGTTCAATCTATAGTCTATTTTCAACCCGCCTCTCCCATCCGGAGTGGATCCTCTACTAAAGGGAACACTTTAGTTAGTGTTACCTTCTCTATCTGAGGGGCCCTCTACCCCAGCATGTGAGGGCAGCTTCCAAGCCATGGAGCAGGCATCCTGGTACTTATTGCTACTATTCTTGGTTGTTAGTCTCCCATTCTGTTGTTTTATATTCCGCAGATGAGCACAATTTTTCTGTGTCTGTCTCTTATTTTTTGACTCATTTCACTTAGAATGATACTTTCCATGTTGATACACTTATATGCAAAGTTCATGACTTCATCCTTTCTGGCAGCTGCATAGTATTCCATTGTGTAGATGTACCAAAGTTTCTTTAACCAGTCATCTGTTCTCGGGCATGTGGGTTTTTCCAAATTCTGGCTATTGTAAACAGTGCTGCAATGAACATACAGGTGCAGATGTCATTTCGACTGTACTTTTTTTGCCTCTCCGGGACTATACTTTTTTGCCGCTCCAGGATTCCCAGAAGTGGTATTGCTGGGTCAAATGGGAGCTCAATTTCTAATTTTTTGTGAAGTGACCGTATTGTTTTCCAAAAGGGCTTAGCCAGTCGGCATTCCTACCAGCAGTGTAGGAGGGTTCCTTTCTCTCTGCATCCATGCTAACAGCATTGGTTTTATTCTTTTGGATGTGAGCCAGTCTTTGTGGTCTGAGGTGGTATCTCATAGTTGTTTTGATCTGCATCTCCCTGCTACTCAACTAAATAAAAGAGGACATGAGGAAATGGAAGCATATTCCCTGCTCATGGATAGGAAGACTTAACATTGTCAAAGTGGCAATACTCCCCAAAGCACTATATAGATTCAATGCGATCCTTATAAGGATACCCATGAAATTCTTCAAAGAAATGCATCAAACACTCTAGAAATTCATATGGAACAATAAACTCCCACGAATAGCTAAAGAAATTCTTGGGAACAGGCCTACATGCAACCCCAAATATATGATCATCTGATCCTTGATAAGGGATTAAGAAATGTGTAGTGGAGCAAGGAAAGCCTCTTCACCAAATGGTGCTGGCATAACTGGACAACCACATGCAAAAAAGTGGGCTTAGATCTCGACCTAACACCATGCACAAAAGTCACATCATGATCTTTGAAGACTAGATATCAGAAAGTCAAATGGTTGGGATGAATCAGAGACAACAAAATAATGCACTGTTGACTACATCAAATAAAAATAAATTATTCCTTGAAGTTACTGAAAAGTGTTTTATATAGACACACAGTACACAGTGTTTACTACATAGTAGCATTCCATAAATTACTATGAACTCTGTTTCTTTGCATCAAAAAATATGCAATGCATGCAAAAGCATTTGAGTACCGTAAGTTAATGATACTCTAGAATAATCTCTAAAATCTACTTCCATATTCACTTTTTTTATGCAGCATAGAAAGTAAATTAGGATCTTGATAATGTCTATTGCTGAATTTTTTATGCTATTTCCCATCTTTTTCTCTAATTTCATGCCTTTGAAAATTAATAACAAATATAACATATTCAAATATTTTATTGCATATTTCTACTATAGGTCTTCTGGCAAACAAAATGATGGCAATTTATAGCATAATCCTTAGCCCTGGAATAATTTTGGCTATGCATTGTAGTCTTACATTCCTTGCAATATAGCAAACAATAGAAGAGTTCATGGGTATTTTTAGATTATGCTGTCATGGAAAAAACATTAAATCAATTAAATGATTCTCATCTGATCAAGTGATTTATGCATCATTTGTGAATTCTTCTGCTAAATATGGACAAGAGTTCACCCTACTGTAGGAAAAATGTCCCGAGCTTTGTATAAATCCATACTTTACTTATGTATTGTGATTAAATTAATCTTATTTAATATTTCATATATTAAATGATATGTAATGAATATTTTATATTGTGTAAAGCATTATTATTGTGCATCTGTTATAATGAAGATACATTGTATTATCTCAAAAAAACTATTACATCCTTTCCGGCCCTGCGCGAGATCGACCCCGGAGGCAACTGAACCACTTTGGACACGAGCGGCGCCCCCAAAATGCCTCCACACTGTGTGCTCGGAGCTACTGGCCCAGGCGCTGCCAGCGGGGTATGGTCTTTTCTCTCTCAACTCTTTCTCTTTGAATGCAGCGAGGCAATAGCCGGTTTTTAGACTATGCAGGAAGCCCGGGAAAGCCGATGGGGCTGGACTTCCCGATCCGCCCTGTGCCGGCCGACATTTAAGCACAGAGTCATGTGGGGATGCTCCTTTCCGGCCCCGCGAGAGATCAACCCCGGAGGCAACTGAACCACTTTGGACACGAGCGGCGCCCCCAAAATGCCTCCAAACTGTGTGCTCGGAGCTACAGGCCCGGGTGCTGCCAGTGAGTGATGCAATTACCAAAAGAATTTTCCCTGGACTTCATATAGAAACCCAAAACCGCGCGGCCGAGGCAGCCTAATATCAACTAATCATCGGCAATATGAAATGGTTCCTTTGTAATGGGTTGGACTTTGGGGGGGACCATAATAGGGTTAAAGTTTGTAGCGACGTGTAATTTCTGGCTGTACTTTCCCTGGACTTTATACAGAAATTCAAAGCCACGAGGCCGTTGCCATGGCCGCGCAACGTATTGTCATTTAATCATCACCAATATGAAATGGTTCCTTTTTAATGGGTCGGACTTTGGTGGGAAATCCTAACAAGAATAGTAAGTCTTTTGCTGAAATATTGAAGGCTACCAAAGTGGTAGCCATCTCTATAGACTGAACTAAGCCATATCCCCACGCCGGCTGAGAAGAAATATCCTTCTTTCTCAGGAAGAAACGCCGTGTGGCGTTAACCATAGTATGATGTCCATTAAGCTGACACGGACCTGGTGGCGTGGGAATGGGATACAAGGGAATAAATTATTATGTACTTGGAACAGCGGGACGCTGGTGGAATCTCGAGCCGGGGCCGATACCAGCATATTACTTTTGGTTCCAGAAACTGCTTGCAGACATTCTACCAGACTATCAACTAAGCCAGAGCCCCACGCCGGCTGATGACAGGAAATAACCATCTTTTTTGGTTTGTTTTCCCTTTGTCAGGCAGTGTGGTGATTACTAAGCAGGCATGAACTCGGTGGCGCGGGACGACGGGGGAAAAAAAATAGAAAAGTTATGTAACAAACAGCGGGTCTTAACATCTCTACATTCTCAGCAATGGAGAGCAATCAAATGCTTCCTTGACAGTGGGACTGTCTTTTCTTTTTTGGGGGGAAACCCTAGCAACAATAGTGAGTTATGTGTTGAAACATGGACTGTAACCAAGATAAAGCGTAAACGAAGTGAAACTTATCACTTACAAGGGCGGGGGCTGGGGGGGCGGGAGGGGGCGGGAGGTATAATGGGGGTGGTTGGTGATGGAATATGGGCACGGGTGAAGGGAAGGGTGTTTGAGTATTGTATAACTGACATAATCCTGAGAACTATGTAACCCTCCACATGGTGATTCAATAAAATTTAAATTAAAAAAAAAACTATTACAAGTCACAAAACAGAGTTATATATGATAATCAATGAAACTCTTGCAAATAAAACTATTGATAATAAATAATACTTTCTGTGAAATCATTTTAATTAATATTATATGAAACTGGTTGTAAAGTTATTCTATGAATAGGTAAATTTCCAGAGCATATTTGTTTCATGACAATTAGAATTTATATTGCTCCATCTATGTATAATATGTAGATCTAGCTATCATCTATGACACATTCAAATGTCTAGTGTGAGGACAAATTTTTATGTTAGACATTTTAATTTGAAGTAATTTTTAAATATGGCTATTAATTTCTCTTATTAATTATAAGTTCTTCATGTTTGATAATTCTTAGCTAATATGTGAAACAAACAAAAAAATTGCTTCACATTTGCCTTGTTTACTATGTTTAACTATTGGAACTAATCTCAAATTAGTAAAGATTTCTGGTTCTACCAGTTAATTTATTTTTACCTATGACAATATGCCTGCAATTTTTGTCTACTTTTCCTCTTAAAGATAACATACCCTTAAATTCTCTCCAAATTTGGCATCTTCACTAAACACCTAAATCTATTTTGAACAGGTATGATTTAAATGCATTTATGGATGTGGTAATATTTACATGTATATATATGTATAGAGAATATATTTTAATATTTTAACATTTTTGTTATCCAGCTGACTATTAATATTTCATATATATGAAGATTCCCTGCCCTGAGCAGAGGCTCAGCAGCCGAAGAACTCCGAAACCCAGCCACAGCCATGTGCTAGGCCACTCTCCATATGTTTAGATGAGCATCACGCATGAAGGAACCATCAGAGGAACCCAAGTGCGTGGGATTCGGGGCTGAGATCTCCTAGACTGCTCAGATCGGGACTAGGCCTCCTCCACCAAGGTCCCCCATTTTCCAGTAGCTTGGCAACCACACCCCTAAACACCCAGCGTGGTGTAATCCCATCAATGGCCAAGATCCAGAGACTATAAAACAAAGCTCCCAGAAGCGCGCGGCCATATTTGCAGCTACACAATCTCTTATAGACTAGTTCTCCCTCTCTGAGAACCTGGCAAGGTACTGAGAGCATCCTGCCTGCAAGGCAGAGCCTGGCAAGCTCTCCATGATGTATTCAATACACCAAATACAGTAACAATAATGGGTCTCATTCCCCTTACCCTGAAAGAGTCTCCAATGCACCACATCTGGGAAGAACGAATCTCCCTTCCCAGGCAGGATCTCCAACCACATTGTACTTGGTGTTCCCTTCTCTATCTGAGCTGCCTTTTTCCCCAGCATGTGAGACCAGCTTCCAAGCCATGGATCCAACCTACGGGTACTTATTTCTACTATTCTTGGGTGTTAGTCTCCTACTCTGTTATTTTATATTCCGCAGATGAGTGCAATTTTTCTGTGTCTATCTCTTACTTTTTGACTCATTTCACTTAGCATGATACCATGTTGATCCACTTATATGCAAAGTTCATAACTTCATTTTTTCTAACAGCTGCATGCTGCTACATAATTTACTTCCTAGTATAGTTAGTATAGGCATTTAACTTTTGTTTTAATATATCCAAAATACATTTATGTATGTATACAACAGAAACAAATGTACAATAAAAAAATGTGTGAGTCAAACCATACATACTTTTATTTTGTATATGAAAAGGCAGAAATAAGTAAAGACTTGAAACTAATTTCCAATTATAATAATAAGTAGAGAGCTGGAATTTCTATACTATTTCTAATAATACTTAGAATTGTGTGTACAAAGGATAACCTATCTTCAGAATCACCAGAGAAGTCATTATCCTTAAACCATTCCAGAAGGCTTAATAATGGGCAAAATCTAGCTGCTGGTTATGTGAAAAATTACTCATCAATCATTTATAAATTTTATAATTAGGTTGCCTAAAACATTAATTCTCATCAACAAATTTGCAATTTGGTATTACTACAAAATAGATCTAAGGGAGAAGTAAATAAATTTTCTTTAATTAAAAGCAAACCTGATACTCTAGTGCCAAACTAAAAATTAGTGTTATGCAATAACTTCCTTTTCACACTTTATATTTCTCTAAGCATGAGAGTACTGGGATTATAATGAATAAAATATTCTCACAATAAGAATGTGAATACAGATGAATAAATACTAGGTAGTTTTGAAAGCTTGCTAGGCCACAGAATTACCATTTTGTTCTTTATAAATGAGATAGTGGTTAACCTTATAGAGTATGCATAATTCTTGTTATTTAGATGACTGAGCCAGGTTTAAAAGTCACTTAAGAATACTTACAACATATGGCTTTGATAGATGAGAGACAAAATTTCCATTTCAAGTTAACCTCATATCTAAACCTTAAATGAGTTTAGATAAGTACCTAAATTAGTCATCATTAAAACACTATAAGATCTAAATATTTTGACTTTAAGTTGTCTTACATCTAGAAACTTTGTTTTGCTATAAAAGGTATTACCAATTTAACCATTAAAAGTCTGTTATAATTTTTATTGATATTACTGAAATTTAAATTGATAAATTTTTTCTAATAATTTACATTTACATTATTGTAAATAATGAAATGTTATTCCATATGCCAATTATTCCATATGCCAATAATGAAATAATTTACATTATATCATTATTATTCTTCAGAGGGAAAAACCCCTCACATCTTATAGTTTTTACTGTAGAAATTCTATTAAAAATAATTAGAAATGGAAGTTCTTGTATTCCCCCCCAGGTTTCTGGGATTGACTGCCTCAGCAAAATTTTTGACAATGATGAGATTACATATTTTTGTAATTTACATAATATATAGAAATTTGACTGGAGCGATATCACAGCAGGTAGGGAGTTTGCCTTGCACATGGCTGACCCGGATTTGATTCCTCTGTTCCTCCAGAGAGCCTGGCAAGCTACTGAGAATATCCTGCCCGCACAGCAGAGTCTGGCAAGCTACCCATGGCATATTCCATATGCCAAAACCGGTAACAACAAGTCTCACAATGGAGACATTGCTGGTGCCCACTCGAGGAAATCAATGAAAAATGGGACAGTGCTAGAGTGCTACAGTGCTACATAAAATATATTTCTATGTTCAATTGAAAAGTATTTTCAACCAGACTGAATTTTCTTTTGTAAAGAAATAAAATAAAATAGCATGTACATTACCTTTTATATTTAGGCCCTAAGTCGACTGTCTCTCTCTAAACTACTCAAAATCACTCACATAATATATTTCCATTCGTTCACCTATAAGGCTTGATTTAATCCAAAAATATGTGGCTTAAGTCATTTAAATTTTCCAATTTTTAAAATGTCATTTGTAATATTTAAGTAAATTAAAGAGCCCTAAAAATGATTTAATTTATAATTTTGATTCAGCATACAGGAATCTGGCTGTACAAAATAGTAAGCATTAATTGAGATGTTTATTTAGCTAGTTTAAAAAGAGTGATGTTTGAAAACTATTTCTCAATAAACCAAACATTTGTATGTATAAAATCAAAATTTTTCTTCAAAAATATTTATAATTTAAGATTTTAATAGTGACACGTGCTGATGTGTATTATTTGAAATTTATTTAGGTATAGCAATCTTATTGCACTATATATAATCCTATTAGACACTGTCAGTCTCAAGTAACTAAATGTGATAACCACACACATACATTTACTATAGTAGTCAAATCTTGCAAAAATAATTATATGGAGATAAATTTATATAAGTGGTGGTAATTATATATACATATAAAAGCATTATAAAAGGAAATAATATAGCACAAAAGTAATGGTATACTTGATTTACATATGTATATATTGCAGATTATCTATTTGTATTAAAAGCATATCAAAATAATGCAAAGTTGCTTTATTGTGACTCATCGACAGCAACATATTTTCTTGTTGTATACATTCTGACAAATTCTGGTGACTTCTAATTTTTGTAAGATTCCTTTATGTATCCTGAATTCTTTTCCTTCCCTATAGTTGCTTTCAAATTTCACAATATAAAGTTAAAATATCCTTTCTAATCAGTTCTTAAAAATGTATTTCTTTGCTTTTTTTTTTATTTTAGAAAAATTACATTCTAAGATCATGCCATTCTCAAAAGGGTTGATATTGTGAACTCTTTTAACTAATCTATTTTCAAAAGTCTTCCCAGAGTCACTGTTTTGGAAGATTGGGTTAATGACTGTTGCAGAGTAGGAGGAAAAGTTCATGTGATTCAGAAACACAGGCAAAATTCCATGTTAAAAAATTGCCTAAGTGAATGAAGCTGGGCAAGTCTAGTTATTTTATAGTTTTGTTTTCCTCATTTTTTATTTGAGTATATTGTGCTATTTTGTTTGCTTTTTGAACACCCATGCTCTTCAGAGTTTACTCCTGGTGGTGCTGATAAAAACATGGAATGCCTGGTATCCAAACAGGGTCAGCAGTGTGGAAGGCCGGTACCCTACCCACTATATATTCCCTCCAGCTCCAGTATATTGATTGAAAAGCGTGTCAGGTGTCTATGGGGGTGATATCCAGAGCTACTTAGCTGGGTGCAGGCAAAGCCAGTTTTCAAGTCAGATCTTCGAGGGATGGGAACCCTGGAGGGCCAGGCCACTAGCTACCAACTTTCAAGGACTTTCTTAATCTCCCCCTATCCAGGAACAGGCCCAGAGGGGGTGATATCCAGGCCACGAGTTATTCTCTCCCTCCATATCACATAAGAACAATAAACTATCTTCTTAGATGGAACTTTCACTATGTCAGCCCAATCACCAGAAAGCCATTAGGCCAATAATTCATTAGCCCCACCTCAATTCATATTATGCCAAAAACATAAAAGTAACGGTAAGCGTAGAAAGTCTAAACTGCACAGGTCAAAATGGTAACGCAACACAGAAGCCTACCAAGCTTAGTTAGTGAAGAAAATAGCCTAGAAGACCTAACCAGTAATTAAGTGCTAGACAAACTCTCTGACAAGGAATTTAGAAGGGAGCACTGAGGATGCACAGGGAGCTAAAAGAAACAATGGAATATACCATCACAAAAATACAAGAGGATTTGAGAGCAGAAGTGTGAAGAAAACAAACAAAATTACAAACAGAAATGAAAGATCTGAAAAACCTGGTAGGTGAATTGAAAAACTTAGTGGAAGACCTCAGCAGCAGAGTAACAGCTGCTGTGGACAGAATCAGTGAGCTCCAACATGAAGAGTTGAGAATCGCAAGGCAACAGCAGAAAATGGAAGAGCCTCAAAATGAGCCAACAGATGTCAAGAGAAAACTGGGATGAAGCCAAGAGGAATAAATAAGAATCATGCGCATCCCAGAGGGCCAGGAAGAAAACCCTGATAAAGGAGACACTGTCAAAGACATTGCTAAGATGTTCAAAGAACTGAAGAACACATATGACTAGATTCAGAAGGCCCAAAGGGTACTAGAAGAAATCCAAATGAAAGAAGAAATCCAAATAAAAATACTCTAACACACATCCTGATCATAATGACAAAAACCATAGACAGAGACAGAATTCTGAAAACAGGAAAATCAAAGAAAGAAATTGCCTATAAAGGAGCATCATTAAGATTAACAGCCGACTTATCTGATAAAACCCTCAGGGCCCCAAGACAGTGGTGCGATATAGTGAAAAAACTCAATGAAATAATTGCCTCCCCAAAAAGACTTTACCTAGCTAGACTCTTATTCATATCAGAAGGAACAACACACAGTTTCACAGACAAACAACAACTCAGGAACTTCATAGATTCAAAAACCATGGTTACAAGTACAACTAAGCAGGCTATTTTAAGACAAGACAAACCCTTCAAGTACACCAAACATCGGTAGACAGATGGGACAAAACCCCATAAAAATAATCTCTCTCAACATCAATGGGCTAAACGCACCAATTAAAACTCACAGAGTGTTAGAATGGATCAGAAAATTGAGATCAACATTCTGTTACCTACAAGAGACACATCTGAACAGTCACAGCAAACACAGATTCAAAGTCAAAGGCTGAAAAACAATTCTACAGGCAAGCAACTCCCTTAAAAAAAGCTGAGGTGGCCATTCTGGTAACAGACCACATTGATTTCAGACTGAAGAAGGTCACAAGAGACAGTGAAGGCCATTTCTTATTGATCAAGTGATCTGTACAGCAGGAAGAACTTGCACTCCTAAATGTATATTCACCTAATGAGGGACCAGAAAAATACTTAAAACAACCACTTATAGATTTGAAGAAAGACATTGAGAGCAACACAATACTAGTGGGAGATTTCAACACAGCTTTTTTTTATTACCTCTCAATAGATCAACCAGATTCAAGCTTAGCAAGAACATACTTCATCTGAGGGAAGAAATGGAATAAAGGGGCTTAGTAGATATATATAGGACACTTCATCCTCAAAAATCTGAATACATATTCTTCTAAAGTGTGCATGGGACATTCTCCAGGATAGACTACATGCTGGGCCACAAAACATACCTCTATACAATTAAGAAGATAGAGATTGCATCAACGATCTTCTCAGACCAAAAAAGCAAATCAATCATACACACAAACAAAAAATCAAGTCAAACACCTGGAAATTGAACAAGTCACTACTAAACAATGAGAGGTAATCAAAGAAGAAATCAAAAGATTCCTGGAAACAAACGAAAATTAAGACACAAGTTACCACTACTTATGGGACCCAGTAAAAGCTTTGTAGAGAGGAGAGTTTATTGCTCTACAAGCATTCCTCGGGAGGAAGAGCAAGCCCACATAAGTAACCTAACCTCACAGCTTAAGAGCTTTGAAAATGACCAACAAAATGAGCCCAATATCATCAGGAGGAGGGAAATAATAAAACTTAGAGCAGAAATTAGCTAGATGGAAGCTCAAAAGCAACCCAAAAGATCAATGAAACCAAGAGATGTTTCTTCAAGAAAGTCAATAGGATTGATAAACCTCTACCAAGATTCACAAAGAAAGGGAGAGAGAAAATCTTAATAAACAGAATCAGAAAAGATAAGAGTGGCATAAGAACAGAAATGGCCGAAATTCAAAGGACCTTCAGAAATTACTTTGAGTATCTTTATGCCACAAAACAAGAAAACCTCAAGGAAATAGATAAATTCCTGAATTCCTATAGCCTCTTCAGGTAGAACCAAGAATACCTGGTTCTGAATGGACCCATAACCATCAAGGAAATTGAAATGGTAGTAAAAAATTCTCCCCAGGGACAAAAGTTCTGGCCCAGATGGATCCGCTAGTGAATTCTTACAAATCTTTAAAGAGGACTTACTCCCAATCCTTTTCAAGCTTTTCCAGAAAAATGAAGAATCAGAAACACTATCAAACAGTTTCTATGAAGTAAATATCACCTTGATATCAAAAGCAAACAGAGATACCACAAAGAAAGAGAAATATAGGCTGGTATCCCTGATGGACACAGACGCAAAGATCCTCAACAAAATCCTAGCAAACAGACTCCAACGACACATCAAAAAGACAATACATCATAACCAAGTAAAATTCATCCCGGGGATGCAAGGATGGTTTAACATTTGCAAGTCAATCAACATCATCCTCAACATAATAAGGAAAAAGATGAAAAACATATGATTGCATCAATAGATGCAGAGAAAGCATTTGAAAAGATGCAGTACCTGTTTTTGATGAAAACTCTCAGCAAAATGGGAATTAAAGGAACTTTCCTCAATATAGTCAAAGCAATCTACCACAAGCCCATAGCAAGCATCTTTCTCATTGGGGAGAAACTAAAAGTCTCAATATCAAACCTGAATCCATAGGGTATACAAAGGAAAATCAAGGCAGAACCCTCAATGACATTGAAGCTAAAAGCATCTTTGAGAATGAAACACTATTGACCAAGCAAGTGAATATAAGCATAAACAAATAGGACCACATTAAACTCTGAATCTTCTGCACTTTAAGAGAAACAATGACCAAAGGAATTGGAAAGAGTATTTACCCAATACCCTTATGTTAAGGGATTAATATACAGGATATATGACATTAGTAGAAATATACAAGAAACGAATCTCCAACCAAATCAAATAATGGGGAGAAGAAATGAACAGAAGCTTCCTGAAAATCAAATACAAATGGCCAAAAGTCACATGAAAAAATGCTCCACATTGCTAATCATCAGGGAGATGCAAATCAAAACAACAATGAGATATCATATCACACCACAGAGACTGGCATACCTCAAAAAGAACAAGAACAACCACTGCTGGTGTGAATATGAGGAGAAAAGGACTCTCTTTCATTGTTGGTGGAAATGGTGACTGGTCCAGTCTTTTTGGAAAACAGTATGTGTATTTCTTAAAAAACTAGAAATTGAGCTTCCATTCCCACAATACCACTTGTGCAAAAATAGCATAGTAAGAATGACATCTGTACCTGTATGTTCATTGCAGCACTGTTCACAATGGCCAGAATCTGGAAACAACTTGAGTTCCTGAGAACAGAAGATTTATTAAAGAAACTTCGGTACATCTATATAATGGAACACTATAAAGATGTTAGTAAAGATGAACTAATGAAATTTGCTTATTAGTAGATGGTCATGGAGAGTATCATGCCAAGTGAAACGAGTCAGAAAGAGAGGGATAGACACTGAATGACTGCACTCGTGTGGAATATAAAATAAAATAATATGAGACTGACACCCAAATGTACCAGACACAAGATCCTGGAATATTGCTCCATAGTTGGAAGTAAGTCTCATGAGCTGGGGGAGAAGGCAGCTTGAATAGAAAAAGGATCACTAAGTTTATTACGGTTCAAAGAATTGTTTGGGATGGGAGATGTGTCCTGAAACTAGATAAAGGACCAAATGGATAGCTTCTCAATATCTATATTGCAAACTATAATGCCCAAAAGTAGAGAGTATGGGGGAAATTATCTGTCATAGAAACAGGGGAAGGTTTGGAAAGGGGAGGGGATATACTCTGGACATTGATGGAGAATGTGCACTGGTGGAATGATGGGTGTTCAATCATTGCATGACTCAAACTCAAACATGAAAACTTTGTAATTGTATCTCATGGTGATCCAATGTAAAAAAAAGTATCATAAAACTACACTGTACAGAGTTTTTTAAAGTTTTAGGTAGTGAATTCAAATTATTTCTGGAATTTGATAAATAAATAGCTGAAAAAAATAAATAAAAAGAAAAGCATTTCACTTAAAGTGAAGGATCATGACAATGGTTATAGATATACATTTGCTAAGACAAGGATACTGTTCCAGAGAATGTTATTTATTCAAAGTAAATCTAAATCAAGATCTAAATTTTATATGAAAGAACCAGATAAATCAAACAATTTATTTTTGTAATTTCTGCAAGAATTTACTTTCTATATCTTTATGTATATTGTCCCAAGTTTTTAAAACTCTTTCCAGAGTCTTTCTTTAAATAAAAACCTTGACTCCTTTGGACGAATGGAGACATTACTGAGACTGCTAGAGAAAATTGACGATAAATGATGATGATGATGAGATGATGATGATGATGATGATGATGATATGATGATGATGATGATGAATGTCTGTAGAAATATTTTATCATTAAATATAATTAGGAAATCCATCTTTTGTTTCCTACTAATCCACATACAGATGTCTAACTTTCAAACATTTAAAATGTATTAGACATTAATATATGTATCTATTTATTCTAATAAAGAAAACTACCCCATTCTAGTCAATCTATTTGTAATTTTTTCTCTTAATTTTTAGAATATAATAAGTTCACAATAAGAGCTTTTTATATGAATCCCTAAGTTTCTAGATAGCTATATGTTTTCAGTCTCTTCATGTATATTCTCCTTCCTTTTTCTATATGAGATAAATTGACTTATATTTCATAAAAACACTATTTCATATTACACTATTCTTTCTCTTTCTATTATATTTGTATGATATACAATAAGTTTAAATCATTAAAACCCTGTAGTAATTTCTATCAAAATTTATTTATGCATTATTTTAATATATATATTTTCAGCACAATACTGTTTACAAAACTAGAACTGCTATGCATATTCTCTAGCATACTTTATGACAACTAATTTCTGCTTCTTATGGTATTTTTACTCTTCTGTTGAAAGTTTTTTAAATAAGATCTAAATAAGTCTTTCATAAGGCTACTATCATTTACTATCATCCTTTATTATTTGTTTTGGGGCTTTACAGCGGGAAATGTTCAGGGCATATTCTTCACACAGAGCTCAAGACCATGAGGTGCTGGAATAGAACCTCAGTTTCCACATAGCCAAGTTCTTTAAGATATCGCTTGGGCCTATCATTTCTTATTCAACTCTTGCTTGGGATCTTGTCCATTAAAAAAAAATCTTATAATCTCATTAATAATCATATTTGTTTATGAATCATAATTCCTTACATTAAACATTTTGAAAATTGAAAAATTCACTTGATAATTCTCCACTACTCTTTTGTCTACCTTGATTAGCTGATTTTTAACCTTGCTAATATTTAGGGGCTTAAAAAGAAAATTCATGTAGTTTGTTGTTTCTGTTTGTTTTGGGTTTTTTTGCCCCTCTCCTTTTGAAATTTCATAGGGATTCATTTTTGGTATGTGTTAGTGTGTGTGTGCACACAACTGTGTATGTGCTTTGTTCATTGTATAGAAACCCAGTGTATCCTTTCTTTATAAAAGCACTTGCATTGTGACAGCATACTAGTGGTCACCTTTCATTACCAGGGCTATTACCAGCATGTTGATACCCAATGAGAAAAACAAATGGTAAGCTCTTACCAAGAGTAAAACAATTAAATACTTTATCAAAAATTTTAATTATGTTCAGGTTCTCTTTTAATCAACGGCAGTTCATATAAAGATGGTAGTTCATATTAAAAATCCACATTATCAATAAATTTTTAGCAATTTTTTTCTGAATTATGTTGTTTTATTACATAATTTCATTATACTATGAGAGACTTTTCCCTGATATACAGATAAAAATTTGTTTTTTATTTCTTACCGTGTGTGTGTGTGTGTGTGTGTGTGTGTGTGTAGCAGTTGTCATGGTTGGATGACAGAGGAGAGAATAGATTCATAAGAACAAGCTTCAATTTATTATCAGTATTCCTGGGAGTAGTCTAGTTTGAGGGCCATCAATTTATAGAATGTGACAGTTTTTACTCTTGAGAACATGCAACCACTCTAGAATTATTTTCTTACAGGATATCTTCATTTTATTTCTTTTGACATAAGTTTTTTTCTACACACGAGTCAGAGAATTTGAGGAAAAATTTAGGTATGTTACAGTCGTGATGTGATACTACATAAATAGTACCTCTGAATAAATGAACAAATGAACAAACCTGTCAGATTTTATTTTTATATAGGATAAAATAATGATTATTTAAGAAACAAAACCTAATATATTTAAAATATGGAAATTCTCTGTCACTGTATCACTGTCATCCCATTGCTCATCGATTTGCTCAAGTGGGCACCAGTAACGTCTCCATTCTGAGAATTGTCACTGTTTTTGGCATATCAAATATGCCACGGGTAGCATGCCACGCTCTGTTGTGTGGGTGAGATACTCTCAGTATCTTGCTGGGCTCTCTGAGAGGGGCGGAGGAATCTACCCGGGTTGGCCGCATGCAAGGCAAAAGCCCTACCAGCTGTGCTATCTCTCCAGCAAGTACTCTTCTAAGATATAACAGTGAATCATTAAAATAATATGAAATTTCTTTCACACGACTTACTTTAAGACTCTTTTCTAACTCAGTGCACAAATTCACAACTCTAAATACTTTACAAATCTTCATAGCTACTCAACTTATAGGTCATACTAAAATACTTAGTAAATACCTTTAAAGCTTAAAACTATAATCATTATATAGTTTAAAACTATTCTTACTTTGATGCACAGTCAGAGTGTTAAAATAGTAGTGTTGCAAAAAGTTATTTGTGTTTTTTTTTTTTAATGGGTCACATCTGGCTATACTTATGGTGTTCTTCTGGCTCTGCACTCAGGAACAACTCCTGGCGAGAATCAAAGCCAGGTCAACTTCGTGAAAGGCAAATTTCTTGCCCTCTGTACTATCACCCATAACCCATAAATTAGGCTTGTTTGATCTTCTGGATTATTTCTTCTGGCAGTCTTTTTGGAGGTTGATATATGATAATGTTAACTATTACTCCAAAATCAGTGGGAAATTGTCAAACTACTTCGCTTCTCCATTCAGAATATATTTTAAACATGTACTATCTGGTTTCAAATGTTTATGTTCTTTTTATTTGCTATGAGGAGTCTATATTTTATGGAGATCTATAAAATCGGGTTATAGAAAACATCTAAATTATATTCCACTTGAACCAAAATAGAACATGTTTTTTATTTTAACTCTTAATCTGTAAATGTAAAAATTTTTACATATAAAATATCTAACACATTTAAATCAAATACTTAAAAATTATTATAAATTAAAAATATATACTTGAAATATTTTTTGTTTTATGCAACTGTGGCTGTTTTCATTCTTAGTAGTAAACCTGTGAACAAGTTCACTGATGAACCTGTTTATTCTTTACCTGTATTACCTGTATTCAGATAAATCAGGTAAAGAATATTTAACTTTAAAAGAACAAATAATATACTATTAAAATTGACATTCACATTACTTCATTCAATTTTTTCTTCCAAAATTTCTATTATTGTCATAATAACATGGCATCATTATCATATACATCTATATTTTATAGTTTCCTTAATTTATTTGATAATATTAAAAATCAATATTTTTAATTATTTGTCGAGTGAGTTTAACATCTCTAATTCCACAGGGATTATTCGCTTAAGTTTTCTTTTCCCTGTATATGTGTATATTGTTACCTGGATATTTCATGATTTTTGCCCTAAGTATGCATTAAAAAATAAACTTTATCTTGTATTTTCTGAAATTTGCATTGAATTTGCTTACCGGTCTGATGATTTGTTAGTGTCCTCCTTATATAAAATTCATTTAAAATATTCATTTATAATAAATGTCTTTTACACTTTGGGGTGTGTGTGTGTGTGTGTGTGTGTGTGTGTGTGAGAGAGAGAGAGAGAGAGAGAGTTTTGAAATCTGTCTTGCATGTTTATTCCTTGCTTATGTAAAGATTTTGTGCAGTCAGTAATGAGAGATTGAAACCCCTGGGCCCACTGCTCCGCTCCCCTTTTCAGGTTAGTGGAGTGAACGGGCGCCATCCCATCTGTGGTCACCCAGCCACATTTTGTTAGTGGGCGTGGCCTCAGCAAAGTGGGTGTGGCTTCGAAAAGTGGGCGTGGCCTCCTCCGGAGCGGCAGCAGTCATTTTTTTTTCTTTTTTCAAATACCAAGCAATTATTTGGTACTTCTCAATATTCATCACCTATATCCCTGATTATCATCTTCGAGGGCCTTAAAATACTTCCTAAATACGTTCCAAGCTAATTCCAAATTTCAAAAACTACCAATGAGTAGAAGCAGCTATTCAAGCCAAACCTAACGGACCTCACTCTCAAATATTATTGCTTGAACTTTCACATAAATAATAGAGGAACATCAGAGAGGGATATCTTCTAGAGGGAGTACAGAAGAAATTGATCACCACTGACCAAGTCCATTTAGAATCCTTTTCCACAACCAGAGGTGAACTTTAAGGCCCCTTTGCCATACTACCACAGCAATATGAAGAAACAGCGCAAATCCCCGCCACAAGGGGAGGACGAAGAAAAGAGTCTTGATGCATCACTAGACCTTACCTACAAACTGGAGCTCTCCGATAAAGAATTCAGAGCTGAAATCCTAAAGATGTTCAATCAACTCAATCGAAAGTTTGACAAGGTCTTTGTTACATTAAAGGCGGACCTCACAGAAACAATAAAACAGACAGCTGAGAAATTACGGGAAGAAATGAGAACAGAAAGAAAAAACCTGCAGAAGGAAATGTCACAAATCAAGGATTCCGTAGATGAATTAAAAATCTCAGTGGGTGCCCCCAACAATAGAATGACTGCAGCAGAGGACAGAATCAGTGAGCTTGAAGATCAGCTCCAGGAAGCCTATAGGCAACAATAATCAATGGGGAGAGACCTCAAAATAGCTCTAGGGAGAATTAGAGTCCTAGGGGATGAATTCAAGAGGAACAACATTAGAATCATTGGACTACCAGAACCACAGGGAACCAACCCCAATGAAAAAGCCACAGTCAAAAAAATCATTGTTGGAAAATTCCCAGAGCTGGACAATGCAGACATCCATATTCAAGGAGCCAGAAGGGTACCAGCTAAAAGAGACCCTAACAGAAAAACTCCAAGACATATCATAGTTAGGATGATGGACGTAACAGATAGAGACACATTACTGCAAGCCACAAGGTCCAAGAAGGAAATCACATACAATGGAGCACCCCTTAGGTTCACAGCAGACCTATCGGAGGAAACCTTCAAGCTCGAAGGCAGTGGTGGGATATAGTGAAAAAACTCAATGAGATGAATGCTTCACCAAGAATATTTTATCCGGCCAAACTCTCCTTCAAACTTGAAGGAATTATACACTATTTTGGGGATAAACAACAACTCAGGAACTTCATAGACTCTAAACCAAACCTAAAAGAAGGTCTAAAGGGGCTACCATAAGACAAGAAAAAATCCTACAAGCACAACAAATATTTACAGAAAGATGGCACAAAATCCCATAACAATAATCTCTCTCAATGTCAATGGTCTTAATTCACCAATTAAGAGACACAGACTGGCAAAATGGATTCAGACTCAACCCAACATTCTGCTGCCTGCAAGAAACACATCTGAATAGCCAGAACAAACACAGACTCAAAGTCAAAGGATGGAAAACAATTCTGCAAGCAAACAACTCCCTCAAAAAATCTGGGTTGGCTTTACTAGTATCAGACAATATAGACTTCAGGATGAAAAAGATTAGAAGGGATAGTGAAGGACACTTTTTATTAATCAAGGGATACGTACAGCAGGAAGAAATCACACTCCTAAACGTGTATGCACCCAATGAGGGACCAGCTAAATACCTACAACAGCTGCTAACAGACCTTAAGAAGGACATTGTGGGCAACACGATAGTAGTTGGAGACTTCAACACCACCCTATCACCTCTGGACAGATCAAGAAGATTAAAACTCACCAAGGAAATAATGGATTTGAAGGAAGAAATAGAAGAGAGAGGGCTAATAGATCTATACAGTGCTCTATATCCAAAAAAAAAGGGAATACACTTTCTTTTCCAGTGCACATGGAACATTTTCCAGAATAGACCATGCACTGGGCCACGCAACATACCTCAACAGAATCAACAAAATAGACGTTGTACCAGCTATTTTTTCAGACCATGATGCACTGAAAATAGAAGTTAATCATGGTCAGATGCAGAAAAATAAATCAAACACCTGGAAATTAAATAGCTCAATGTTGAACAATGAGTGGGTCAGGAAGGAAATCAAGGAAGAAATCAAAAGGTACCTGGAAACTAATGAGAATGAAGACACGAGCTATCAGAACCTGTGGGATGCAGCTAAAGCCGTTTTAAGGGGAAAATTTATAGCTCTGCAAGCATATCTCAGGAAGGAAGAAAGGGCCCGCATAAATAACTTGACTTCACAGCTCAAGACCTTAGAAAAGGACCAACAAAAGAAGCCCAAACCAGGCAGAAGGAAAGAGATAATAAAACTTAGAGCAGAAATTAACGACATGGAAACCCAAAAGACAATTCGAAAGATCAATGAAACCAAGAGCTGTTTTTTTGAGAAAATAAATAAGATTGATAAACCACTAGAAAGACTCACAAAGAAAGAGAGCGAGAGAACACTTATAAGTCAAATCAGAAATGAAAAGGGGGACATCGCAACAGAAACCAATGAAATTCAAAAGATCATCAGAGACTACTTTGAAAATCTGTATGCCACGAAACAAGAGAACCTAGAAGAAACGGATCAATTCCTCGACTCCTATAATCTCCCAAGGCTGAACCAAGAAGACCTGGAGTTCCTGAATAGTCCTATTACCATCAAGGAAATTGAAACGGTAATCAAAAGTCTTCCCAAAAACAAAAGCCCAGGCCCAGACGGATTCACTAGCGAATTCTTCCAAACATTTAAAGAGGACATATTGCCAGTTCTTCTCAAGCTTTTCCGGGAAATTGAAGAAACAGAAACCCTCCCAAACAGTTTCTATGAGGCTCACATCTCCCTAATACCAAAAGCAAACAAGGACACCACAAAAAAAGAAAACTACAGGCCAATATCCCTGATGAACACAGATGCGAAGATTCTCAACAAAATATTAGCAAACAGAATTCAACAACTCATCAAAAAGATCATACACCACGACCAAGTGGGATTCATCCCGGGGATGCAAGGATGGTTTAACATCCGGAAATCAATCAACATAATCCATCATATCAACAAAAGAAAAGATAAAAATCATGTAATTATATCAATAGATGCAGAGAAAGCATTTGACAAGATCCAGCACCCCTTTATGATGAAAACTCTCGCCAAAATGGGTATAGAAGGGACCTTCCTCAATATAGTCAAAGCCATCTACCACAAGCCTACAGCAAGCATCATCCTCAATGGGGAAAAAATAAGACCCTTCCCTCTGAGAACAGGGACAAGACAAGGATGCCCACTCTCTCCTCTTCTGTTCAATATAGTACTGGAAGTACTTGCAATAGCGATTAGGCAAGAAAAAGATATTAAGGGCATTCAGTTAGGAAAGGAAGAAATCAAGCTCTCACTATTCGCTGATGATATGATATTATACTTAGAAAACCCTAAAACATCTACCAAGAAACTCCTAGAAACAATAGACTCGTATAGTAAAGTTGCAGGGTATAAAATCAATACCCAAAAGTCCATGGCTTTCTTATATGCAAATTGTGAGAGAGAAGAAAGCGACATGATAAAAGCTATCCCGTTCACAATTGTGCGTCAAAAAATCAAATACCTCGGAATCAGCTTAACTAAGGAGGTAAAGGACTTGTATAATGAAAACTACAAAACACTACTTCAGGAAATAAAAGAAGACATGAGGAAATGGAAAGATATCCCCTGCTCATGGATTGGAAGAATTAATATTGTCAAAATGGCAATTCTCCCCAAAGCATTGTACAAATTCAATGCGATCCCTATAGGGATACCCTTGTCATTCTTCAAAGAAATGGAGCAAGTGCTCCTGAAATTCATATGGAACAATAAGCCCCCACGAATAGCTAAAGCAATTCTTGGGAAAAAGAAAATGGGAGGAATCAACCTCCCCAACTTCCAACTCTACTACAAAGTGGTAGTCATTAAAACAGCTTGGTACTGGAACAAAGGCAGAGCAGCAGACCAATGGAACAGGGATGAATACTCTGACACATCCTCCCAAATATATGACCATCTAATCTTTGATAAGAGGCAAAAAAGGCGAAGTGGAGCAAGGAAAGCATGTTTAACAAATTGTGCTGGCAAAATTGGACAGCTACATGCAAAAAAATAGGCTTAGACCTCCACCTATCACCATGTACAAAAGTCAGATCAAAAGGGATTAAGGACCTCAACATCAGACCAGAATCCCTAAGGTACATTGAAGACAAGGTCGGCAAACCCCTCCACAACATTGAAGACACTGGTATCTTCAAAGCTGACACGCCACTGGCCAAGCAAGTGAAAACAGAGATAAATGAATGGGACTATCTCAAACTAAGAAGCTTCTGCACCTCAAGAGAAACAGTGACCAAAGTACAAAGACAATCTACAGAATGGGAAAGGATATTTATGCAGTACCCATCCGATAAAGGGTTGATAACAAGGATATACAATGCACTGGTTGAACTCCACAAGAAGAAAACTGCCAACCTGATCAAAAAATGGGGTGATGACCACAGAGACTAGCACACATCCAAAAGAACAAAAGCAACCGCTGTTGGAGAGGATGTGGGGAGAAAGGGACCCTTCTACACTGCTGGTGGGAATGCTGGCTAGTTCAGCCCTTTTGGGAAACAGTATGGACGATTCTCAAAAAACTAGAGGTTGAGCTCCCATTTGACCCAGCAATACCACTGCTGGGAATATATCCCAGAGGGGCAAAAAAGTACAATCGAAACAACATCTGCACATGTATGTTCATCGCAGCACTGTTTACAATAACCAGAATCTGGAAAAAACCCGAGTGCCCTAGAACAGATGACTGGTTGAAGAAACTCTGGTACATCTATACAATGGAATACTATGCAGCTGTTAGAAAAAATGAGGTCATGACGTTTGCATATAAGTGGATCAACATGGAGAGTATCATGCTAAGTGAAATGAGTCAGAAAGAGAGAGACAGACATAGAAAGATTGCACTCATCTGTGGAATATAGAATAATAGACTATAAGACTAACACCCAAGAATAGTAGAAATAAGACCAGGAGATTGTTTCCATGGCTTGGAGGCTGGTCTCTCATTCTGGGTAACTCAGGGAAGGGACCACCAAGTAAAATGTGGTTGAAGGTCATGTGGGGGAAGGGTAATGCGGGCCGAATACAGACTAGAGACTGAACACAATGGCCACTCAACACTTTTATTGCAAACCACAACACCTAATCAGAGAGAGAGAACAAAAGGGAATTCCCTGCCATAGTGGCAGGGTGGGGTGGG
This sequence comes from Sorex araneus, assembly GCF_027595985.1. NCBI lineage: Eukaryota > Metazoa > Chordata > Mammalia > Eulipotyphla > Soricidae > Sorex > Sorex araneus. The sequence continues at coordinate 129,596,399 of NC_073305.1, read as the reverse complement.
GGGAGACGGGACTGGGGAGGGGGGAGGGATGTTGGGTTTACTGGTGGTGGAGAATGGGCACTGGTGAAGGGATGGGTTATCGAACTTTGTATGGGGGAAACATGAGCACAAAGATGTATGGATCTGTAACTGTACCCTCACGATGACTCTCTAATTAAAAATAAACTAATAAAAAATAAATAAATAAATAAATAAATAAATGGGGTGATGAAATGAACAGAAGCTTTCCTAAAGAAGAAATCCGAATGGCTCAGAGGCACATGAGAAAATGTTCAACATCACTAATCATCAGGGAAATGCAGATCAAAACAACCATGAGATATCATCTCACACCACAGAGACTGGCCCACATCCCAAAAAACAAAAGCAACCGGTGTTGGCGTGGATGCGGGGAGAAAGGGACTCTTCTTCACTGCTGGTGGGAATGCCGACTGGTTCAGTCCTTTTGGAAAACAATGTGGACGATTCTCAAAAAATTAGAAATTGAGCTTCCATTTGACCCAGCAATACCACTCCTGGGAATATATCCCGGAGAGGCAAAAAGGTATAGTAGAGATGGCATCTGTATTTCTATGTTCATTGCAGCACTGTTTACAATAGCCAGAATCTGGAAAAAACCAGAGTGCCCCAAAACAGATGACTGGTTAAAGAAACTCTGGTACATCTACACAATGGAATACTATGTAGCTGTCAGAAAACATGAAGTCATGAAATTTGCATATAAATGGATCAACATGGAAAGTATCATGTTGAGTGAAATGAGTCAGAAAGAGACAGACATAGAAAGATTGCACTCATATGTGGAATATAATGTAACTGAGAAGTACAAGTTGGCAACAATGCAACTTCTGGCAGATATTTCTCTGGACTTAGTTACTAAAATACTAAATCACAGAAACCCAAAACTGAGAGGCCGATAAGTGTGGTCACTCTACCTCATACCTCTTCATCCTCAGCAATGGAAAACAAATTATCTAATGCTTCCTTTTCAGCAGGACTGACTTTAGGGGAGAGACTCTCCAAACAATAATAGTGAGTTTTGTTGAATTATTGTGTGCAATCAAAGTGAAAGTAAAGTGAAATTTATTAGTTACACAGGCGGGGGGTGCTTAGGGTGGGGGGGCTAGGAGTGTGGGGGGGTTAGGGGTGTGAGGGGGTGGGGTGTAGCTATACTGGGATTCTTGGTGGTGGAATATGAGCACTGGTGAAGGGATGGGTGTTCGAGCATTGTATAACTGAGATTTAAACCTGAAAACTTTGTAACTTCCCACATGGTGACTCAATAAAAAATTAAAAATAAAATAAAATAAAATAAAAGATAGAAGAAGCTGCAAAAAAAAGAAACCCCTAAGGTCTTCCTGACCATAGAGGTATATATGAATATGACCATATGAATATATGTTTACTTATTTAACCAATGTGGTAAGCCTCAGGCAAAAGTGATGAAAAATAACTTTCAATGATTTTTTTTATGTCACTCCCAGAGATGTACAGGGGCTACCACTGGCTCCTTCACTCAGGAATTACTCCCAGTAGTGCTTGGGGACCATATGGGTTGCTGGAAATTGAACCAGTTCAGCCACATGCAAGGTAAAGGCCTTACCTGCTGTGCTATTGCTCTAGCCCTTTTAATTATTATATTTGACAAGAATTCTTAAGGTAAGATTTTCATGATTTATTTGAACTTCAATTTCAAATGAAGAATACCTGTTAGGGAATATTGAATTTTAGTGAACTGTGAAATACATTGAAATGTTAACAATGCTCTGAGTTAGGATTTGTTAAAGTTTTTAATCGCAGGCATTCAAGATTGCTAAATCTGCTCTACCTCAAAATGATGTGAAAACCTAAAATATACACTCATAAGGCTGGCTTTATAAATCACAGAAAATGGCTCATCAAATAATTTTGCTTCATATTTTTTTAAACTTTAACATACATCTATATTTAGGGTAATAATTTTGATTTATTTATTTTTCTATTATAGTCTTTATGTTAAAATTGTAACATTTTTCTTTTTGTGACAGTATCACTTCACTTCACTTGTTGTCCCATTGATCTTCGATTTGCTCAAGCGGCCACCAGTAACATCTCCATTTGTCCCTGTCTCGAGCTAGTGTAGCCCAATGATACCTGCTTGCTCCAGGAACAGAAAGAGCCTCAAATCGTTCACTCAGAGATTTGACAAAGAAATCGGATCATCTAGTTGGTGGGCGGCCAGGAGGTCTTCGGACGTCCCATGGAATCCAGTCTGTAACAGCTTTAGTCCAACGGTTGTCTCTGAATCGCATTACAGGACCAGCCCATCTGATTTTTGATGCCTTGGCAAACGAGACAGCATCCCTGATTTTTGACCGTCGATGGAGGTCAGAACTCCGGATTCCTTCTCTCACTTGAGTGAGACATGATATTCCCAGCATAGCTATTTCCATTCCTCTTTGGGACACACTAATAGCATTCTCATCCTGCTTGTATAGGGCCCAGGTCTCTGAGGCTTATGTTAGTGCAGGAAGAATGGTGGAATCGAAAAGATGTGCCCGGAGTCGGAGGTTCTTTGTTCTCTTAACCACCTCTTCGATGCTCTTGAAGGCATTCCACGGTGCTGTCTTTCTCCTGTGCAGTTCTGGCACCAAGTCATTCCTCATGTTGATTTCTCGACCCAGGTACATATAGCTGCTGCATTTGGAGATGTTCATTCCATTGAGAGCAAATAGATGTCCTGATGGATCTATCACATCCTCCAGAAAGGCAATGGAGAAAATTATTCATGACTTCTACTCGGATCTCTTTGACAGCCATGTCCACCTGCCCACATACCAAATTCCGCAGGATGGATATGTCATTCCCAACGTTCCCCATTCTGAAATCCGACATGCCATTTCGCTGGTAAAGACGCGAAGAGCACATGGTCCAGACAAGGTTAGACCCAAACACCTGAAGAATCTGCCACCAGTACTCAACAATACACTGGCCCGACTCTTCACACGCTACCTGTCTGAATGCAAGGTTCCATCCCAGTGGAAAACCAGTAGGACCGTTCTGTTGTACAAGAAGGGAGACATACACGACATCGGCAACTATCGCCCAATCTGCCTGCTGTCTGTCGTCTACAAGTTGTTCACTCCTGTCATCCTGAATAGAATAGGCAGAACACTAGACGAAGGACAACCACTCGAGCAAGCCGTGTTCCGAAGAGGATTCAGCACGATAGACCATATCCACAGTGACCAAACTCATTGAAGTTTCGCGAAAGTTCAAGATGCCGCTCTGTCTAACATTCATCGACTTAAAGAAGGCCTTCGATTCTATTGAGACTGAGGCGGTCACTGAAGCCTTGGTCAAACAGGGCATTCAAACTCAGTATATCAAAATCCTCCTCAAGCTGTATTGTGGATTCACCACCAGGATCTCACCATTCTACAAGGAAGTGATCATTGATGTAAAGAGAGGGGTGCGGCAAGGTGATACCATTTTACTGAAACTCTTCAGTGCCGCCCTTGAGAACATCATGCGACAACTGGAATGGGAAGGAATGGGAATTAAGATAGACGGTCGGCAATTATACCACCTCTGCTTCACTGACGACATCGTTGTCATAACGCCAAACATTAGCCAAGCGGTACAAATGCTGGCTGACTTCGACCACGAGTGTGGAAAGGTCAGATTGCAGCTGAATCTCAACAAGACGATGTTCATGAAAAACGAACTGGTCCCTGAAGCTCCATTTGTTCTCAATGGAATGTGACAGTATATTTGACAATATTAATTAGGTAAATTTTCTCATAGGCGGGTGAGGGGAATTTAGAAATAGACTCTTTGAGATTTTGGTACTGTAAAAAGTTGAAATTAAAATGCTAACATTTTTTCAAATGTAGTATGTACATCTCTTAATTAGATGCAATGCGTTCTGGAAATCATTTGTTGAAACATGTTCTATATAAATATACCATAAATCAACACACAGAATTTTAAATTATATTTCTGGACATTGATCATCGATTTGCTCGAGCTGGCACCAGTAACATCTCCATTGTGAGACTTGTTATTGTTTTTGGCATATCGAATACGAATATGTCCGGCAAGCTACCTTGCCGGCATGAGTATCCTGCCTGCATGAAAGAGGTCGACAAGCTTCCCGTGGAGTATTCGACATGCCAAATACAGTATAACAATAACAGGTCTCATTCCCCTGACCATGAAAGAGCCTCCAATTGTTGGGAAAGATGAGTAAGGAGAGGCTGCTAAAATCTCAGGGCTAGGATGAATGGAGACATTACTGGTGCCCACTCGAGCAAATCGTTGAGCAAGGGAATGACAGTGATACAGTAATACAGTGATTATTAATATATTTAAATTCAAAACTTAATTTTAGTTTCTGTGTTTCAGTGGTGAATTTAAAACGTGAGTAGCTTGACTCATGATTCATTATTTGAATAAATAAAGGTGAACTGGATATTTTTCAAATATTGATTATATACAAAGTATATAATCTCCATCAAGTCTGAAAAAGACACTTTATATATATTTCTCAGTATTCACTTTTGAAATGGAAGCATTATAAATTTTTAATGTCTGTTTGTAGGTAAACATTTGAAAACAATATCATCTTGAGTCCATTTTTTAAAAATATGAATCTTTGATTCCCTAAATTTTCTGCTGAAAATTTTAATCCAGTTTTGTATTTTGAAAAGGTTGGGTAGCAATGCTTAAATTAACTTGCTTTTGTCAACATGCTATAATTAGTCACATATTTTTGGATCTAAATGTGAGTTCATTTTATGCATTTTTTTAAATACTTAAGAATGTCATTATACTGTATAAGAACTAGACAATTTCATTCCACTTTGATAATTCATTTGTCCTTTTTTAATTTATAATAAATATAGACATCAAGCACTAATATTAACATGATAATGTAGTAATACAATTGTTATAATCATTATTGATAACGTGATACTGATTAACTAAACATTATATAACCATATTTCTTATGGCAGACATATCTTTAAATATCTTCTTTTTTTCATTAATTTTTGTTTTCAAATTCTGGATAAATATATTTTAGTTACCATTCCAGTTTTCATCATGTACTCTCAACTACCAAGCTCCTCAATTGCTTTTTCTACTTATTCCTGAGTCACTGAGAAATTTAGTTATTTTCAATAATTTATTGCCCATATATTTCACAATGTTGTATGTCTCTATAACATTTAACTTTTGCTTATATAATGAAAATAATATTGTCTCCATAATATTTTTCAACACATCTCTAATGAGGTCTTTTTCAATTTGTTGCAAATGATAAACACTTAATGTGTTTAAAGAAAAAATTTCCAGCTTTCAAGAGCAACAAAAGGGAAATGTTTGTTTTAATATTTTTATACTTAAATATTATAAATTATTCTTAATTTCTAAGAATAATTTGTTTTATTCTTAAGGCAAATTAAACTACAGCTTAACTATTTTAGAAATAGTAGGAATTAGGGCACTTGACTTCCATGAAGTCAACCTCTGTTTGATCCCTAGTACCACACATGGTCAGTTTAGCACTGCCTGGATTAACCTCTCAGCACAGAACCAGGAGTAATTCCTGAGTAACATTAGGTGTTGCCCCTGAAAAGAAAAAACATACGCATAAAACTTTATTCACTCAGGGGCTGGAGTGATAGCACAGCGGATAGGGTGTTTGCCTTGCACAAGGCCGACCCGGGTTCGATTCCCAGCATCTCGTACAGTCCCCTGAGCACTGCCAAGAGTGATTCCTGAGTGCATAAGCCAGGAGTAACCCCTGTGTATTGCCGGGTGTGACCCAAAATGCAAAAGAAATAAATAAATAATTCACTCCCATAAAATCATAGGTATGAAGGAAAAGGACTTTTAAAAACATAGTTATTTTGTACGATAACTTAATTTTACAGTGACTAATTTCTAGGTCTTATTATGACACTAACTTATTTCATCATAATTATGAGGATCTACTCCATCATCGTCATTCTCCTGATGAGGTAATTGAGGTCAAGTAACATTTTTGAGATAGCTCAGATTCTAAGAGGCCAAGCCAGGATTCAGAACAAGTGACAGTAGAGTTAGAAAAGATTTATTGAATGCATTATTATAATAAATAAATTATCCATGCATCCTTGAGTTGATTTTCAAGTCACCAATTAATATTTACCAAATGCCATTTCCTTTATAAGGTAATAGGTATCATATATTATAATTTTGCTACTTATAATTAAAAGACAGGACTTCCACTGGAGGTGATGACCTAGGAACTGGCGGTGTGTGTTTGACAGTCTGAGGTAATTATTATCATTAGCTAACAAAAGAATGGTTGCTACTCAGATCTTGAAAGTCGGGGGAATAAAAATATGAAATCTTCACATTCCCAGTTTTCTGCCTAGGGCCACAGTCTCAGAGTAGAGAGGGACAAAGGAAGCCTATAAATGTAACAGTCTGTTGTCACTAGAGAATCAGAGATTATGGGCATCAATAGCACCAGAATAACTGATCTTAGTTCTGCCAGGATTGACCTCCCAGGTACGGGAGTTCTACCTGGAGAAGACTCCAACTTAAAAAAAGTGGGGAAGGGTGAGGGAACTGGAGTTGCAGGTTACCAAAAAATAACCTGAAAGTGGATTCTAGAGCAAGCTGCTGGACAAAAGTGCAGCAAGTAGGGTTCAGATTAGAATTCACGGGAGTCACTGAGAATCCTCGAGAGAAACTGAAAAATGCAAGCATATGTTAATACTCAGAAGAAATCTGAAGCAGAAATGAGATCTGTATGGAACATCAGAGATTGTTTAATACCAAGATTCCATTTAGAATAAGATCTCACTGATCATTCAAAGGAGCAATAGATTAAAGGCCTACATCTGGCCCACATGCAGTCTTTAAAATATAGCTATATTGTTGAAATATTGTATGCAATCAAAGTGAAAGTAAGTGAAATTTATTAGTTACTCAGGTGGGGGGCTGAGGGTGGGGGGGCTAGGGGCGTGGGGGGGTTAGGGGTGTGAGGGTGCGAGGTGGAGCTATACTGGGATTCTTGGTGGTAGAATATGTGCACTGGTGAAGGGATGGGTATTCGAGCATTGTATAACTGAGATTTAAACCTGAAAACTTTGTGACTTTCCACATGGTGACTCAATAAAATATTAAAAACTATATAGCTATTGTTGTAATTAAATGAAACTAATAATTTATTAAATAAAAAAGTTTAAAAAGTCAGTGATGAGTTAATTCCTAAAAAATATACAAAAGTTAACCCCTGAAACAAGGTTCAAAGTAATAATTCAAAAATAATAATAATCCTTATACTAACAGGACATCTGAAATACATAAAGCTTAATACACTCTCAATACTCAGATCTTGGGAGTGGTCGTGGCTGACCCCCTCCTACCACCTCCATTCTTCCAGAGCCCTTTTGGACACACACGTATGGCACAACCTTCGCCGTGTAAACTTATAGCTCAGGTACAATTCTGGAATTTCTGGCAGCACCTCAAAATTCCACAGCACTGACACCCTAGTATAGCTGTAAAAGTAACATAGAAAACAACTAAGCTCATTAAATAAAAATAATAAATAACACAGAAGGCTCAACTAGAAACAATTTTTTTAGTCACCTTTCAGACAAGAACTTAATGACCATTTATGGTGAGACATAGCAATTTCACAAAATGTCTTTGCTGAAGTATTTTTGATAACACCATCAGCCTTTAGTTGTAACGAGCAATAAAATATTAATTATCACAAGCTTTCAAAGAGGTCAGGCTTGGGGATGATTGGAAAAATAGGTACAATGGTGCAGGGAAATGGTAGAGGGAAATATTTCAACCCTAAACCCAATGGTGGTGGTGATGGGGTTAAAATATTTAATGCCTAAGATAACTGTATCATGAACAACTTAGTAAATCACAGTGATTAAATAAAAAATGAATAAATTAAAATAAAATAAATTAATGAACACTCAGAAAAAGTAAGAAAATTACTGCAGAAAGCTAAAGCATTTACTTAAAATTAAAGTTAGGTTTTGCAAGGGTCCCCATCCCCATTGATGGGGAGTACACAGCGTCAGGGGCAGTCTCTGGGTGTGACTGCCTAGATACTGGAAAATGGGGGATCTGGGTGGAAGAGGCCCAGTCCCCGTCTGAGCAGCCTTGGAGATCTCAGCCCCGGGTCCCACACACCTGGGTTCCTCTGCTGGCTCCCCCTTGCATGAGGCTTGTGTGAACATGTGGAAGTGGCCTGACCATGGCTGTAGCTGGATTCCAGAGGTCCTCAACTGTTGGGGCTCTGCTCAGAGGGGCCAGGGGGAAGGAAAATGCAACCCATCCCCTCTGAAAGGTCTACATCTTTTAAGCTACATTTAAAATGTGTAGCAGAAAAAATCTTTCAGTTATTTAATTTTTTAAACTTTTTATAAGTTTATAATTTTTGATACGTTTATATATTTCTTTTTAGAAATTATAGCTTTTTATCAAATTTCTACATAAAAATGTATAAACTCTTTATTGGGAAAATAAGTTTATGTAACTGACAAAGAATATAAGAAAAGAATACAGACCAAAGTCCCACAAATAAATATAACAATTCATTTATTTTTTATTTTTTGCTTTTTGGGTCACACCCAGCAATGCACGGGGGTCACTCCTGGCTCATGCACTCAGGAATCACCTCTGGCGGTGCTCAGGGGACCATATGGGATGCTGGGATTTGAACCCGGGTCGGCCGCGTGCAAGGCAAACACCCTACCCGCTGTGCTATCACTCCAGCCCCAACAATTCATTTTAAATAAATGAAATGTCTAAGATATCAAAAGACATACAAGATATCAATAAACTTATGAAAACGTTTACTGGATAATAATTATTAGAAATGCCACAATTTGCTAATCAGAGAAACAAAAGAATTATACTCACACTCTAATGCTATGAGATTTCTTTAAATTAAAAAGAATTACTTTTTAGAAAGAATAAACAACCTTCTAAAAATAAAATTCTAATTAATTGCTGCTGATGATATGTTATAGTAACTTTGGAAACCTGAAAGTTTGTAAATTAATTTGCAAATTTTAAACATGAAGCTAGTTAAACGTACATGAGTTTTAATTATAGAACGAACAAACTTGAAATTAAGATTACCAAGATTTTGCCCAAGATATTTGTAACAATTCTTATGATAAAACCAATCAGAAGTATAAAGTAAGAGTCCCTACGCCTGCCCCAGAAGAACCCGGCAGACACAAAACTCGAGAATCCAATCACCAAGCTCATAGCCAATCTTCACAAGCTTGTCCTGAAACCCCCATGCATGAGAATGAATTCGCTGAAAAACTCAGGTGTATGGGACCAGTGACTGAAAACTCCAGGTTTCACAGTCAGGAATCCACCACTTCCCCCCCCCCCCATTTCCCCTCCCTTCTGGTTTCCTGGAAGTCATGCCCATGAACTGCCTCTGGTTGCTGTTTAAGCACATTAACAACCATGATCTACAGACTCACAAATAAATCTCGGAAGAGAGCAACACACCACAGAGATGCTTCCAATCCCAATTATTTAAAATTGTAGAATTTCAGGAGCACATACTATTCCAGGAGACATCTCATACTATTCATAACAAACAATCACTGTCACTGTATCACTGTTATCCCGTTGATCATCAATTTGCTCAAGCAGGCACCAGTAACGTCTCCATTGTGAGACTTGTTGTTTCTGTTTTTGGCATATCGACATAACGAATACACCATGGGTAGCTTGCCAGGCTTTGCCGTGAGGGCGAGATAATCTCGGTAGCTTGCAAAGCTCTTCGAGAGGGACGGAGGAATTGAACCCAGGTAAGCTGCATGCAAGGAAAATGCCCTACCTACTGTGCTATCACTCCAGCCCTAATAAACAATACAAAATAAGTTATTTAGTATGTGCCTGTAGGATAGGTTTGAGTAGTGGTGGGAAAATTCGAAATAATTTTCATGGAAAGGTGTAATGGTAGCAGGATTGGTATTGAAATATTGAAGGTAATCAATTATTGTGAACAACATTATGAAAATAAAATTGAAAAGTTTAAAATAAATAGATCATAAAAATTAAAAATTAAAACATGCAAATAAAGGTTAAATAACTATAAAAGGGAATAAGTGGAATTGTGAGCTCATAAAATTAAATCAAATTTAATAGAAGCTTAAATATCTACATACATGTATAATATTTCTCAAACCACATATTTAAGCTTATGAATTTAATTTATATAATATGTTAAAATTAAAATTACTTCTAGTATTATAAAATGAGAAGGAATCCGGAGTTCTAACCTCTGTCGAAGATCAAGAATCAGGGACGCTGTCTCATTTGCTAAGACATCGAAAATCAGATGGGCCGGACACGTAATGCGATTCAGAGATGACCGCTGGACTAGAGCTGTTACTGACTGGATTCCATGGGACATCAAAAGACCAAGTGGCTACCCACTGATGAAATGGTCAGACTTCTTCGTCAAATAATTATAAAATGCTGGTTTTTATTTGGGAATGGAAGCCTACCTGGTGGTCCTCAGGGTTTATTCCTAGTTCTGAGCACAGGGATCACACTTTGTGGTCTTCAGAGAACCAAATGTAGTGCTGAGGATGAACACCTGCCTGGCTAGTACAAGGTAAACATACTACTGTTTTGTCGCAGTTATATGGCTCTTTCCCCAACCTATCTTACAATTATAAATTATGCCTTTTTCCATTGTTTGCTATCAACACAGATTTATAACAATGGTTTAACTCCTTATTTTTAATCATATTTTTTAAAATTGCAAGCAAAAAACAACATAAATATTAACTTGTATACTTGCTGGTTATCTTTGCCAGCATTTTATTACTTTGTCATTATTGTCTAGTACCCTTTTTTAATTCAGCCAAAATGACTTTTTTTGCATTTCTTTTTTTTAATTATTTTTTTTACAGACTTACAAACTTTCATGATTATGTTTAAGTCATACAATGTTCGAGCCCCCATCCCTCCACCAGTGCCCATTCTCCAACACTAATGTTCCCAGTATCCCTCCTGCCACTACCACCCCTACCCACCTTCTCCCTCTGTGGCAGGCACATTCCCTCTTTCTCTCTCGGGTGTTGTGGTTAGCAAACAGGTACTAAGAAGCCATCATGTTTGTTCCATAGCCTACTTTCTGAATGCATCTCCCATCCTGGGAGAGTCCTGCAACCATCATTTATTTAGTGGTCTCTTCTCTGTCCCAGCTGCCTCCTCCCCCCAGCACATGAGACCAGCTTTCAGGCCATGGAGCAATCCTCCTGGCCTTTATCTCTAATTTCCTTAGGTGTCAGTCTCCTATTATGTTACTTTATATTCCACAAATGAATGCGTCATTGTATGTTTGGCCCTCTCTTTCTGGCTCATTTTGCTTAGCATGATACTCTCCATGAGCATCCACTTATATGCAAATCGCATGATTTCATCTTTTCTAACAGCTGTGTAGTTATACCAAAGTTTCTTTAAACAGACATCTGTTCTCTAGCACTCGTTTTTTTTTCCCCCCAAATTCTGGCCATTGTAAATAGGGCTGCAAAAAACATAGAAGTGCAGATGTCATTTCTACTGTGCATTTTTTGCATCTCCAGGATATATTCCCAGAAGTAGTATTGCTGGGTCAAATGGGGACTCAATTTCTAGTTTTTTGATAAGTGTCCATATTGTTTTTCAAAAAGGCTGAACCAGTCAGCATTCCCACTAACAGTGAAGGAGAGTCCCCTCTCCCCACATCCATAGGAAGATTGGTTGCTTTGGTTCTTTTAGATGTGTGCCAGTCTCTGGTGTGAGATTCTATCTCATTGTTTTCTTGATCTGCATCTATCTGCCCGATGATTAATGATGAAGAGCATTTTTTCATGTGCCCTCTGACTATTCGGATTTCTTCTTTGAGAAAGTTTCTGTTCATTTCATTTTCTAATGGGATTGGATGCTTTCTTCTAGTAGAGTTCAACCAGTAACTTGTATATCCTTAATATTAACCCGTAATCAGAAGGGTATTGGGTAACTATCCTTTCCCATTCTATAGACTGTCTTTGCATTCTTGTCACTGTTTCTTTTGAGGTGCAGAAGCTTCTGAGTTTAAGATAGTCTCATTTGTTTATCTCTCAACTTCCTTGGTCAGTGGTGTTTCAACTTTGAAGATAACTTTAGCTTCAATGTTATGGAGGGTTTTGACAACCTTTTCTTCAATATACCTTATGGATTCTGGTCTGATGTTAAGGTTTTTAATCCATTTTGATTTGACTTTGTGCATGATGTTAGGCAGAGGTCTGAGACCATTTTTGTGCATAAAGCTGTCCAGTTTTGCTGGACAGCAAAAGCACCCTGGAGGCTTTCCTTGCTCCACTTTATATTTCTTGCCCTCTTATCAAAGATTAGATGAGCATATATTTAAGAGTGTAAAAATATTCTAACCTATTCCATTGACCCGTGGCTCTGTCTTTGTTCTAATATCATATTGATTTAATTAGTGAAGCCTTGTGTTATAATTTGAGGTTGGGGAAGGTGATGCCTCCCATCTTTTTATTTTCACAAGAAGTGCTTTAGCTATTTGTGGGGACTTGTATTTCCATATGAATTTCAGCAGTGTTTGAATCATTTCTTTGAAGAATGTCATGGGTATACTTATAGGGATAGCACTGAATCTATGTATAATGCTTTGGGGAACATTGCCATTTTGACACTGTTAATTCTCCAAATCCAAGAGTAGGGGATGTGTTTCCATTTCCTCATGTCCTCTTTTATTTCGTGAAGTAGCATTTTGTAGTTTTACAGGTCCTTTACCTCTTTAGTTAAGCTGATTGCAGGTATTTGATTTTCTGAGGCAGAAATGTGAATGGGATTTTTTTTTCATATGATTTACTTCTCTCTCATTATTTACATATAGGAAATGCTTGGACTTTGGGGTATTGATTTTATAGCCTACAACTATTATTTCTATTATTTCTAGGAGTTCTTGGTAGAAGCTTTAAGGTTCTCTAAGCACAGTATCATGTCATCTTCAAAGAGCGAGAGCTTGATTTCCCCCTTTCCTATCTGGATGCCCTTAGTATATTTTTCTTGCCTAACTACTATGACAAGAACTTCCAATACTATATTGAATACAAGTGGAGAGAGTGGGCATCCTTGTCTTGTACCTGATCTTATAGGGAAGGCTTTTAGCTACACTCCATTAAGGAAAATGCTTTCTGTGGGCTTGTGGTAGATGGCTTTGACTATATTGAGGAAAGTTCCTTCAATTCTCATTTTGCTCAGAGTTTTCATCATAAATGGGTGCTGGATCTTGTCAAATGCTTACTCTTTGTATTGATATGATCATATGGTTTTTATCTTTTATTTTGTTGATATAATGGATTATGTTGATTGACTTGCAATTGTGAAATCATCCTTGTATCCCTGGAATGAATCCCACTTTGTTATGGTGTATGATCTTTTTGATGAGTGTTGGATTATATTTGCTAATATTCTGTTGAGGATCTTTGTGTCTGTGTTCATTAGGGATATTGGCCTATAATTTTCTTTTTGTGTGTGTGTGGTGTCTCTGTCTGCTCTTAGATTTAGGGTGATATGTGCCTCAGAGAAACTGTTTGGAAGTGTTTCTGTTTCTTCAATTTCTTGCAAAAACTTGAAAAATACTGTCAATATTCCTCTTTAAATGTTTGGAAGAATTTGCTAGTGAATCCATCTGGACCTGGGCTTTTGCTTTTGGGGATACTTTTTATTACTGTTTCAATTTCCTTGATAGTGATAGGTGTATTTAGGTGCTCCATATATTCTTGGCTTTGCCTTGGGAGGTTACAGGAATCCAGGAATTTATCCATTTCTTCTAGGTTCTCGTGTCATGGCATACAGACTCTCAAAGTAATCTTTGATGATTTTTTAAATTTCTTTGGTTTCTGTTGTGATGTACCCATCTTCATTTCTGATTCAGTTTATTAGGATTTTCTCTCTCTTTCTTTGTGAGTCTTGCTAGTGGTTTATCAAACTTATTTATTTTCTCAAAGAACCAGCTATTAGTTTCATTGAACTTTCATCTTGTTTTTGGGGTTTTAATATTGTTCATTTCAGCTCTAAGTTTTATTTCTTTCCTCCAGTCTTGTTTGGCTCCTTTTGTTGGTCATTTTCTAAGATGTGAAGTTGTGATGTCAAGTTATTTATGTAGGCCCTTTCTTCTTTCCTGAGAAGGGCTTGCAGAGCTATAAATTTTCCCCTTAACACTTTTTTAGCTATTTCCCACAAGTTCTGGTAGCTTGTGTCTTCATTGTCATTTGTTTCCTGGAATTTTTTGATTTCTTCCTTGATTTCCTCTCTAAACCACTTCTTATTCAACATTGAGTTGTTTAATTTCCAAGTGTTTGATTTGATTCTTCATTTCTGTGAGTGATTAACTTCTATCTTCAGTGCATCGTGGTCTGAATAGGTAGTTGATACAATTTCTATTTTCCTGATTATTTTGAGGTATGTTTTGTGGCCTAGCACATGGTCTGTCTTGGAAAATGTTTCATGTGCACTGGCAAAGAATGTTTGATGTTTTGAGGATGAATAGCCCTGTATACATCGATTAGTCTTCACTCTTCCATTTCTTTCTTCAAAACCAGTACTTCCTTGGTGAGCTTTAGTCTTGTTGATCTTTCAAGAGGTGACAGGGTGTTTTTGAAGTCTCCGTTATTAGGGTCTCTTTTATTGACACCCTTTGGGCTTTTTGGATCTGGATGCCTGCATTCTCCAGCTCTGGCAACTTCTCAGTAAAGATAACTTTAACTGTTGCTACTTTATTTGGGTTGGCTCCCTGTCCTTCTGGGACTCCCATGATTCTTATGTTATTCCTCTTGAATTAATTCCCTAGGTTCTTATTTGCCCAAGTGCTATTTTCAGGTTTTTTTCTGTTATACCTTGTTTCCTGTATGCTTTCTGCAGCTCATCTTCAAGCTCACTGATTCTGTCTTTGGCTATGGTCACTGTATGCTGAGGGTGCCCACTGAATTTTCAATTCCATCTACCGATTCCTTTATTAGTGACACTTCTGTTTAGCTTTCTTATTTCTGCTCTCATTTCTTTCTGTATTTTGTTGGCTGTACCTTCCACTGTTTCTTTCACGGCTTCCTTTAATTTACAGGATGCCTGTTCCACCTTTTCTTTGAGCTTATTGAATGTCCAGAATATTTCATCTCTGAATTCTTTATCAGAGAGGTTGTATTTGTGGGAATTCCTATTGAAGCTCCAAGGCTTTTTTTATTCATCCACTACTCATGGTGGAAATCTGCGCTGTTTCATGTTTTTGTGGTAATATGTAAGTGGGTTCCTCCAGTTCACTATTAGTGACCCCCTCTTGAATCAAGAGAGCATTCTAGATGGGCTCCGTTGATGGTGGTCTCCTTTTCCCCCTTTAAGAATATTACCTATTTTGTGCTCCTCCGTGCCTTATGTTAGGACACTAGTGCATCAGGGGATGTGTTATTTTACATTAGGTTTGTTCAGATTCTTGTGTTCACTGTTATTTTGCTGCATTGGAACAGGCTAATGGACTATTGGCCTAATGTGTTTGGGATAGCCAGACTGTCCTCTTCAGAATTTGGTAAGGAAGTCTAAGATGTGAGACCAAAGTGCTGAGAAAGGAAAAAATAACTATGGCTTCATGAATAGCAAAGCAACAGAACCCCAAGGCCATGCCCACCACACTGTTTTAACTGTGCAGGGAGGGCTGCTTCCATGCCAACGTGAGATTTACAGCTCAATTCTGATGCACTCCTAAGACTTGCAGGAGTTCGATTTGGCCAGGTGTCAGAGGGCACCTCGGCCAAGGAGGGGGCTTTTCAGGGCCCCAGGGTTGGTAGCTGGGCATGAAGCCCAGGAATCCATGCCCACCGCTCCTTACAGGACACATTGCCAACTAACCATTTTCATTTAACAAGATATTTTTTATTGTCTCCTTTCACCTTTGAAGGGTAGGCGTTTCAGTATCAATAATTATTGCCCGTTCATTATTTTTTCCTTTTTAGCGTTTTGAATTTGTCATTTCTTTACTTTCTAGGTATTGTGTTTTCTAATATGTAATTAGTTATTAAGCAATACCTTTTATATGAGATGAATTAGTCCGTATTGCTTTCAGTAATTTGTCTTGCTTTGACTTTGGAAAGTTTTATTATAATGTGTCTCTAGGAGCACAGTAAAGGAATAACAAGATGTCAAAGAAACAAAACCCTGGAACTAGTCTACAGAATTGAGTGTACAAGAGGTGCAGAGCTGGTGGAGTGTGTGATATTGGAACAGTATATGTATGAAACCCTATCAGAAGCAGTTTTATTAACTAAAGTTCCTCAGGCCACTCTCCACACATTTGGATGAGCCTCGCGCATGAAGGAACCAGCAGAGGAACCCAGGTGTGTGGGACCTGGGGCTGACATCTTCACACCTGCTCAGATTGGGACTGGGTCTTCTCCACCCAGACCCTCCATTTTCCAGTAGCTTGGCAGCCACACCCACAAACTGCCCTGGCGCTGTGTAATCGCACCAACGGCCAACATCCAGAGACTATAAGACCAAGCTTCCGGAAGTGCGCAGACTCAAAGCAGCTGAGAAACATCTAATAGCCTTGTTCTCCTTCTTGGAGAACCTGGCAAGCTACCAAGAGCCTGTTGCCTGCACGAGAGAGCCTTGGAAGGTCCCCATGGTTATTCACATCCCAAATACAATAAAAGACATATACATACCTCTCGCAGAGACCAGCTAGCTACAGAGAGAATTTCGCCCTCATGGCAGAGCCTGGTAAGCTACCTGTGGTGTATTTGATATGCCAAAAACAGTAACAATAGGTCTGATTCCCCTGACCTTGAAAGAGTCTCCAATTGTTGGGAAAGACAAGTAAGGAAAGGCTGCTAAAATCTCAGGGCTGGGTGTAATAGAGACATTACTGGTGCCTGCTCGAGTAAATCGACAAACAATAGGATATAGTGATACAGTGATACAGTTCCTCAAATAAAATTTAAAAATATATATAAGTAAAACTATTATAGAAATCTTCACCACTAAGAAAAATGTGCTTAAAAAGTTCAAAAATTTATTTGAATTCACTTACCATTTCTAATAATTTTAATAATTTTCTGATAACCACACATGAGACTGTTAGTTTTATAACTTTGATTTCTTTTTGAGTGTGCCTTTTGAGAGGCAGACTTAGGACATTGTCAAACACAAGGATATTTCTCTTTTAAGAAATTCTAAATGATAGTAATGAAGTGTCAACCATTTTGCAAATTACAAGAATTCACAAGACTAAATAAAACCATTTAGTTAATAAGCAGTTTTATCTATTACAGGTTTAATGCTGATAACTGCAATTATATTAAGAACAATATGTAAAATTTCATGTTTGTTTAAAGGTGGTGTAATATTTCTTTTTGGTTTACAAAGTAGTAAAATTAAATTTACTTTTTCTCTTGAGATTATAATTATTAAAATATTGTTCTTTGATCATATTAAAATAATACCTTTAGGAATATGTTTTTATATATATTGATTTCTATTTTATTATGCAATATGTTTTTCAAGACTGACATCTTCTTTGAAGCCTATGTTTTCTATATAGTAAACATTTAGTGATAATTATTCAAAAACTACCAAGATATTTTCCTTTTTTGTTATAGAAATTGATATGCAAATCATGAAAAACTAAAATAATCCAGTGTAAAAATAGTATACTCCTCTTTTAATGCAGCTTATATAGTCTTTATTCTCAAGGCTCTAGTTTCTTTTTTTTTTCTAAGAAATGCCATTTAAAATTAAGATAGAGAGTGGTAATTTGCTTCACAGGCTTTTAGCACCGATAACCTTATATCAGGAGCTAAAAGGATGTTTTGTAATGTTGTAAACATCCAGTCTTGATGTACATTGGAGATAAAAAGTACCATTTAGGTGAACATTGGATGTGTGTATTTTTAAGTAAGCAAATTTATCTTTTAGGTGGCATAATTTTTTTAAATGCACAACATTAAATTGATCATGTTCAGCTACATATTTCTTTTCAAAATATACTTGAAAAAACCTACTTTCGCAAATTAGATTTTGGCTTTATACTTAAATTGAGAGCATGCTGCGTTTTCTAATTAGCAAGAGAATTAGCTCGAATAGTTTCATGAACACTTGATAGAAAGTTTCTCTTGTTTTTAACATAACAAATATTTATTTGGGTAGTCTGTTGCAATTTTTAAGTAATATTACCACATAAAATCATAGTGATGAGGACATATATGTTTGCTCTGAAAGTAGACTGCCTAATGGAAAATATTTTACAGTCACTATTTGGAAAGGACAATATTTCTTTTGTGTGCAGATAATAGCATCATTGATGATTCACAAAGCTTGTATTTCTTCATAAGAGAATATTATTTTAACAAGAAGAAAAACCAGCTGAAAATATATATTGCCATTACCACTTTTGTTGCATGTATTTAAAGAACAACCTTAAATAAAATTGGGACAAGATGTACAAAGAATATTGCTTTAGTAGCTACTTTTAGTTTTACATTCGTGAACCATCTTAAAAATAAATTATTAATTTCTTTATTGAAGATCAAGAGATAATATTAGTTAGTCAATAATGTGATTTTAAAGAGAATTTTTTTCTCATTATTAGTAGGGATTTCTAAACTTTTATTATTATACATGGGAATTTTAGGAAGAAATTGACTATTTTCTAATTAAGGATTTTCAGCTCTGCCTCAGTCTCTATCCCTTTGTTTATTAGACACTAAGACGACAAGATCTCTCTCATCAGGTATTTAAAAACACAGAATGCTTTGTCTTACAAAATACTTAATAAATATGTGATGAAGTATGGACAATTTTAAGTATCATCATCATTTTAAAGTTGAATATTTTTTTCACATGTGGAAAAGTCAAGAAAAATGTTTAAAGTAATATTTGTTTCTTATTTTATTAAAGAAAATTCTGATGGTCACAAATGATACATAATATATCAAGCAATATAACTCTCAGGCAATAGTTTCTTTTTATCAGAACCTTGAGTAGAAAGGAGGTGCTTTCATTCTGAAGGTGAATGTATACTACTTTGTTATAAATAATTTTGGGTACTCTGTAGGGGGCAGCAAAATCTAAACAAAACATGAAGACCTACTGACAGGGACCATTTAGCAGCTGGGTTTGTACTATGAGCAAGGAGGTGGAATATACCTGAGTCACTGAAAATTATCATCATGCTAATTAAAATTCTTTACGTTGGCAACAGGGGTTGCTTGTATTCCCCTTTATCTAATCTTTTCTTTTATATACACAACTACTGAAGCTGAACAAAACCAGTGAGATAAAATTAGCACACAAATTGTTTTTCCTCCCTTTGGGCAGGAAAAATCCTGTTTACAAGGAAAATGATATTACACATAAATATTTATGAAAAACAACAAAGAGTCAAACAAAATCATTTAGCTTTGTGTAAACTAGCAACAATAACATGAAAAATAAAATTTGCTATATTTATGCATAGTTCTGAGATGTCCTAAAATATAATCTACTTGGAAAATAGAATAATTTTTATCATAGTTTACCTATAATTAATTTTAGTTTATGCCCAGCAAACAAAGCTGAAAACTTAACTACTATTGCAAGTTAATCCATCTTCTTTCCATTATATATTTACTTTTGTTTTATTATACTGTCAAAGATGATCTCTATGTTTTTCATCTCATAAAAGTTTTGTTAGGAGGAATTAAGAATGTAAAACTACATGATGTTCATCAGGATTCTAGAGGAAAATTCAATCTAATCAAAAATACACCTCTCCCCTGGAGTATATTCTTCCCTCGACTACTCTCTTAGGGTACCCACCCAACAAATCCACTCATACAGTCTTCCTGCCAGATTTACACTGTTGCAGTCAATAACTGATATCAACATACACATAATTTCCTTGGTTATTTGTAGTGGGAAATCATTGTATAAGGAATCAAATAACACAGTTAAGGACCAAATACAGAGAATTTGTTATAAAAGTTTTAACAAAAGGTGCTACTGAATTTTGAAAGATAGTGAATTTTAATCTTGAAAACACATGATTGTATAGATTGATGTAAATATCCAATTATATGTAAAATATTGCCCTTTAACTTAATTCCTTTTTACTCTTGATTCGATTGAATTTTCCTCTAGAATACTGTGTAAAAGTCAAAGTGGTATGCACAGTGAGAGATGCATGCTTTGTTTTGAGATATTATATTACCTTTATTTGTGGTCTTAAAAGTAGCTTTGATTAATTGCATTAAAATAAATGTATTTATATAGGTATATTTGTGTTTTGTGTTTATATTTTCAAGAATCCTTAGAAAATATGCAGAGTTCACAAGCCTATACAATTTCCATTTGACTCAGAATCAAACACAATTCATGATGATGAACTTAAGATAAATACTTGCAGGATTTATTTTATTAATTTAATTAATTGTTGGACTAAGGCATAGACAAACATAGCATAGTTACTTAGTAGCTCTTATGTGCATAAACAGAACAGACGATATAATGAAATTTTTCCAGTCATTTCTTTTAACATGTAAGGCAAGTGAGACCCTGTTTGAGAAAGGAGTTTATTCAGGACAGTATTAACCATCAATTTTAAGGACCAGAGCACAGGCAGCTATTAGGACAATACCAGAGCTATATCTTAATAATCCTTTCCACTTTTTTAAAGCTTCATAATATTCCACCGTGCTTTTATCTATACAACAACTTCTCTGTCCATGTACCTGTTCCTGTATATCTGATTTCCATTTATCTTGGCTATGTACCAAACACTGCAATATACATGGATCTGCAATATCTTTTTGAATTAATGTGTTTGTATTTTGAGGAGTAGATTTTAGTAAGTAAAATCAGTAGGTCACTTGAGGAGTTCCATTTTCACTTTTTCTGAGTAAAGTCCATGTGAATAGGAGGGTGGCAGACTAAGTGAAATAACTTGAAGGGAAATAGACAAACACCAGACTATCTCACTGATCTGGGTAATACACAGAAAGGAAACATGGGAATACAGAGTATCAAACAATGACAGAGCCTTGGTCTCCAATTACAAAGCTTATCAACAAACAGTGGGAGAAGAGATGAAGAGGAATGAGCATTGGACCAGGTCTAAGATCAGGACAGTGGTGAATGTCCATGGACACTTTTAACGGTGATAGGGCAAAATAGCTTTGTATGTCAAAAACATAAATTGACAGTATTGTAACCACTTAATGTAAACTATAACTACATATTTATAAAGAAAGACACCTTTACTCATAGAAGTCCAGGTTTTTAAATGAGAATGCAGCAGATACAACCAATAGGTATTCCGATAACTGAAGCTCAGGCAGAAGTTAAATAAAATAATATTAATCAGGGTTGATACTCTAATCTCGTATCTGTCTCTCATCAATATGTCATTGCCCACCAATAATATGCCAACCAAAAATATTAGTGTACTCCTACCCTCATATATTGAAACGAATCATTCCATTCACTAATTACCAAAATCAGTATGAAGACAATGGAAAAACTTTAAAAAGCCAAAACTATAATTCCCGAAGTGCTGGATTGCATGTCTCTTTTATAGTCCCCTCATTACTAATATGAGTGATCCCATGAACTAATATAAGATTCTACTTTTGGTACACATCTGAGTACTGCCAGATGTGGCACAAAGACGGACAAAAATTAGAACTGTCTTAAAAGTGACAAGCAACCCACCTCAAAAATATGTATAAAAGAAAATAGGGCATTGAACAACTAGCTCTCGTTTCATCATTCCAGTTTAACTTACAATAGCCAGGATATATAACAATCTAAATGTAGTAAATATACATCTGCATCAATATTTATTTAATCAATCATTACTTCTATCTCTATGTCTATTTCTAGCTTTCTCTATCTCTATTGCTGTTGGTATCACTTCCTATATGTTCTCTAGACATAACAGGAAAAACCTGTTATTTGCAAGAACAAAGAAGGTCATGGAGTGAGATAAATCAGACAAAGGCAAATACTGAATGGCATTGTTGCTATGTATATAAATATAAAAAGTGTAAATTTTTAAAAGAATTCATTGGTGTTTATTGGGGCTTGTCATAGAGAAATTATATGTTGAAAGAATAAGGACTTTTAGTTAGAATGTGAATAAGTACTGGAGATCTAATATATACCACTGAGATTACTATTAACATAATGTATTTTATATTTTCAAGTTGCAGATAGGTAAATATCAAATGCTCTCATTAGAAATAAATAGTAAACATGTGACGTGATAGAGGCATAACATGAATTATAGTGGTAATCATATTGTGTTATATAAACATCAAAATTGCTTGTTGCACAGCATACATGTACCTGTTATAGGCTAATTCTATTTTCAGTTTTAAAGAAAGAAATGATGCATGAGAATTCACTTAAAATGGAGCAATGATTATTTTCAGTTGATAAATGCCAGAATTCTTTATTACTATATCAAACATTAGTAGTATTATATGCAAAATTATAAACAGAATTCTAGAAAATCTGTTTATTGTATCTTTTCTATATCAAGGTATATATTATTATGTATATATAATTATTTAAAATAAGCCACACAAAAGCTGTAGGAACTAAATATGCTGTCACTTTTTTGTGCTTAAAAAAAACACTAAGCTAGTTTCATGAATTTCTCATAGTAATCCTGGAATCGTTAGTTTAAAATATCTCCATTCTATGACCTGTCTCATGAGCTGTCACATTTGATAGAGGATGCTTTCACACCAGGTTCTGTATGTTTAGAAATGGTTTGAGAAGAGAACTTCTTTGGGAGGTCCATTAGTGATCATGGGCAGGCTTCAAAGGTTGACAAGTCAAACAAATGTCACTTATTCTATTTTCAGATGATCCTTCATCATTAGAATAATTTAAATACCTTTATTCTGTGTCCCCAGAGAGCTGTGAAACACCATTTGAATTAGGTGCTGTCAAAATCATTAAATCTGTCAAGAATTCAAATTTCTTGCAATTCAATATTAAATTTTACTTGTCATTAAAAAAACACACTGAAGACAGTTTTTCCCAAATGGGGGTGGAAATGTCAAAAACTCAGCTTTAACATTTTTTATATGAGATTAATGAGTACCAGTCAATAAATTTATCAGGTCATCTTTTCTCTATGGAGTGCCATCTAGAAATAAAAAAATATTCCGCTAAAATATGTTGATTACTTTTGTATTTACCTCTTGAGGAGTCTACTCTCCTGTTGGAGAACTGGAAGGTTGTTGTTTTTGCACAGATTTCTAGCAGCAAATGGATAAAATACAAGATGACGAGAAAAAAAAAGAAGAAGCAGGTGATCATTTATATAAGAATGCAAGGTGATATTTTAGGAGACTCCAAATAGCAGATTCTAAAAATTTTCTGTAATAAAGATTTTAAAGTATGACAGGAAATTCAAACTTCTAATCTTAGATTTAGAAATCCCACTCCTGTCTTTCAATCTTTCCTACTGCTATCATCTAACTTTTCTTTCTCACCTAGTCAAAAATAGACTCACTAGCTAACTAACTCTAGCTGTGTCAACTTTTCCCCACCAGATTGTAAGGTCACTGCAAAAAGGTTGTTCCTTGTGCTTGTGTGTGTGTGTGTGTGTGTGTGTGTGTGTGTGTGTTTAATAGCATTACTGTTTGAGTTTATTACCTCAAGATGCTTTGGATTGCGGTAGTCATTAAAACAGTTTGGTACTGGAACAAAGGCAGAGCTGCAGACCAATGGAACAGGGTTGAATACTCTGACACATCCCCCCAAATATATGACCATCTAATCTTTGATAAGGGAGCAAGAAATGTGAAGTGGAGCAAGGAAAGCATGTTTAACAAATTGTGCTGGCAAAACTGGACAGCTACATGCAAAAAAATGGGCTTAGACCTCCACCTATCACCATGTACAAAGTCAGATCAAAATTGATTAAAGACCTTAACATCAGACCAGAATCCCTAAGGTACATTGAAGACAAGGTCGGCAAAACCCTCCACAACATTGAAGACACTGGTATCTTCAAAGCTGACACGCCACTGACCAAGCAGGTGAAAACAGAGATAAATAAATGGGACTATCTCAAACTAAGAAGCTTCTGCACCTCAAGAGAAACAGTGACCAAAGTACAAAGACAATCTACAGAATGGGAAAGGATATTTACACAGTACCCATCTGATAAAGGGTTGATATCAAGGACATACAATGCACTGGTCAAACTCCACAAGAAGAAAACTGCCAATCCGATCAAAAACTGGGATGATGAAATGAACAGAAATTTTCCCAAAGAAGAAATCCGAATGGCTCAGAGGCACATGAGAAAATGTTCAACATCACAAATCATCTGGGAGATGCCGATCAAAACAACCATGAGATATCATCTCACACCACAGAGACTGGCCCACATTCCCCCTAAAAAAAATAAAAACAACCGGTGTTGGAGTGGATGTGGGGAGAAAGGGACTCTTCTTCACTACTGATGGGAATGCCGACTGGTTCAGCCCTTTTGGAAAACAATATGGACAATTCTCAAAAAATTAGAAATTGAGCTTCCATTTGACCCAGCAATACCACTCTTGGGAATATATCCCGGAGAGGCAAAAAGGTATAGTAGACATGGCATCTGTATTTCTATGTTCATTGCAGCACTGTTTACAATAGCCACAATCTGGAAAAAAACCAGAGTGCTCCAAAACAGATGACTGGTTAAAGAAACTCTGGTACATCTACACAATGGAATACTATGTAGCTGTCACAAAACATGAAGTCATGAAATTTGCATATAAATGGATCAACATGGAAAGTTATCATGTTGAGTGAAATGAGTCAGAAAGAAAGAGACATACATAGAAAGATTGCACTCATATGTGGAATATAATATATTTGAGAAGTGCAAGTTTGCAGTGATGCAATTTCTGGCAGATATTTCTCTGGACTTAGTTACTAAAATACTAAAATACAGAAACCCAAAACTGTGAGACCACTAGGTGCAGTCACTCGACCTCATACCTCTTCATTCTCAGCAAAGGAAAACAAATTGTCAAATGCTTCCTTTTCAGCAGGTCTGACTTTAAGGGGGAGACTCTCTAAACAATAGTGAGTTTTGTTGAAATATTGAATGCAATCAAAGTGAAAGTAAAGTGAAATTTATCAGTTACACAGGCAAGGGGGGGCTAGGGGTGGTGGGAGGGTCTAGGGGTGTGAGGGGGGCTAGGGGTGTGGGGGGTGGGGTGGAGCTATACTGTTATTCTTGGTGGTGGTATATGTGCACTGGTGAAGGGATGGTTGTTCGAGCATTGTATAACTGAGATTTAATCCTGAAAACTCTGTAACTTTCCACATGGTGACTCAATAAAAATTTTTTTAAAAAATGCTTTGGATTAAAATTCTGAAAAAAATATCATCAGAACTTTGTTTTTCAGAACAGTATAAAGATATAACACATTAACAAATATATATTAATCACCATCAAAATTATTAACCAAAGGGCTGAATTGTACTGTGGATAGGGCTCTTATCTTATATGCAACTGACCTTGGTTTAATTCCTAGCACCATCTATGGTCTCCTGAACTCCATCAGGACTTATCATTAAGTTCCTGTCCACAGGGAGGACCCTTTGTGGGGCTAAGGAGGAGACACAGCCAAATGAACAGACACAGAGCCAGGAGGTTGAGGAGGGAGAGAGAGAGTTTATTCTACTGCAGTTATAATACTTATACCTCTCTGCTGGGAGGGGGTGGTATAGTATGCATGCTTGGACCCCCATAGGAACAGTAGTAGAATGCTGATCAGGCATGGGCATTGGCTAGTGAGAGACAAATGGCGAAATGATAAGATCACAGGAATCCCAAGCAGCCTCTGCTTGACTAGATGATAAGAGCCAAGCTCTGTAAAATGGCTCCCTACATTAAGTTAAGAGCCAGGATTAAGTCCTGAGAACATTTTTTTTTAATTTCTTTGATTTTTTCTTTTGTGAAAATTTAAGAATATTAATGATCAGATCTCTTTTTCAGATGTATGGTTTCTCATCTCAATAAATATGCTACACCTACCATAAATATCTAGCTTTCATCCACCAAGGAGTGATGTGATTTATTTTTATTGAAATTTTACCAGTATTGTACTACAATATTTATTTTACTTAACTTTTTTGGTTTTGGAGTGAAAACTGACAGAACTGGCTGACTATTCCTGGTGAAATGCTCATGAGGTACTCCTGTTATGGTGCTCAGGAATTACTCCCAGCTTGGTACCAATGGACTATTATGTATAGTGCTATATCCGCACTTCCCTAGGCCCAACATCAGAAGTTAATAATTGGTCCATTACCTTAGGTGATTTAGAAACCATTCCAGTTCATCTCCAGCTAACTAACAATAATGAAATCCATTTTGTTCATGCTTACCTCAAATTGAGAGACCTGTGTGCCTTAGTTATAATCACTAAGCAGAGTACACTTTTTCCTGACTAAAACTTTTGGGGCAAAATTGGAAACAAACAAAAAAATGTATGTGGCTTTTGGGCCACACCCTGCAGTGCCCAGGGCTCATTCCTGCTCTCTGCTCAGGGATCATTACTGGTGGTTCCCAGGAGACACACAATGACCAGGAGCAAACTAATCAGTCGTATTCAAGGAAGATGTCATACATACTACACCATCACTTGGTCCTTGAAAATAAAATAATTTGTCTTGTATTCTGGTTATAGTAAAACCTAGTGTACATTTTATGGTCAGAGTCTGAAGGGAAAAAAATAAAGCAAATTAAGTTTGAGAGAAACTATTTTTTTTTTTTTTTTTTTTTTTTTTCAAATTTGCAGTTTAGTTTTATTTTACATTTATGAATTTAAAAATATTGGAAACTTTATTTGGCTTATATATGAAGCATTCCATAATTTTGGTAGACTACCAAAACTTACTTCTCTTGCTTATTTCTTTTTTATGTCCAAAATTTCACATATTTTATTTTATTTTATTTAATGAACAATTATGAGGTACAGTTACAGATTTGCAAACTTTCTTGCTTACGTTTCAATCATACAATGTTCAACCAGTGCCCATTATCTACCACCAATGATCCCAGTATCCGTCCCCGCAACCACACTCCACCCCTTTACCCCACCTCTCTCTATGGCAGGGCATTCCCTTTTGCTCTCTCTCACTCCTTTTGGGTATTGTGGTTTGCGAAAGAGATATTGAGTGGCCGTCATTCTATCTATAGTCTACTTTGAGCACACCTCTCCCATTCTGAGCATGTCCCTCCAAGAACCCTTTCCTTGTTGATCCCTTCTCTAAATGAGCTGCCTTTTCTCTCACATATGAGACCAACTTGCAAGCCGAGGAGCAATCCACCTGGTATTAATCTCTACTATGAGAGAAACTATTTTTACAAAAATGTATAGAACTAATCAAGACAAGATTCCTAGACTTTGCATTTATAAATTTTTTTTGCTAATGTAAGTACAGAAGGTTATCTGATAGGGAATGTCCTAGCCCACCAGTATATGATGCTTAATAACTGGTCTACCTATCAATCTGAAAACAAGAGGTTTGCAGTTGTCCTCTCCTTTCCATTCTCAACCAGGAATTTCTCTGGAGCCATCCTGTTTTATAACCTACTTCTTTTTTCTTGTTCCTTTCTTTGAACAACATTACTTGTAGATTCTCAGAACCCATCACAGTTATTTCCCCTTAGCATTTTCTGCAACAAAGTTACAGAGTGCAAATGTTTCTTTTTCTGACTTCCGAGTATAGTAAAGCTTACTAAAATCATTGATTTCTGCTGTTAGAAAACTACTAAAGATGACTGTTTAGAACATTATAAAAGTCAAAGCAAGACATCCTGCATACTTTTGGAAACCATTAAATGGAGTTTAATGTTGACGTGGCATCGAGCCCTGTACCCTAATATTGTGACATCAATGACAGTTTTAAATCTTGCACTAAATAATAGGCTGAAAGATACCAAATATTTTGTGAACTTTTATTCTGAATTGCTGAAGAAAGCAGAATTTGGTGACAATTTCAGCTGTGCAATCATACTGAGAAGTAGTTTGACTATAAAAAGGGATTTAATTTATCTCCTTCTGGTTGCAGAGTGTATAAAAAAAATGTAAAGAAGTACCAGGTTTTCTTATTCCAGTAAAATCTGGAAGGCCCCATTTGCAATTATTATTTTGCTTAATGACTCTCTTAATAATATATTGCTCTATTTTATTTTAAATTACTACCTGCTGTATATACATACAATAAAAGCAGGCACTTCTGAAGAAATACTATTTTCATGTTCTACAAACCTATAATCACCAAAGATTAAAGACTATTATGCACATGTCAGTCGAGAGGTAGAATAGGAATTAGATTCAGGACATGTAACGTAATGGTTAGAAAATAAGCAGCATAGTATAAGAGTTTGCGCAATAACATGCAACATATGGAAAATCTGAATCTATTTTAATGTAGGATTTATAGCCAATAAATAAGAAATAATAATATATTATAAATATTTCTACTCCACAGTGTTTTTATAAGATAGTATAGAACTTGATTTTTTGACTTAATACAAAAATATTTCTCCTTTAAACTTTAAATTTAGTTTTCTCTTATATTTTGATAAAACGATTAAGAGATTAGACAGAATTTCTGAGTTTGAATTCACCAATTTTAGTAAGACTGTCTAGCAAGAAGAGTGATATAATCTAAAATGGAAGGAATATCTTTTTTTCCCACTAATTTAATTTAAAATTACAGCGTAGTTGTATATGCTGGGCTTGACTTTGAGTATAGAAAGATTTTATTATTTTAAAACACTCTTTTCAGTACAATTTATCAATAGAATATGGTTTTATTTTGGGTAAATGCAGAAAATGTCAATAAAATTTTGGCATAGATTCCACAGTCATTTATTCAAAAATTGCACCACATATCTATTTATTATTATATTCTGACACCATTAGTCAGTCTTGACAACTCTGAACTCACCCTCGCGTTTGCTTTATTAATTTCATGATAATGAAATCACTGAATTTGATTGTGATTTGAAGCTTCGCTTCTTGTGTCTTTGTTAGTCATCTTTGCAATAAAATTTTCTTTACTCAAAAGTTGATGGTATAACTTTTGACTTCTATGTGCACCATTCAATGATACCTTGTGATATAACATTATGGCACCATATCCACAAATTATACTTTATCATAAATATGTGTATCACTTGTATCACTTGTCATCCTGTTGATCTTCGATTTGCTCAAGTGGGTGCCAGTAACTTAGATTAAATAAGCCATATGCATAGAGCCAGATATGGTGCACCAATTTGGCATCCAATTTGCCCTTAGTAAGATCTTAAATTGCCTTAGATCTAGGTTCTAAATTTAAAATTTATGGGGGGGGGCGGGTGGTCTGAATAAAGTCTAAGCATTGGGAAGAGTTTTTAAAATTTCCCAGTCAAAACTTTCAGCTATAGTACAGAATGGAAGTGCTATCTGGAATTTTATCTGACCTAGTGCCTTTTATTTCCATAAATAAAATTGGGGCTTCTAAGGTCTTTAAAAGGGTGGTCTTGGTTCACCGGGCCTTATAAAGTGATAATAATGTAAATATGTTCAAGTTAGGTCACTGCCCTCAAACAATTTATAATCTTCTTAGGAATAATATTTTACAAGAAACAAAGTCTAAATTTACATAAAGGACCATGATATAAAAGTATATTGAGGACCAATATAGTTAGTAAAGGTGTTATTCTGTAGAGATAGATAAGAAATTTCTAGGGTAAGACACTTGACTTAGTATCTTGAAAAAATATAAAACTTTGAGTGGTATAAAAGGATAAATTTGTTATTAAGTATAACACATATGATAAAGAGAAAAAAATAAAACGTATTTTATTGCCAGTCTTCAGAGCTATTTTGGGGATCAATCTTAGGGGTTCACAGATGACTAGCCTGTGCTCTACTTGAACTATCACCCACATCTCAAATAACATGTGTTTTTAACTGGTCTTGGATTGAATGTTAATGAAGCTTAAAGTAAATGACGGAACATGACAGTATCAACTTGGCATAACTGACTTGATCAGAGCTAGAGTCCAAGTCTTCTGCTCTCCAAAACTTAAACCAAAGTGTTTCGATAACATCTCTCTTAGAAAGTCTGTAGCACTGTCATGCTGTTGTTCATCGATTTGCTTGAGCGGGCACCAGTAACGTCTTCATTGTGAGACTTGTTGTTAGTGTTTTTGGCATATCAAATATGCCACAAGTAGCTTGCCAGGCTCTGCTGTGCAGGCAGGAAACTCTCTGTAGCTTGCTGGGCTCTCTGAGAGGGACAAAGGAATTGAAGCCCGGTCAGCCACGTGCAAGGCAAATGCTCTACCCACTGTGCTATAGCTCAAGCCCTGGAAAGTCTGTATAGAAAAATATTCAAAGTTTATATATATTTTAAAATTTATTTAAAATGTTAGTAATATGCAAATCTTAATATTTAATACTTACAAATTATATCTATAATTAAATTTATTAATAATTACATGTGTTCATTGTACACATATAAAGTATTGTATAATAAGACAGTTTCATTGATTTCAAGGTTGAGACTTATTTCAAGTCTTCCAGCAACAGTAAAAGAAGCAACATGTATGAAGTAGGGCTTCCAAATTTAGACAATACTACCCCCAGAGAGTGTTTGCATTATCAATGACAAGGATTTTTTAAATTATTATTATAATAATTATATAATAATAATAATAATTATTATTTTATTAGTAAATCGCTGTGAGGTACAGTTACAAACTTATGAACTTTTTTGTTTGCATTTCAATCATACAGTGATCGTTTACCCTTCCCTTCTCTGGTGCCCATTCTCTTCCACCAATGTTCCCAGTATATCCCTCCCACCACCCCCACCCCATTACCCATCATTTGCATCTGCGGCAGGGCATTCCCTTTTGTTCTTTCTCCTTTTGGGTGTTGTAGTTTGCAATAGAGATATTGAGTGTCTATCATCTTTGGTCTATAGTCTACTTTCAGCACGCATCTTTCAACCTGAATGGGTCCTCCCAGCATCCTCTCCTAGGTGTTCCCTTCTCTATCTGAGCTGCCTTTCCCCAGCATGTGAGGCCAGTTTCCAAGCTGTGGGACAGACTTCCTGGTCAATAACAAGGATATTAGCTGTGGGTACAGTGAAGGTCTTTGAATAGGAGAGGGTGATAGAAGACTAAAGCAGAAGATCGATACATTTTAAAAACCATTCATACATGTTTCAGTTGTTATGTGGCAAAGTAAAAATTGTAGTGATTATGTCCCAAATAATTATGCAAAACACAAGTTTTAAGCAATCAATAGCTAAGTCCACTGATAGTCTTAACTTGATGTTGGCAACTGAGTATGTCATGCAGTGTTGGAAAGTCCTGTATGCATCATTATCAGTACTTGTGTTTAGAAAATGATACTATGAATAGGCAGAACATATCAAATCTAATTAAGATAGTTTCTGAGCTACATAATAGACTGTTAACAATAAAGTGTGAACAATAAGCATTTTAGTATTAATTCATATTCAGTTCAAGCCTTTACAAATTACAGATAATGTATAAAACAAATTGTGTTATTCTTATTTCAATACAAATAAGTTTACATGTAAATATTTTATACATATTTTACACATCTACTTTATACCTATATATTCTAATGCTTATTAAAAACCAAATAGTAAGAGGTATGTATTGACACAATGCTATTTGAAGTGGATAGTCAATATATTTATTATATTTTATTGCAATATTAAAGCAAACGGGGAATTAAATTGTCAAAATCTTCTAACCGTTAACATCTTAATGTATCACATCATCTGTGCTAATTGGTTAATAAGGCATGAATTAATTGTCATTGATATATAAAATAAGAAAGATGCACTAAATAGGCATAAATTGAGAACCTAGAGGAAATATACACTTTTGAACTCTTGTAAAACTCTAAGGTTAAACCAAGATACAACAAAGAGCATAAATAGACCAGGAACTATTAGAAATTGAAGTGGTTATCAAAATTCTCCCCCAAAACCAACAGCTCAGGCCCAGGAAAAATTTGCTCTTAGAAGAAGCAAATTATTTCAGATCTTTAAAGAAAAGATACTTACATTTTTTTTTCAGACTCAGAAAGTTGAACAGGAAAATCTTCCCTCATCAAAACCAAAAGCTTTTCCTGTTTTTTTGCTAATAAACCAACTATTAGCAAATTAAATACAAAGCATCTAAGAAGATTGTACACTGTGACCAAGTGGGAGTTATGCCAGGGTTTCAAGGATGACTTTATATGTGGCAGTCAATTAAAGTATAAGGCATATTTCAAGGAAATATATAAACCACATGATCATTTCAATAAATTCAGAATAACTATTTGACCAGATATGACTCCAATTTGTGATAAAAACTCTCAAAAATGAATATTGAAAGACCTTTCCTTAGTATGTTGGAAAAAATTTGCCACAAACCCAGTTAGTATCATACTCAAAAGTGAAAAATTTAAAATCTTTCTATATTATCAGGCATAAAACAAAGTTCTACATTCTAACCACTGTTAGGATGTATAGTATTATGGCCATAACAAATAGAAAAGCAAGATAAATTAAGGGCATCCAAACATGAAAAGCAGTTATTATTATTTATCATAAGTAATGATATATAATTATTTTATCTTAAATTAATGTTAATATCTTTGTTGTCTGTTATTTAGGTAATAAATTATTTGTTTTGATAAATAAGTTTAAACTTCAAGGTACCTTATTTATAAGAACATCTTTTTTTACTGTTTTGTAGGATATAGGTAGAAATACATGCCCATTAAACAATGCAAATTTGTAACAACATCTTCTGTCTGTTTAAGATGACATGTTTCCACATGGATAAATTAGTATTTTTTTTCTAAAATCTGGGTGTCATTAAGTTAATTCAGGGAACAATAGGTTAATTTAGGAAGCCTCTAATGTACATATTGTCAAGTTGATTATAAATATGTTATTACTATGTGAAATATTAAAGTCTAAAATTTTCTTCCTGGTCTATTGAAAAATTAGTGAAAAAAATTCTTAGTTTAACAATAGTTAAATTAAAAAATCGAAATTCTCTTATTTCATAGGGTGTCTATCAATTAGTGCTCTAATAAATAAAGTAACTTCTTAATTTTTTGGCGGGGCATTGGGATGTCACAACCAACAGTACTCATGAACTAATTCCAGCTTTTCAGCCAGGGATATCAAATTAGTTTAATTAAGGATACTTTTGTACTTCTCCACGCTGCTCTCTTCCTCCTGTGCATTTCTGGCGTCAAGTCATTCCTTATGTTGAGTTCGAGACCCAGGTACACATAGCTGCTACATTCGGAGATGTTCAAAGAGAGCAGCGTGGAAAGCCTTCAAGAGCATCAAAGAAGTGGTTAAGAGGACAAAGGATCTCCGGCTCCAGGCACATCTTTTTGATTCCACCATTCTTCCTGTAGTAACGTACGCCTCAGAGACCTTGGCCCTATGCAAACAGGATGAGAACGCTATTCGAGTATCCCAAAGAGGAATCGAAAGAGCTATGCTAGGAGTATCACATCTCACTCAAGTGAGAGGAGGAATCCGGAGTTCAGACCTCTGTCAACCGTCAAGTATCTGGGACGCTGTCTTGTTTGCCAAAACATCAAAAATCAGGTGGGCCAGACATGTAATGTGATTCAGAGACGAATGCTGGACTAGAGCTGTTACCCATTGGATTCCACGGGACAAAATCAATGGGATGCGTGGCCGCCCACCTATGAGATTGTCAGACATCTTCGTCAAAACCCTGAATGAATGGTTTGAGGCGCTTCCTGTCCTGGAGAGAGCAGATATCTTTGGTCTACACTAGCACTTGACAGGGACAAATAGAGATGTTACTGGCACCCGCTCAAGCAAATCGAAGATCAACAGGAAGGCAAGTGATACCAGTGATTTATACTTTTAAACTTGCTGATATAAATGGAAGTGACAAAACATTACAAAGAAATAATAATAAAAATCTTAAGAGGAGATGCTGGAGAAATGATACAGCTAGCAGGGTACTTCCTTATATGTACCAGACACAGGTTCAGTATAGAGCATCTCAGATCATCTCCCCAACCAGAAGTGATCCCTGATTGCAAAGTCAGGAGAAATCCCTGAGTACTGCCAGGTATGCAATCTCTAAAAAAATCTTAAGGTGGAAAAAATCATTGATTTTCTCCCCAGCATTCTGTAAAGGAGAATTCAGCAATTTAAGATGAGATTTCTTGAACCATATTAATTTCCCACCAAACTATAATAAATTGCAAGAAGTATAGTCATGGAATTTGATGCATAGAATTCAGTCTATATAAAATATAGCTTTACATAACTAACTCTACCTAAGTAATAATTGTAATATTCCTATCAAATACAGTTATGTGCAAGAAAACAATGATTTGAAAGCATAAAACAACTTCTTGACTTCAAGAGAAACTAAACTGGCAGTGATCTTAACTTCCCTGTATGTAGTAGTTAAAATTAAATAACAAAGTATAAAAGCAATGATAGTAAAATTGAAGAGACAAGTACTGTGTACTGTAATGGAAAAATCTTACTTAAAAGCAGAAATGATTACTACTATTAAGAAGAATTATGCAGGAGCCGGAGTGATAGTACAGCGGGTATGGTGTTTGCCTTACACATGACCAACCTGGGTTCAATCCCCAGTATCCCATGTGGTCTCCTGTAAAAAACTAAGGCTCGCTGAGGGGTGCGAGCACTTGCAGGCTCTCCGGGCGGCTCTGTCTCACCACCCACGTTCAGTGCCCCGGAACCGCAGTGTGTGCTGTCGGTCAAGGGCAGGCGACGGAAGGAAGAAGGCCAAACTGGTTGCTCAATCAGTTTATTTCATTCTCTCTCCCTGCTTCTCTCCCGGCTCTCGGTCTCTCTCTGGATCTCTGGATCTGGCCCCCGTGGATCTGGCTCCCATGGATCTCGCCCCCCAATCCACTCTTACAGCCTAGTTAAATCTCCACAGCATGAGGGGGTTGGGGCGTACACATAGGTGTGGTCACCATCAATCAGGTTGAGGTTCCTTTCCCTTAGGGGATGCTTCTCCTAGGACTTAATTCTCTTTCAGCAGGAGGATCCACCCAAGGGCGGAGTCCCATGAATGTGTTTCTCTTCTCCTCAGCCAGCAAACATATAAGAATTCATAATATTAATTATTTTGTATGGACACAATAAGAGATGCATTAAAGCTTATAGAATTGCTCTCCTGGGGCCATCTCAATCTCAGACTACAGTGCTCAGGCCAGATCAGTCTTTCCTATCCCTGGCAGGGTCCCAGTCTCATAATTACTATTGGATCATGACAGCATTTGTCTATGATCAAGCTCTTAACTTATAGTTAAGAATTAGGCACTTTGGCCAGGCCCAGCTCGATGCCAGGGTAGCACATAACTCACCGCTTGCCCTGGATCCTTCCCGTCCCACGTCGGGGACCCTACTTTGGGGTGCTAGGAACTGAGGGCAACTGGGGCTTAAGTGGAGAAAGCAGATGCCCGGGAGGGAATAATATTCGAGGCCAATTAATTCCCAAGTTATAAAAACATAATATTGTCTTCTTGTGTCTATACAAAACAGACATAGCTTTAAAGTAAATTATTCAAAAGGCACAAGAAGAGGAGAAAGGCAATATTAACTTATATAATATAAATTCAGTATCCTAGGAAGTTCTGACCTTACAAATTAGCAGAGTCAGATTAAGGGAAAGCTGTGGATTAACTCTTTTGGGTAAGAGAGCATGGAGAAGTGATTATAGCTAAACAAAAGGATGGGAGAGATTTGGGAACACCTTGATGGGTGTGACTGGGGTAAGCCTAAACTCCGGGGAAAACCTGGACAAGGTACTTGTGGCAAGGAGGGAAAGGACAAAGTAATGTCATCCTACAGTCTCCCAAGAATTGCCAACAGTAATTCCTGAGTGCTTAACTAGGAGTAACCCCTGAGCATCTCTTGGTGTGACTCAAAGAGAAAAAAAAAGACTTATGCAGCACAAATAATGAAAGGCAACTTCAAAATTCAAAATTATTTTCATCCAACCCATAGAGATAGCCCAATACACTAAGCACATGCTTTGCATTTCAGAGTTCCATGTTCATTCTCTGGCACTTCAAGATCACCTGATCCCAATCAGGAATGACTTTCAAACATAGAGCCAGGATACCTTTGGAGCACTGTGTACCCCCCCAATCGAAAATTATTATATTTAACCATATAAACATATGAACATACTTACAAAAATGAACCCTATTCATAAATCTTGATGTTTTTTAGATCCAAAATCTGTTAAAAATTTATATAGAAATATATGCTTTAAATAAATCATTATGAAATTGGTTTGATAAAATTATCGAACTTAAATTGCTATATGCATTATAAAAACTATTTCTTACACTTCCAAATAAAGAGTTAAGGAAATTAGAAAAATTAAAGAAGGTAGGAAGGATGGAAGGAAGGAAGGAAGGAAGGAAGGAAGGAAGGAAGGAAGGAAGGAAGGAAGGAAGAGAGAAGTAAAGAAGAACTTATGACATTTGGGGAAAAATTAATTAAACTTAGTGCTAATTTACTGGCTGAAGTTAGTATATTTTAATAACTAATGTAGAAAAAGATCATTTACAATTTCCAACAAAAGTTGCTTAGTATTAGCATAACTTTATATGAACAAATACACTCAAATATCATTTAACAGTACTTATTAATGGGAATGGAAAAAGTTAGAAAAATAGAAAAAGAGCATGTGACTGTAACATAATCTCAGTGATATATTACCAACCAGAGTCCTGGACAGAAAATAGATATAATTGGAAAGAACATACAAACTAATTCAACTAAATTTACAGATAATGCTGTATACTAGGATAAGTTTCTTCAAAGGAAAAAATATGCGTCACTATGGTAGATATACATATGAAGTCCATGTGTTCACTGTTAAGAAGGAAGCAAGTGAAATAAAACTAAACTAAAAATGTAATAGTAACCACTTAGTGGAGAAAATGATTGATATGGACTGAAAATTACTCAAAACTTGTACGTTTTATTGAAAGGAAAGATAGCTGTGCGCTTTATCAGAAAACAAGAGAAGCAGGTCTTTTGCCATTAAGTTTATATGTGGTCTAATAAGGGTAAATTGTGGTAGTACATCAAAGGTTAAGAAATTTTCTTTCTGTTATGTATTTGTTTGCAAATAACTTTTCTTGAAATTCAGTGTAACCATGATCTAAAATAGAACAAACACAAAAACAAAAAAGTGCACTACTCTGGATACATTTTTTAAAAGTCCAAAAAGATAGAGGACAAAAAAAGCAAGAAAAGTACTTGAAAAGCCTGCCTTGAAGACGACACAAACATTATATTCATTAAATTGCATTACAAAAATGAATGGAAATGGAGAAGTTTCATGCCATTACTTGATATAGAATCAAATAGCTCAAATGGGTTTTGAGATATCTGTTGAAACTTTCTGCCTAGTATCAGACAGATGTGTAAATTGTGCAAGACAGATGCTTTCTTCTTCTGTGCTATTATATAAATAAAAATTATTACATAAATATAAGTATAAATATAAATATGAATGTATATATAATGCATATAATATATAATGACATAAAAATAAATATCAA
The DNA here is from genome assembly GCF_027595985.1 of Sorex araneus. Lineage (NCBI taxonomy): Eukaryota > Metazoa > Chordata > Mammalia > Eulipotyphla > Soricidae > Sorex > Sorex araneus. The sequence continues at coordinate 129,558,660 of NC_073305.1, read as the reverse complement.
CACTTATAATGATATTTTATTTGAGGATTAAATTTTATTTTAATTTCTCAAAGTAATCTCTGTGTTCCAGGCATGTAATAAACATAAATAAATCAAAAACTAGGCCAATATATTTGGTGTCAGTTTTCTAATGTTTGTAATAGTTTTGTTATTATAATTAGTGTTCTCTGTATATTTTGTTTTTATTTAAATTTTAAACTTTAAAAAGTACATAAAATGCTTCATGGATTTTTGTGCCATTACTGTAAATGGGTCATGCTAATCTCCCACAGTTCATACTAATTTTATGTGCTGCCATGTTATGTGCTGCCAAAGCAAGCACTGTAATTATGAAAGATTGATATGGAACAAAAGTGATCTTAATAATTAAGAAAGATGACCTAGAATGTAGATTTATCTTTACTTGGTCATTACTACTATGTTTAAAAAAAACAAACAAACTAATGTGGGTGGAGGGTTAGTATGGTGGGCAGGGGGCTTTCCTTGCAGGCAGCGACACAGGGTTGAATCCCCAGAACTTGCCAGGAGTGATCCTGAGTTCAGATCCAGGAGTAAGTCCTGAGCACTGCTGGTGTGGCCCAAAAAGAAAAGAAAGAGAATAAGAAAAATCATGTGGCAATAATTTTTTTCAAAATTCTGAATTGTATTATGTTTCTACAGAGACAATGTAAGTGCAATTCTCTACCATCACAAATCCTTAACGGAGTTTGATTAACATAAACTAGGCTAGAAACTTTCTGATACATTTAGGTGATTTCTTTTATACTTTATTCAAATGCTTTTTATATTTTGGGTCAATAAAAATAGCTATCTTCAAGAAAATATACAAAACACTGTTTCTTAAATTTTTGATACCTCCTAGAGATCCTTGAAATGTCATTTCCATATTGCTTGTTACATAGCAGTAAAAGGTGGTCACTCAAACAAACAAGAAAAGAATAATTTGGCTTTGTGTCTTATGTATCATACACATTGAAACACACAGAGAAACACAATACAAATAGAATTAAAAGAATTATCATAATCAACATGTATTCAGTCTCATTATGGTTTCCTGGAGTGAAATAATAATATTCAATCTTAGGATGTAAAGAAATAAATAAAAAATAAGATTCATATGAAAATTTTTCAAATTACAAAATAAAACCCTAAAAATTATATTTATTATTCTCTATTTTTTAATTTTTCTGTTTATTTTGGTAATAAACTTTTGATATTTTCAGAATTTAGTTTTATATTTTGGGGTTGGAATCAACTACTAAATATTTTATGTTAAATTACTTATTTTCTTAATTTTCAGAAGTATTTTTTTCTGTCAATATGAGGGCTAAAATCTCAGGGCTGAGACAAATGGAGACATTACTAGCTTGAGCAAATTCATGAACAACGTTATGACAGTGATACAGTGACAGTGATTCTTATTTCTAATTGAAAGGCTGTTCAAAAGACTTACCAATTCTGAAGATTACATACATTTACAAATATTGTTATAAAAGTGCTTAGTATAAGTTACAAATATAGTGTGAATAATTCAAATTAAGGATTCTTATTAAATTAAGGATTGCTTCCTATTTCTTATTTAATTGAGGATTCTTTCCTATTTTCTATGTCCCATTGGATAAATATTATTTTTGAATTATAAAAATAACTGAAAAATAGATAAAAATATAAAATATCTTATTTTTATGGAATGAAATATAACATTTACCCATTATTTATTAGAAAAATACAATTTTGCATATGTGTCAGCTGGTATATTAGGCAAATTTATATTCATTTTAACAGTAAATGTATGTTAGACTTCCTAATAACTATACTAAAAAGTAAAATATTCAATTGAGGATTCTATATGAATATAAAATGTACAATCATTTTATAAGATATGTTTTACATACAAGATACAGTATTCCTGCTGAAATTATTGTTGTTTTGCTTTAAGTTGTATGTTAAAAAAACTTGAAATCAATAAGGATTTTATTTTAGATTACGTGATGCTTCTAGTATATTATCACAATATCGATTTGTCTTTTTTTCTGAAAATCATCTAAATGGCATTATCTATTTTAGAATAAACATTTGACTACACAAATACATGGTAACATTTTGATTAATAATAGGACTCTATTTAAAAATTTAACAATGAATTCTAACTCAATATGTATTTATATGTAAGGTACCTGTAATCTTGCACTTATACTAGGTTTGTGCAGCAACATATTCACCAAAGTCAACTCGACATGATTTCCAAAAAATAATTTATTTATTGAAATAATTTAATTTTTCTGGAACTGATTTTGTTGCTGTTATTGTTTTTTGGGAGTTTTCTGTGGTCACACTCAGCTGTAATCATGGATTACTCCTGTATATGCACTCAGGGATCAGTACTAGTAGGTTTTGGGGGACCACATGGGGTTCCTGGGATTGAACCCAGGTCGGCCACATGGACGGCAAGCCCCCTGTACTATTTCTCTATCCCTGGCATTTTATCTTTTAAAAAGATAATGTCTGTCTATAGTTGAGTATACATTGTCTGAGAGTAGTCCCCAAATACACTGGGTGTGGCCAGAAATCAAAACAAACAAACAATGCAGCTTCAAAAGTGAACAGATGTTCAAAAATGCTTTGTCAGGGAACCAAACTTAAATTAATTGTACTCTACTTAGTTGCTCTGAAAAAGTACAGGGCATAATATTAAATTGATTACAGGAAATACTATAGTGCAAGAGATACGTTTGCTTACTTATTAGGTCTCTGTCAACTTTATAAAATTATTTAATATCTCTACTGTGAATTGCTCATATTTAGCAGGAAGTCTTAAATAGAAGGGTTATATTTACATAAAACAAATAATACATGAACTGTACACAGTTTTAATTTCAACTTTCCTATATTTACTTACTGAACAAGATTTTTTTTATTGAATCACCGTGAGATACAGTTACAAAACTTTCATATTTGAATTTTAGTCATACAATGAACTCCCATCCCTCCTCCAGTGCACATTTTCACCACCAATGTCCCAAGCATCTCCCCCCATCCCAACCCTCCCCCTGCCTAGGGCAGACAATTTCTTCCATATTCTCTCTCTACTTTGGTGCATTAATTTTTTAAAGATATTTTAAAGCCACATAACCACAATATTTTAATCTATGTATTCACTGTAAATGTTTTATACATCTGTTATTTTTTAATTCTAGCTTCAAATATTAATAGTTTGATCAAATATATAGTAATTAATGTAAAAGTGAGGAATCTGGGTATTATCAGCAAGTTGATTATGGAATTTTTGATAGCTTCTACTTAGACACTAACCCAAGACTACAAAAACCACACATAAATCCAAAGTAATGAAAATATCACATATATATGTTCAATATTCATCATAATTTCTTAAAATCAAACTTTTTAATGATGTGCATTTCTGCAGACAACTACTGGGAATAACTCAAAGCCTGGTACTTAATGCTGATTCTAACTCAAAATGACTGGAAAAAGACAGGATTGTATCATATTGGATGGTATCATGTGATTACTGAACTGTCATTGAATTAGCTGTGAGGTGCAGTGACAGGTGTATTTGAGCTGTAAGCAGTATCAAATATATCCAAAGAACTATGCAGTAATAAAGCAGGGGAAAAAAAGATCTTCTTTCTCAATGTAATATTCACTTCTGCCTTAAATCGGAAAATATACACATGAGTGTTTCACCATACTGACAATCACATGACAGAAGTTGGTTAAGTTTATGCTGAAGCAGCCCCTGGCATGACTCTAAATTTAGTCATCTGAACTGCAAAGACACTGCTGATGAAGCTCTCAAGTTAGTTTGCACAGTAATCCAAATATTATCTCTAGGCAACTTCTAAGTAGATATTCAAGCCAAGATTCACCAACTTCCTTGGTCAACTTTTTTATTGACCTCAACTTGTCTATGCTGTAACATAATTTAAGTTAATTCTAAATTCATGTATACACACTGCCAAAATAACAACTCATCATATTTCTATCTTGCTATCAAAGTTAGAATAAAAGTTGAAAAAAATTAAAGTTCAAGGAATTAACTACTACATATTTTCCAGTAGTTTATCATCCCTTTATCCCAAGAAAAGAGTATCTCCTAATCTGAATCACATAAATTCATTGTGTACAACTTTCCTTTATATTTAATATAAAATATTTCTGAAAATTTACAATTCATGGTATTTAAGTTATTGAGAATTTTTTTTGCTTTTTATGAATGCATAATTACATTCTATTTTCCCTTTACAATGAAAGCAGTCATACAACTTGTTTGATAATGCAGTGTGAGTTTAAGTGTTGTGACTCTTATGTGATAAATCTCTAAACTCACTGTGGTATTTACCATACTGTTTTATGCATTTCTTTCTGACACTCTAAGCTACTTTACATATAACAAGCTAGTAAAATTGTATGATATAATCATATGGCATATAACCAATTGGTGGAGTTCATTCTACTTATTTTGTAATTCATCTGCTTAATTGAGAAGTTCTATAATGTTTATTAACTGATAAACTTTGTTTATAGTATTAACTTTATATATGACATCTCATTATAAATTGTACTAATAGTTGAATAATGTATATTTGTGTTTCCATAGTAGGTAATACTTCCCATTGAAGGACAGACATAATAGGAAAGATACTAGTAGTATACAGTATAATTCTGGGGATGCTTTCCTGTTCATTTAAAGAAGAGATATTGCTATGGGGATACTGAATATATTGTTTTCTGAATAGTGGGTGATTGAGCTTGGTAACCTCTAGTAGAGATGGAGTATAATATAATTACCCATTTATCTGATGATTAACTTTGACTTTGGGTTGCATTTAATTTTTTAAATTAAAAGTAAAGCTTTAGGAAACTAGGAAGATCAAATAAAGACCAGCTATGTAACTGTGGAATCCTGATTCAATACTGACAGTGCATGGTGCCCCAAATACTACCAGATGTGGCCCCTGAATGCAACCAGGATGTATGTGATAGGTCCACATCACTGGCACAGCAGGATCGGAGAGGTAATGCATTATTCATGCTGGCACTGAACTATCTGGCTAGGAAAACCAACTATTTTCCTAATGTTCCCAGGACTTTCTAAGTACTGTGCGTGCACACACACACACACACACACACACACATCCCCAGACACAAACACTTTATTGATATGTATGTATTTGTCTTTGCATGGTTATCTGTCTTTGTTATTCTTGGACAAATGACTACACTACTGATCTATTATATATACATATATGTATATATATTTGTAATATTTAGATTTCAAATTGTAGCATAAGAAACTTCCTGGTCTTTCATATTCTCAAAAAATCATTATAATACACATTCTAATATTCACTTTTATAACTAATAGAGACTTTGAATATAGTTTGACATATATTTGTCATCTAATATCTTTTCTGGTGAGATATAGGTTCAAATTGTTCCCTGTTTTATAGTACTGCCTGTATATTATATTGCATTTTAAAACTTATTACCTAATTTGAGAATTTTTAGATATACCAGATATAATTTCTCTTACTCATGATTTGCAAACATAATAATATTGTATTCTTTTTTTTTTTTTTTTGCTTTTTGGGTCACACCTGGCTATGCACAGGGGTTACTCCTGGCTCTACACTCAGGACGTACTCCTGGCAGTGCTCAGGGGACCATATGGGTTCTGGGAATCAAACTCGGGTCAGCCGTGTGCGAGGCAAACGCCCTACCCACTGTGCTATTGCTCCAGCCCCCAATATTGTATTCTTGAAGTGTTTTGTAAGGTAGGAGATTGTTTTTAGAAGTTAGATTTCTAAAATTTTTAAGACATCAATTTTAGGGATTTTCACATATTATGCTTTTTGTTGTATCTTTGAGAAATATTTTCTAAGCAGAATATAATTAACTCTCCTAAGATGTTTTAGTAGGACATGATTCTTTTGAGATGTTTTGATTTCCAATCAACATATCATAAAATTGATTTTTTGCTTATAGACTTCCAGTTTATTTTAAAACAAGATGTCAAAACACTACTTTTCTTCAATGTCATGATTTAAAGCTTAACTAAATAACTGATACGACATGGCAGATTATTCCTTAACTTTAGTCTATTGATTTGATTGTCTGTGTTCTTCAAAATATCAGATAGTTATAATTACTGTAACTTTATAATATGTTTTGAAAACATTAATCCATAAATGTCCATCTCATTGCCAAGGCTGTTTTAAGGAGTTTCAATCTTTTGCATTTCCATATGAATCTTAGAATCAGCTTGTATTTACTTAAAAAAAATTTTCCTAGAATCCTAACTAAATTGTTTGAATCTCCATATCAATTTGGTCATTTAAAATTTACTATTAGTGTTTACTTTGGGAACTTTCATATTTTAAAATTACTGTCTTTACAATTTATGGGATAAAAGTTTAATAAATATTTCAAAGTACTTATTAAATCATTTTAAGGACTGTGTCAATTTTGGTTTACTTTCTCTTCATTTTCTTAGTTCATTACTATAAACTACAATACCCTGCTTTCTTGAATGACACTAGTATCTAATTTTGTGCCTCACATGATGAATTTTGCATTATTTACTTTGATATTTTGAGATTTCAATAAATGTTCTGAATCTTTATTCTGATGTTCAGTTAATCTATTTAAACAAAATTTGTTCCTTTCTGGATTTTATTTTATGATTGCTTAGGTACCTGTGTAGCAGAGTTCATAATGTTAATTATTTCTCATTAATGAAATATGGCCTTCATAAATTTTTTTCATATGTTGCTTCATGAATTATGAATTTCACTAGTTTTCGTCTCCCAAGTCAGAATAGACACTACTTCTATGTGAGCATTGTTTGCTGTTCTTTCTTATCCTTTTGAATAGTTCTCTACTACTTAGGCATACATATTGATAAGGTTTCTTCTTTTAATAGAAATATTCTTTCTCGCTCTCTTTCAATTTTTCTGATCATTTGACAGTGAAACTGTCTCCTGCAGTCTCACTGTCCTCTGGCATCAATGAAACAATGACTTTCCCTCGAGAAAGTCATGGACCTGAACATAATGAGCTTCTCAAAATTAACTGCTGGAGAAAATCTGATTGGATTAGGAAATTAAATAAGTAAAAAAAAGTAAAAGATCTTAACCTGATTTTTTGTTTGTTTGTGTTTTGGGTCACACCTGGCAATGCTCAGGGTTTACTGCTGGCTCTGCACTCAGGAATTACTCCTGGCGGTGCTCAGGGGACAATATGGGATGCTGGGAATCGAACCCCCGTTCGGCCGCGTGCAAGGCAAATGCTCTACCTGATGTGCTATGGTTCCAGCCCCTTAACCTGAAATTTTGATGTCATATGCCTGAATTTCACTGCATATACCAGAGCATTCTGCACAAATCAAAATATCACCTTCCAGGGATTATTTCAGGTCTTTCTCTTTATGGATGGACAAAGATATACAAATACAAAGAAAATAAAATAACAATTAAGTCATTTAATATCATGACCATTTTTGCTTATTTGGATCTCTACACAGCAATTCTCAGGGCCTACTCCTGGTTATCCAATCAGGGTTTCCTCCTGGTGATGCCTAGGGAATCATGAGGTGAAGAGGATTGAACTCTGTCTGAGCATGCTCAACTAAGTACCTTTCCCTGTAGTATCTCTCTAACATCAATGTACTGAAAATTTAATATACATCCTATTTATCACATATTCATTTTCTACACAAACACTATATCTGAACCTTTTACAGTAGTTACGGTGCCTACAATATAGGTATCAATTAAGATTTTTTTCTCTTGTTTTTATCTAAAATCTAATATAGAGGTCATTAATATGGCTAAATATAACCAAAACTTGCACTGAAGAAAAGCACACAAACAACAGCTGCAATTAACAATAGCAGCAGTAGTTAAAGGACTGGAGCAATAGCACAGCGGGTAGGGAGTTTGACTTGCACGCGGCCACCGACCCAGGTTCTATTCCTCCGTCCCTCAAAAAGCCCTGCAAGCTACAGAGAGTATCCTGGCCACATAGCAGAGCCTGGCAAGCTACCCATGGCGTATTTGATATACCAAAAACAGTAACAAGTCTCACAATAGAGACGTTACTGGTGCCCACTCAAGCAAATCTATGAACAATGGGACAACAGTGCTACAGTGCTACAATTATAAGAAATCAACCTTCGTAAGAAACTCTTGGCTTTGTCAAGGGTTTTGGAGATTCTCCACAGATTGTGGAGCTCCTTCTGGTTATGCATGTGACCATTCACTTCCTGGGACAGGCTGTGCTCTGTTTACTAACCAAGAATCACAGAAGGGAAAAATATTGAACAAAGACATACATTCAACTATACATTGACTACATTGACTAACTCTGCCAAAGTTATGATGGACAGAAATTAATGGGATAATTCAATATAATTTGTTTTAGTTTATTTATCATCAGATTGTTCTTTTTGAAAAACTAGGCATTTAACTATAATTCCCTCTAACTTCTTTAACATCAAGGAGAATTGTTACATCATATACTTTTTAAATATAAGAAAAGATGGTTAATATTGCATATTATATCTCACACAAATCACCAAATTATGTATGAAAGCAGTCCCTAACAACTTTATTGGATTTTCCTTCTATCCCCAGATGATATAAAGTCTATCACAGGTCTCCGACTCAAGTTTGATTAAACATGGTTCCCTGACCCTTGCCAGGGATGATCCTGGGTGTAGAGTCAGGAGTAAGCCCTGAGCAACACCAGGTATGGCCTCCCCTCCAAAAAAAAAATAATACCACTGGTCTGCTGAAGAAAATCTCTCAGGTCCGCATGGGATACTGTAAGGAGGTTTTTGTGCCAATTTCCTTTAACAGACCCCATGCCAGAGACCTGAACATTCAACCTCTTCAAGTGCAGTGCAAAGTAGTATCAACTTTCCTAGATGCTGTTGACCTCAGACTTAAGATTCCTTCTCCTGAGGTAGTTGAGAGTAACTATGTTTACATTGTTTTCACAGTATAGGTAACATTGTAAGAACTGGCTTTATAAAATTATTTGTATGTAGACCTTGAGTATAACTGAGAAAACAAATCATAAAACATATTTATAATTAAAATATATATATCGTTAAGGTCAAAGTCATAGCACAGTGAACAGGGAATTTGCCTTGCATGCAGCCAACATGGGTTCAATCTCTGGCATCCCATAAGGTCCCCAGAGCTCCACAGTAATTCCTGAGCACAGAGCCAGGAATAACCTCTGAGCATCTCTGATATGACCCAGGAAAACTAAAATAAGATAAAAGCATGGGTATGCACTAATTTTAGTGGATAAGCAGTAATGAATGACTTACTTTGTATTCATTACTATGCATCTATAAATTAAAATATATTCAATTTAAATATATTAAATTCACTTCAAATACTTGAGAATGAATTGTAAAAACGTTGATTTTTAAAACAAAAGCATGGAAATGTATTCATTTAAATAGAAATTATTAGTTACCAAGTTGAGATAAAATGACATTAGGATACACCTACCAATGAAACAGCCATTTCTTAGCATTTTGCCCTTTCTTTGTCATAATTTTATTTACAAAATCGAAAGGGGACTAAATAATAATAATAATATGGCACATAAAATTAATATAGCATATAAAAATAATTGTGACATACAATTGCTCCTATTGGCTGATTAGTTTTTCAGATTTATTTCAATATTATACTTATCTCCCACCAAATAACCATTATAGGAAATATTATTAATATTTTTAGTAAGTAATCTTTAGTTTTATGTATGTAGTCTGTGTAAATACAAATTATATAGGTCTAGGGCAACAGTTCTATTAAAAAGTTGGCTTATAAAATATATGTGTACTCAAGGAAAACTTTTTGATGATGATGTCTTTTGCCTGTCTAAATGTATGTTAAAGTGTAACTTCATTTTAAATGTAACTTAAACTTCATTAAAATGTAACTTTGTAATGAATTTCATGCAGTATTTAATGTTCATCACTGTTTTTTATTGTGAGTTTATTATAAAGGCACTAGGAAATAGCATAGTTGACTCTGAATTCTTAGTTTCACCCCTAGGAAAAGAAGAAATTTTAAAACAATTCAAGTTATGAAAACACACCACTCTGTCAGTTCTAGGTTTTGGTCTTAGAGAAAAAAAAGCAATTTGCTTTTTAATATAAAATACAGTTGAAAATACAATAGATAGTTCCTGTGGTTATGAAACATACTGTTAGAATTTCAGATTTTTGGAACTTGTCATAGATTTCAGTAATTATTTCTACTTTCCTCCAAATCTGTCAAAACAATTTTTTAAGAACTCATTTAATCTATCTAATAGTCTTCAGATTTTATCTTATTCAATAGTAAGATAGCTCAAGTGACAGATTATATTGTTACATTTTAAGTATTTTATCTTTTTTTCATCTTCATGTCTACCTCTCTCTTATTCCTGAATTCCGTTAATAAAATTGCCATTCTTTCTGTCACTAGAATAAAAACCTTAAAGTGAGGTTTGACCCCTCACTCACCCTCTAACCTTTAAATAATTGAATGTCAATTTTTGACAATTCTACTTCCTTATTCTTTTTCTTTACTACTGCCATACTCCGATATTCAATACTTTGTATCTATTTTCATGGTGTATTAAATATCTTCCATAATTCAAAAATATATTTATTGGTTATTGACAGATTTTTCTTTGAAAATTATGTCCCTACTCTTCCTTTTCAAGAATGCACAATTGTCCGTTGGATAAAGCAAAATAAATTGCATAATTTTCAACACTTCATTTAAGTCATTGAACAGTGTGATTACAGCTCAACTTTATGTTTCTATTTTATTAATTGCAACTATTGAATGTTATGTCGTTAGAAAAAAAATACATGTTACAGCCATTTTTTTCTTTTATGCTAAATTTAGCAGTGTGCAGGACTAACCCCTAGATTTGTACTCATGTATCACTTCGGGAGGTGTTTAGGGTACAGTATGGAGTGTTAGAATTGAACATCAGTTAGCAGTATGTATTATCTTTTCTCCATCGAAACAGTTTTAGAGTTAAATTAAAGAGATAGTCCAGCTGTTAAGATACTTGCCTTTACCCTCCAACTGGGCTCACACCTCCAAGTGTGACTCCGCATCCCCACCAAAAATTAAAGAAAAAAAATTGAAAATGTAAAAGGCACAAAAACCAAAATATACTTGACTCACAATTTTATTATGAAGAAACAACTTGTGCCACAAATAGTTTCTAGTGAAGGAATATAGCAAACATCATTATGTACAGGTATAATATTTTATTATTCTCATTGACGTAGTTCTCCTTAGAAAGAGCTATTTTATACTTATGATGACTGTAAGTTATTTTAAAACATAAATTAATCTTATTCTATGCTATTCTTAATTTGTGAATTACATTTACAACTATGTATTATAATGATATATATTTGGAAAATATAAAATTATTTAAAAATTAGGTGCAGGTTAGTATTTATATATTGATTTATGAGTTCTTATATACCTGATTTATATTTTCTTGAGAGAAGTTGATTTAATTGTTCAAATAGTTCTGTTTTCAAAGCAAAAATCAATGTAACATTTTACAATTTTGATAGATTTCTGTTTTATTAAACATTTTGTTGATGTTATTGTTGTATCTTTGGGCCTCCTTGGTGGTAATTCATCTGTATGCTTCCATTAAAATCTGCATATGTAGTACACATGATAAATTTTAATTTCTGCTATAAAGGCACATATTTCAGCTGGACTACAGAAGAATCATTCCTAGAAATATGGAAGTCTAATGATTGACGAACATGACACTCCTTTCAGAACTCCCTTTGAATCTGTATTGATGACACTATTTGCACCATTAGGAGTTTGTTGCAGACCCATTATTCACTGAAGATGTCCCTCAGAGTATCATGTAAGGCTACCCGACTTTTTAAAAACTAATAATCAAAATTTAAAAAATTCTATTTTTTTGGTAATTCTTTTCATAAACATGCTTTTCATATATATTTACACCATTTGGAAGATTAGGTTGACATGCTTTAAAAATTAATTTTAATTATACTATCAAATATGATTCTTGTGGGCTATTCATACAAATTATTGATGCATTTCAATACAAACAATAACATTTAGATGAGAGAAAATGAACACATAATTCATAATATTTTAGTGTGCCACTTAAAATAGATGACTATAATTTTAAAACCACCACTTGAAAATTAAATAAGAATATAGCTTTGTCGCAATGGGTTAGCCACCAGAATACAGGTGTCGTGAAAAGTACAGTTAAATGCAAGCCAAATGAGAAAAGAAAAAACTCACATCAGCATCACTGTCATCAGAAACGTAGACTCCTGCAAGTCCACCGCCACTGGCCACATGATATACAAATGTGTAGGCATCCACAAAAGAGCCATGGAGGAATTTGGGAAGGCGAGGGCCAAGATGGCAAGTAAGCTTGCGTCTTGGGAAAGCTGAACTCGGCGGAATGTCAGCATACTATCACCATTGATATTGCCCTGTGAAAGTTCGAGACCAGCAAGTGCTACATGACCGGCATTGATGCCCCAGGACAGAGAGACTTTCAAATAGATGAATTCAGGCACCTCTCAGGCTGATTGTTCTCTTCTATTTGTTGCTACTGGTATGGGTGAATTTGAGGCTATCAAGAATGTGCAAATCTGGGAGTATTTTTTTTCTGTTTCCTTTCAGATTTGACCACTCACTTAGTAGTTAGTACATCATTGCATTTATTTCTCTAGTCTCTATATCACAGAGCACTTAAACAATGAACAATGTCTACAATTATGAACCTTGTTCTTCTTATTCTGATTTTAGTAGGCCACTGATTTTTGATGCTAATTATCCTTCATATAACTTTATGTAGTATAAAATTTTGTATTCTACTTTTAAGTTAATCTAAGTTACTTTATTACTATGGAGAAGAAAATCCCAGCATTGCATCGAGCCAGAAGTTAACCCTGAGAAAGATTCCAAAACAAAATTTACTGATTTATTCATTTATTTTTGAATCACTGTAAGATACACAGTTATAAATCTGTTCATAGTTTGTGTTCCATAATCCATCCCTCCATCAATGTACATTTTCCAACAACAATGTTCCCAGTTCAAGTAACTAAATTTAACTTTCAGATTATGAAGAAAAAAATGCTTGACCCCTTTTGTTGTCTACCCTCCCTCTTTGTAATGAGTAAACTTTTTATACTGAGTATTTTATACTGATTATTTTATATTGAGCAAGGCATGATATTTACTTTAACTTCACAACTTTACAGTGTATGTGTAGTATTGCTATATACTTTTTGTTTAAAAGTTGGTGACCTATCACCTGAATTATGTGTTTAAATATATGTGCATTCATGGATATAAGTATATATTTATTTAATATAGGTTTTTAATTAAGATATTATAAATAATTATCTTAATATTACTTATCTCAGCCCTCAGTAATTATTTACTTTCTTTTCTCATCTTGGTTCAAGTAATTCCCTCGCTAATTCAAATGATCTTAGCTATTATTATCAATCATTCCATTTAAATAAATTCCAGTGGATGTCATAAGTTGTCAGTTGTTATATAATACTTTTATCTTGCCCTGAGTTTCATTTTATTATAGTCATTAAAAGTAAAGTTATCTAATTAAATTTGAACTATAAAAGATCAGAATAAATTAATGGCCCTGATCCTTTTTATTTTCTTCAAGCAATACTAGTATAACCATATTTTACATTATGCAAATATTCCAGATGTTCAATTAATTTATTTTAGAAGAATATAAGTAACTAGATCTTCCATAAATTGGATGATACTTTTCCTCATTTTTTATCTTCTCTGCTGTTGTAAGGATAGCAATAGCACAGCGCGTAGGCATTTGCCTTGCGCACTGCCCACCCGGGTTCAATTCCTCTGTCCTTCTTAGAGAGCTGGGCAAAGTATTGAGAGTATAACTCCCACATGACAGAGCCTGGCAAGCTACCCAAGGCGTATTCAATATGCCAAAAATAGGAAAAACAAGTCATACAATGGAGACATTATTGGTGCCCACTCGAGCAAATTGATGAACAATGGGACAACAGTGCTACAGTGCTGTTGTATAGGTTGATAGCAAGATAAAAGTTAGAATTGGTGATAGAATGTAAGTAAATGATAACATAGATTGATAGGAATATTATCTTACTTGTTTTCTTATATTGCCTCAATATTTTAAAATACCATTAGTGCTTTCTTTGTGTTTTTAATTTAAAAAAAATCACTTCTTAATTTTGTTTTAGATTTGGTTTTTTTGTTTGTGTTTTAGAGTCACAACTTTTGATTGTCAGGTATGCTACTTGACCCCATTCCTAGAAATGTTCAGAGATCCATGCAGTGTGGGGATCAAGCCCAGAGCTATCTGAATATTTTGCTCTGTTTGTGCAAAAGAAGGAGCCAGTTTTTTAAAGCCATCTGGCAAGTTTTAAATGAAGGTGGAAAGAAAAATCATGTCTATGACTACATTTCTGTAACTTGCTTTTTGTAAGAATCAAATTCCAATTCTACAGAGGTGATTGAATAAATGCATTCTAATTTTGATTTAAAAGTTATCTCCTTTGGGTAAATACAGATACAACATATTTCACTGACTGTAAAATAAGCAGCTTAGTCTTTAGAACTCAATGCTTTATGTACATGGTGTCACTAGTCTGACCAGGGCATTGGAAGCCAAAGCTTTACTTCTGGGGCAACCTAAGACAGGCAAGACCCCTGCTCTTGGACCTGAGGCTGCTGGATGGGTCGTTCACAGCCTTGCGCTCGACTTCCTATAAAACAAGAAGGGGGAGAAGTTGGGAGTAAAGCCCCTTTTGGTCTGCTTTGAAGTGTAACACTAATCCCTGGCTCAGCGGGCAGATGTGTTGGGAGAGAAACACCTTTTGGTCCGCTTTGAAGGGAAGCCTGTTGCAAAGTATATCACAGTTCAACGTTACCTGGGAACAGGATGTTTGGGTGAAGATGTGACCCTATCTATAAAATACATGTTTGTTCACTTCCATCCCACATTTTTTGATGGGGTTGGGAGTTATCTTCTTTTAGAGTTCAACCAGTGCCTTGTATATCCTTGATATCAACCCCTTATCAGATGTGTATTGGGTAAATATCCTTTCCCATTCTGTAGACTGTCTTTGTATTTTGGTCACTGTTTCTTTTGAGGTGCAGAAGCTTCTTAGTTTAAAGTAGTCCCATTTGTTTATCTGTTTTCACTTGCTTGGCCAGTGGTGTGTTATTTTTGAAAATACCTTCAATGTAGTGGAGGGTTTTTCCAACCATGTTTTCCATGCACCTTATGGATTCTGGTCTGATGTTAAGATCTTTAATCCACTTTGACCTGACTTTTGTACATGGAGTTAAGTAGAGATCTAAGCCCATTTTTTTGCATGTTTCTGTCCAGTTTTGCCAGCACCACTTGTTTAAGAGGCATTTCTTGTTCCAATTCACATTTTTTGCTCCCTTATCAAAGATTAGATGATAATATATTTGAGGGTGTGTGTCAGGATATTCAACCCTGTTCCATTGGTCTGCGGCTCTGCCTTTGTTCCAGTACCATGCTGTTTTAATTATTACCACTTTTTAGTATAGATTGAGGTTAGGGAGGGTGATTCCTCCCATATTCTTTTTCCTAAGAGTTGGTTTAGCTATTCGTGGGGGCTTATTGTTCCATATGAATTTCATGAATGTTCTCTCCATTTCTTTGAAGAATTTTAAATTTCATGAATGTTCTCTCCATTTCTTTTTTTTTAATTTTATTTTTTATTGAATCACCTTGTGGAAAGTTACAAAAGTTTCAGGTTTAAGTCTTAGTTATACAATGCTCAAACACCCATCCCTTCACCAGTAAACATATTCTACCACCAAGAATCACGGTATACTTCCCCCCCTCCCCCCACCTCCCCAGCCTCCCACCCAGCATGTGTAACTGGTAAATTTCAATTTACTTTCAATTTACTTTGATTACATTCAATATTTCAACAAAAAATTCACTATCATTGCCTTGGAGTTCCTCCCCCCTAAAGTCGACCTGCTGAAAAGAAAGCATTTGGTAATTTGTTTTCCATTGCTGAGAATGAAGAGATATGAGGTCAGGAGGCTGCACTAGCAGTCGCACAGTTTTGGATTTCTGTATTTTAGTATTTTAGTAACTAAGTCCAGAGAAATATCTGCCAGAAATCGCAACATAGTGAGCTTGTATATCTCAGCAACTTTATATTCCACATATGAGTGTGATCTTTCTATGTCTATCTCTTTCTTTCTGACTCCTTTCACTCAGTTTGCTCCATTTCTTTGAAGAATTTTCTCAAAGAAGAAATTCGAATGTCTAAACAACACATGAGAAAATGCTCTACATCACTAATCATCAGGGAGATGCAGATTAAAACAACAATGAGATACCATTTCACACCACAGAGACTGGCCCACATCCAAAAGAACAAAAGCAACCTCTGTTGGCATGGATGTGGGGAGAAAGGGACTCTCCTTCACTGGTGGTGGGAATGCCGACTGGTTCAGCCCTTTTGGAAAACAGTATGGTTGCTTCTAAATAAATTAGAAATTGAGCTCCCATTTGACTCAGCAATACCACTCCTGGGAATATATCCTGGAGAGGCATAAAGATATAGTAGAAATGACATCTGCATTTCTATGTTCATCACAGCACTGTTTACAATAGCCAAAATCTGAAAAAAAAAAACCAAAAAAACAGAGTGCCCAAAAACAGATGACTGGTTAAAGAAACTTTGGTACATCTACACAATGGAATACTATGCAGCTGTTAGAAAAAATGAAGTCATGAAATTTGTTTATAAGTGGATCTACATGGAATGTATCATGTTAAGTGAAATGAGTGAGAAAGAGAGGGACAGACATAGAAAGATTGCACTCATCTGTGGAATATAAAATAACATAGTGGGAGACTAACACCCAATAATTGTAGAGATAAGGATTAGGAGGTCTGCCCCACAGCTTGGAAACTGGCCTCACATGCTGGGGGAAAAGGCAGCTCAGATAGAGAAGGGAACACTAAGTAGAGGATGTCAGAAGGACCCATTCGTGTTGGAAGATGCGAGCTGAAAGTAGACTATAAACTGAACATGAAGGCCACTCAATACCTCTATTGCATGTACATATGAAAAACTACAACACCCAAAAGGAGAGAGAACAAAGGGGAATTCCCTGCCATAGAGGCAGTGTAGGGGGTGGCGGATGGGGTGGGGGTGGTGAGAGGGATACTGGCATCATTCTTGGAGGTGAATGGGCACTGGTGGAGGGATGGGTAAATGATCACTGTATGAATAAAATGCAAACACAAAAGTTCATAAGTTTGTAACTGTACATCACAGTGATTCTCTAATAATTTTTTTTTAAAAAATGTTTGTTTTGATCACCCTGTGTATGTGACCAGTTGCACTCTCCCACAGCCCTCCTCAACCTATATAAAGGCTTGATGTCCCTCAATAAAGTGGATCTGTTTTACAGGACCCCACCGAGCTCGTCTGCTTATTTCTCTTTTCTTGGAGGAAGCGGTGGCAAGGTTTGTTCTTTTCCCCCGAGTCTTCCCCTTAGCTGGAGCGAAGCTCAGCCCTGTCCTCAGGACTCTGAATGGCGGGCCCTTGCTGGACGAGAGAGTACCCTGAACAGAGACCGGGAGAAAACCCCAACAGCAGCAAGTCCTCATTTTATTGAACTATGTCTCTGGTTCTACTGGAGGTTTTGTTTGTTTCTGAGCCACATTGGTGATGTTCTTATTCCTGGCTCCATGTCACACCTGAAGAGCTATAAGGACCATGCATGTTCCTTGGGATTGAATCTTGGTTCGCGTATGCAAACAAGTGCCTTATCTGCAATACTGTCACCCAAGCCCATAGAATTTTTTTAAATGTGTGCATTTGGGCAGGGAATGTGGCTAAGTTGTAGAGTTCATCTGTTGCATATGTGAGGCATTGAATTCATTCCTAGGCCACACACACACACACACACACATTCAGGTATTTGTATCATAAAAAAAGAAAAGGAGAATTATAACAGATAACTAATACCAGATTTTAATTTTGAAAAATCCTTAGAATAGATAGACTTATACTTATTTAATTATGGTTCCTATGTATACTTTATTGGAGCCCATTTATTTACAAATTTAATTTTTGAATCTGATATTCTTTTATATGAAATATACATAATTGGTCATATATGCTCTGTTCTTTTCTCCTATATTTCTATTTCAGAAATAGAAAAACCTAGTAAAAATGTTCTTGTATTGATATATTTTATACTATGCAATCAACAATAAGCCCTAAGAACTTTTAAATAATTAATATATGTATAATATGGAAAGGGATAGTTTCACAGAAAATCCACCATGCTATCCAGATCTCTGCCTATCAAATCTATTCTTTCTCATCAGAACGTTGTAGGCACTCATATATATAGTTTTAAGTTTATTAGCCCCAAAGTTTGTTAATATGATCAGTCACAAAATGTTATTTTATTCATTTCTTGATGTCTAATTTGTAAAGTTTTGATATTTAAACACATTAACCTGAATCCTGACTCTCTAATCCATGTACTAAAGAGCCTAAGCAGTCTGCCTCATTGCAAATTTACATATTATTTTTTGAAAGGGAGTGCAACAAACAATAAAGAATTGAATCATTCTTTCTTAATAAGTTGGAAAAAAGAAATTGAAGCATTATGTGGGGATTTGGATATGTGAAATACTTCATATTTGAAAAGAATCTCTTGATTAATAATAAATTTTGAAAAGGATCCTGTTATCCCTTTAATGCTTATTTAAATTCAGAGATAAAATAGTATCATAAATATTACCAAGCATTAATTTTTACCATATATGTAAAATAAAATATAACTTCTGTGGTATATGTTTTAATACTTGGTAATTGGTCCATTCCCATAAACATGCTTTTTCACAATGCATATAATATATGCTGATTAAATATAGTCATATTAGTATCTAGTCCACTGCAAATGTATTGAGTTAGCCTTTAAGTAAAGGAAAATGTTTGAAAATGATTGAAAGAAGCAAAAACATAATATTCATCATGAAATGAGAAATATCAGTAGATAATGGAATAAGAGGCTATGTAGGATATGCTGTGCCTTCAATTTCAGGGAGGTGAGTACTGAAAATGATTTAAACTATGGGACTTAGATTAAAATGTACGGACAGAGATTAAGGTTTTAATTAATTAACCTTGCATGCATCTGAACCCTTTCCCACTGCTAACATCACAGGCTAGCAGGATGTAGTCTGGAAGCCCCTCTAGGATCACTGGGGGTAGTCCACATCGGCGTGAGCACTGTCAGACCCAAGCATCACCATATCCCTCAGCCTTTTTAATCCAACCACTGGCCCAATTTATGGAGAATTATTGGAAGGGGTCCTGCCATCCCTGAGCAGGACTTGAGACACAGTCACAAAGATGGTTTTTGTTCTTATAAGTTATAAACTTTGCAAAATATGTAAATTATACATTTAATCACTTATTTAATTATGACACAGTGCTTAATGGTGACTGATGGCAATTACTGAAAAATTGATAGCAATAACAAAGAATGTATACAAAAATAAATGAATATCTCCATGGGAAAGATGGAATCATCTCAGTTGTTTTAATTCATGAGTGAAATGTAAATATTGGGAATTTGCAAATAGCTGTTGCTTTATGATTATTCTTCACATCAGTTGAAGACCTCTACATTTGCTAAGGTTGCTGAAGATAATTTGCTACATTCATCTATACAAAACATAAGCATTAAAAGTATGATTAGACCTATTATACATAAATGTTTATCATAAACAATTTTTGTATAGATCTTTCAGTTACTTGAAATATTTCTGGAATTTTAAATTATAAGAAAACTCATTTAAATCAAAATAGTTTTACAATGAAACAAGCTTTATATCAGCAATACATATATTTATACTGTTTATATTATGAATTATTCATAGAATCCTAGAATTTAAAATTTGGAAAGGTCATTAAGGAATAGCTATTTGACTGAAGCATTTAATATGAGCTATGCTTTTTCTGAGGGGAATTCGCCAAAAACATCAATGCTACTATAAATATAAGTATTTGCTGAGATAAAATAATATTTTATAATAATGGTATGCTTTTATATATTTGCATGAACATATTTTTATGTATACATGGCATATATTTCACTATCATAATATGTAATATAATAGAGTGTCAACTATGACAATAAAATGACAGTAATTAATATAGAATCATTAATTATATTTTTAATATCTCCTGCCCAGGTAATTATAAAATCCATGACTCCTTTGGCTTTTTATTTTCATTAGGAAAGGTGAGCCACACATGGGAGTGCTCCAGAGTTGTTTTCAGCTCTGTACTTCAGGATTTTTCCAGGCAATACTTAAGGGACCACGTAGTGTAGAATATTCAACTCCATCCTCTAGAATGCAAATCATGCACTTATCTTATAGAGCCATCTTTCTGACCTCAAAAAATCTGCAGCCCTCTACTCTAGTTTCAGAACTCAGTCTATGAACCCTTTTCAATTTTCTTCAAAATTTAATATTTGGTAATATTTCCCTACACCCCACATTTAATATCATCCCAAATCTCTGGATAGACTTATAGGTACAATCTATAAATTCAAACACATTTTCAGTCTAGTAGCGCTTTTAATTTCCTTTTACTAACCTTCATTTGACATCTGCCTCATTACCCTCATGCTTCAGGCTAGACTGAGAATAAATTGTATACCTTATACCCATTCGTCACTGTCAATGTGGCACTTCTTCATACCATATACCTTAAAATTCCCTTCTCAATGTGATTGGGGGTTATAGATAAAAGCATTTACATATAGAATATATATGTAAACATATATGTAAATATATATGTGTTTGCATGATTTATGTTTGCCTGCTAACATAATATATGTAAACATATATACATATGGGGGGGTGCATGATTTATTTTTGCCTGCTAACATAATTCTTCTGGGGTATTTCTCCAGCAGTCTGTGCTTTAACAAGCTTTCCAATGTTCTCTAATGCCCACTAACCTTTGAGAACCTCTGCTCACAAAGTAATAGGAAATCACTTCTTCTGGAGGAAGAATAACAAACTTATGAAATTGTCTAGATAATTTTATGATTGGTTCAGTGGTCACTGCCCACTGAAAGAGTTTCCTTTTAAGAAAATTACACAGGATTCATTGTGGGGAAGGAGATGCTAAGGGGATTATTTAAGCAAAAGAGCTTTGACAGCAGTTATGAGCATTTCACTCCCTAGAGTATGAGGACCGAAGTGGTCACTGTAGAAGAGTTCAATCGGAATATGAGGAGTCTTAGATATGGAAATAGGATGGTCCTGGGCTTACTTACTCTTTCTCATCTAGGCCATTTAAAAAATGGATTTCTGGGTGAGATAGCATAAATGCCAAAATGTATTTATTGGATTTTTTTACTGTTATTTTGGCAAAGAATAATTTCTATTAGAAATGCAGATATGAGATAACCAATCCTTATATTCCCTGGAAAACTTTATAAATCACTACATAGGAACAATATGTAAATAAGGTAACTTTAAAATGAGTAGCCTGTGTTAAACAAATGTCTAGATATTTCTTATTAATCTTAATTAATATTCAAACAAAACATATCTTCACAAATGTTAATACTCCTACAAATAATCTGTGAAATTTGTCAAATAGCAGATTCTCATTTAATTTGATTGGAATTTTTGCATTTTTAATAAGGTCCTTGCAATGTTGTCTATGTATTATAGCTGATATAGCACTTCCACTCAAACTTTGGTATATGACTCTAAATTTAGCGTTAGAAAAATACTGGTTGCAAAAATTTATAGAAGTTGTCAAGTATGACTGTACTTTGTGAGTACCTGTACTTTTTGAGTAAAAACTTTATATTATAGTTTCACTGAAGTTACCCAAGTAATCATGTATTTTCAAAAGTAAATATACAATGGGGAAAACAGCTTTAAGATTCTGACAAAACAGTGGCGATTGCCAGAAAGATAGGAGAATGGGAAGTGAGCAAAATGGCTAAAATGGGTGTCAACTGTGTCATGGTACTTGGGAACTAAACTTTTGGTGATAATGAGAGTTTAGTGTTTTCTTAGTTGATTTTGAATTCAGATGTAAATGTAAATTCAAGTGTAAATGTACTGTAATTACAGTTAGTGTTTTACACCTCAGAAGGAAACCAGTATCCTGACAGAAAATCTGTTCCTACTCTTAAGATTCACATGGATCTTGCTCTATGGTGTGGAAAAAATTATATGGCAGAGCTGGAATTCATGAAAATTCGCCAGCGAACTCAGTGAAAAAAATGTTAAAATGCTCAGGTCTTTTGTTATGGGGTGATTACGCAGGGGTGATTAGTTATGAGGCCCCTGGTGTACAGACACCATCCAGTGGTTCTCAGGGATTCCACATACAATGCATGGAGGAATCATATATTGCTGGGAGAGAAGAAAGGTAGTCAGCATGCAAAGCACACACTGTGACCACTGCTTCAATCCTCAGGCACCTCACTGTTCTCTAGATCTTCTACTTGGATGTTAGGTTTCTTTGTAAGAATTTTTGTCATGTATTGTATTTTGTCATGCTTAAATGTTTAGAGTTTTAGCTTTTCCACAGTATAAAACACTCAGCCTCTTTGTTTCAAAAATGTACTTTTCTGAATTTGGAGGTGTTCGATTAATCCTTGAGGTTTCTAATACCTTTTACCTTTTATCTTGCTAAGAAGGATAAAAATGAAGGATAAAAATGTAAAATGTAGGATGAAAATTCTTTCATTTTCCTCTTATAACCAGACTCATTCTCTGACTGAGCTCCTTCTAGATTCTAGATTTTCCATGTAGCACAAGCCATGCATTAGTGTTTTCATTAGTGCCTTACTCTGAGAAAAACTTAACTCAATCTTTCAGATATTAGCATTCCAGTTCTTCCTTGGCAGGACCTGATCTACGGGTTATACATCTTGCAACCTGAGGGTTTTATGACTGAGCTTTTCAGTGCTGGAACTGATTGACATACTACCACCTTGCTTGTTGGAGAAAATTCTAAGTGTTTTGAGAGCTCATTGAAGTACCCACGCTCATGCGGCTTAATTGGGTTCTCTTTCAGGTCATGGAAAATTGGGCACCTGCAATTGTCTATCCTTCTCATCTTTGGTCTTTATTTCTCACTTTGGCAATTCTGACTTTATCTAAACAGCGGTTTGACTATCAAAACAAAATTAACTTATATAGGTCTTTTTAAAAAATATCATTTTGAGGTCAGGGAAATAGTTCACTGCTTAAGATACTTGCCTTTCAAAGAGGCAAACGAAATTTATTCCCATTACCACTTAGGTGTCCTAAGCTTCACCAGGAGAGATCCCTAAGCATAGGTGGGCATTGACCCATAAAAGAGAACAAAACAAAATGCCACAGTGAGTTTTAATAAACTTTGGGAAAATCTATTTGATGTTATTTTGTGTATCAAGTACCTCTTTAGTCCTGAAGAACCAGAAAAATTTGCTGTATGAAAGAATAATTTTTATAATTCACAGAACAGGATTATATTGTCAATTTGAGTACATAAGGCTTAGTGAAGTTTTTCTTAAGCCAAATGTAAGTAGTTATCTTCTTTCACAGACTGACTAGGAGTTTTATTTTTGGATGTGACAGCACTCAGTATGATTGGAAATTAGGTATAATTGTGTCTGTGCTTTCCAAAGTTTGCAGTCAGTTTCTTGAACCAGTTAGAAAAATATGGGATCTTTTGGGATATATTAGAAATTCCATATGTATAGCTAGACAGAACAATTTAAACATTCCGCAGTCTCTCGTTCACATTGATCTCATTTTATTATTATGGATATGATTTTTTCTTCTTTTCATTAAATATTGAGTGCCTACAGACATAAATGATTTTCATACAACTTAAATACCTCCCTGAAACTACGTAAACAAAACAGGGTTTAATCAGCATATTGGTTATGTGTGGAAAAGATTTAATTAGCATCTATACTGAACATGATTAAAAAATGGAGACTTAAGAGTTCCTTCTTCAAGAAAGGTATAATTGTTCCAATTTATCAAATAGGATTATACAGTATAGATTATATTTATGTTGCATGTTGTATAAATATTCTATGACCTTAATTTATTGATTAATAGACTAGCAGATACTGTATTTCAGAAAATAATATGCGCAAAAGAAAAAGTACATTGAAAATGCAAAGAAAATAAGCTAAAATATAATTCAGGTTTTGTTCTCACAGATGTTTCATTTTTACCTACCAAGTAAACCTGTAACTTTATTTCCATGAACTTATATCTATAATGTTAGATAAAATGTAAAGATACTGCAAGATGTATATGGCCTAAATGCAATTTAATTTAGGGTTTTTTTTTTCTCAAATGATGATTTTTTCATAGTAAATTGAATTTACCAATATTTAAATTTTTATGATTTATTTTCCATAACTAGCAGCTTTAAGCCTATTTTATAGTAGCTGTTGGACCTGGGTGACAGTACATAGGATCTGGGAATCCTCAACAGTCCATATTGGACCCTGAGCATAGCTGGGAATAATTCCTGAATACAGATCCAGGAGTAACCCCTGATCATTGGTGTGTGTGGCCCAAAAAGCCAAAAAAAAAAAAAAAACCCTTATAATAACTAGTATACAATGTCTACTGATTGAATATGTCTAATTACAAAAAATGTCAGAGGTAACAGAATTTGTCCAAAGCAGTTCATATAAATATTACTAAGGATTACCAAATTAAGAGATCGGGGAGTAATTAAAATTTAATTTTTAATCACTGTCATCCCGTTGCTCATCGATTTGTTCAAGCGGGCACCAGTAATGTCTCTCATTGAGAGACTTATTGTTACTGTTTTTGGCTTATCCAATACACATGGGTAGTTTGCGAGGCTCTGCTGTGTGGCCGAGATACTCTAGGTAGCTTCCCCGGCTCTCTGAGAGGGGCGGAGGAATTGAACATGGGTCGGCCATGTGAAAGGCGAATGCCCTATTGCTGTGCTATCCTGCCACAAAATGCAAATTTCCTCAAATGCTTTCTTTTTTTTTATTACATGCAATATTTTCATTGATGAACTTAGCATTTCATATGCACATGTTGATTTTTATACAGTGCACAATTAAAACATATGAAGTTATAATGCAATCTTACATCAGTAAAAAATGATGCAATAGCAACAAAAATAAAGTGTGCTGATATTTGGGCCGTTCACACATCTTTGAAAAGATCTTTTTAAAAGATATCAGTCTGAGAACTCAAGAAATTTGGGCATCAGTTCTGAGATCTATCTTTTATGACCCCATAACACTACTGGTGTAGTCTTGGGGGTCGCTAGAACCATCAGCCTAATTAACAAGAAAATTTCAGCAGGACAAAAATTAAACTGTCAGGAACCCAAAGACTATCTACAGAATGGGAACGGATATTTACACAATACCCATCAGATAAGGGGTTGATGTCAATGTTATATAAAGCACTGGTTGAACTCTACAAGAAGAAAACATCCAACCCCATCAAAAAATGGGGCGAAGAAATGAACAGAAACTTTACCAAAGAAGAAATACGAATGGCCAAAAGGCACATGAAAAAAGTGCTCTACATCACTAATCATCAGAGAGATGCAGATCAAAACAACCACAAGATACCACCTCACGCCACAGAGACTAGCGCACATCCAAAAGAACAAAAGCAACCGCTGTTGGAGAGGATGTGGCGAGAAAGGGACCCTTCTACACTGCTGGTGGGAATGCCGACTGGTTCAGCCCTTCTGGAAAACAATATGGACGATTCTCAAAAAATTAGAAATTGAGCTCCCATTTGACCCAGCAATACCACTGCTGGGAATATATCCCAGAGAGGCAAAAAAGTATAATCGAAATGGCATCTGCACACGTATGTTCATCGCAGCACTGTTTACAATAGCCAGAATCTGGAAAAAACCCGAATGCCCTAGAACGGATGACTGGTTGAGGAAACTTTGGTACATCTATACAATGGAATACTATGCAGCTGTTAGAAAAAAGGAGGTCACAAATTTTTTATTTAAGTGGATCGGCATGAAAAGTTTCATGCTAAGTGAAATGAGTCAGAAAGAGAGAGACAGACATAGAAAGATTGCACTCATCTATGACATATAGAATAACAGAGTGGGAGACTAACACCCAAGAATTGTAGAAACAACTACCAGGAGGTTGACTCCATGGCTAGGAGGCTGGCCTCACATTCTGGGGAAAGGGCAACTCAGAGAAGGGATCACCAACTATAATGTAGTCGAAGGCCATGTGGGAGAAGGGAGTTGCGGGCTGAATGAGGGCTAGAGACTGAGCACAGTGGCCACTCAACACCTTTATTGCAAACCACAATAGCTAATTAGAGGGAGAGAACAGAAGGGAATGCCCTGCCACAGTGGCAGGGTGGGGTGGGGGGAGATGGGATTGGGGAGGATGGGAGGGATGCTGGGTTTACTGGTGGTGGAGTATGGGCACTGGTGAAGGGATGGGTTCCCGAACTTCATATGGGGGAAGCATAAGCACAGATGTGTATAAATCCGTAACTGTACCCTCATGGTGATTCATTAATTAAAAATAAATAAATTTATTTAAAAAATAAAAAAATTAAAATTAAATTAAAAATTAAAAATTTTAATTTATTTAAAAACAATTAAACTGTCAGGCCCATAAAGCCAGGATAATTATGGCAGAGCATGACCTGGTAGGGCTTATGAGCACTGCTTGGAGAGCCCCCACCAAAGTACTTAAACAACCTAAGTTTTCAAGAGAACAAAACAGAAAATAAAACACAGCAATGAATAAATAAGTTTATTATTGACATTTTCTTACAAAGAGAGCTCTTGTTTAATTATTTGTATATATACATAATTTAAAAATAAACTATACCTATTTCCTATGTTAAAATAAATTCAATTCAATTAGAACTTAAGAATTTTATAATAAAACTGAAATTATAATAAAATAGTTGATAGTGACCAAAATGATAGGGTGGGGTAAGGTCTTATCTTGTGTGTGGTTAATCTCAGTTTGATCACTGTTACCATATATGGTCCCCTTGGCACCAATAGAAATGATCCTTGAACACAGAACTGGGAGTAGGACCTCAGCAACATTGGCTGTGGCTCCCAAATAAACAAAAATAAGCATAACCAAGTAAAACTGTCATTAAAACTGAACAACAAAATTAATTGAGATGACTTTGATATCCTGTTAGAAACTAACTTTTTATGAGTTAGAATGTTACTAAGTTATTTTGCTTTTAACTTAATGATTTAAAAATAGAGATATTTTATTAAGTTTGAATTCTAGCTTCTTCTGCATTACCTTTGCTTTACTCCTTTCTTTAATTTTACCTTCTAACAGGCCTTACTTTTAGCAATTGCTAGTTTTGCTCTTAATCTGTAGCTATGCAGTTAAGTCATATTCTGTGTCTTAATCATTATCTTTTCTTGACTGTTCAATCACATCTTCAGAATGAAGGCAGTTGTGAGATTCCAAACATAAGCATCAGAAAAGCAATATAAAGAATTTTTCTGTTCCCTCTGTTACTGTCATGACCTCGTAGATTTGAAATCCATTTGAAAAATCAAATAATATTTAGCAAAAATGTTTCCTTTATACCATAATAATAACTCTGAGAGGGGTTTAATATACTTTGGGTGGAAATATGTTATCTTTACACTGAGATTCTTCTGTTGCGTGAATGGCTTTTTGATAGGAAATGTTCTTTTGCACAATTTAATGCTTTTTATATATTTCTCTCACAGAACTCTATTGGTGTGAAAAAAATGCAAATAACTTTATATTTGTCCAAGGTGTAGCATATGATTGTTAAATGTGCCTACAGCTTTCCACCACTGCATGAACACGGCCCCGGAGGCCAGCTAAACTACTTTGGGGACCAGCAGCTTCTTGCAGAAATGTCTCTAGACTGTGAACTGAGCCACGGCTGCCATCTTATGACAACCACAAAAAGGAGATATGAGCTTGCAGTGATGCAATTTCTGGCAGAAATTTCCCTGGAGTTAGTAACTAAAATGCAGAAATCCAAAACCACGCTGCCGCAATAGCCAAGATATAGACCTTATATCTTTTCATTGTCAGCAATGGAAAACAAATTATCAAATGCTTCCTTTTCAACAGGTCTGACTTTGGGAGGGGAAACTCCAAACAATAATAGTGATGTTTTTGTTGAAATATTGAATGTAATCAAAGTAAAGAGAAAAGTAAAGTGAAATCTAGCAGCTACA
The DNA here is from genome assembly GCF_027595985.1 of Sorex araneus. NCBI lineage: Eukaryota > Metazoa > Chordata > Mammalia > Eulipotyphla > Soricidae > Sorex > Sorex araneus. Next base: position 129,530,264 of record NC_073305.1, on the reverse strand, counting down.
CAGGCAGGGGTTGGTTGGGGGGAGGTATATTGGGGTTCCTGGTGGTGGAATATGTGCACTGGTGAAGAGATGGGTGTTTGAGCATTGTATAACTGAGACTTAAGCCTCAAAGTTTTGTAACTTTCCACAATAGAGAAATTAAGAAAAAATGTATTCAATAGAGAAATTAAGAAAAAATGTGTCTATAACCTACCCAAGTGTTTTAATCTGCTGCCTTAAAAAATATCATTTTCTGAGTGCTTGAGTGATAACATAGCGGGTAGGGCGATTGTCTTGTATGCGGCTGACCAGGATTCGATTCCCAGCATCCCATATGGTCCTCTGAGCACCGTCAAGAGTAATTCCTGAGTGCAGAGCTAGGAGTTTTCCCTATGCATCACCAGGTGTGATCCAAAACCAAAGATATATATACACATATCATTTTCTTGCAATATATTGAGAGTTTGAATATATTGTTGCAAAACGATCCAGGTTTATATTATCTTATAACACTTCATGTCAGAATACACCCTCAGGAGAACATCAGTGGAATTATTTCTAAAGAGAGTGAAGCACCATTGGAATTTAAACGCTACCAAGATACTATTTAAAAATAAATTATGCTGTGATTTTTTGTTTTTAGTAGTAAAAATGTAAGTTTGAAATCTAAATCATGATATTAAACATAATATTGGCTCTTTTATTTTCTCCTTTGATGTATTGGTTTATTATTATATCTACATCAAAAGTTTAAAATCTGATAGAAAAGTATTTAGTATTTAGGAGCTACCAGCTCAGAAATTTACATAGAGCTGTGGCAAGTTAGTTAATTTCTGTAAATCTGGGTTCTGTAAATAATTGTGCTTATGTCTTAAGAATCTCTGGAATAAATATGAAATGTATTTTTCTAATTAACATTGTGGCTTTTCTATATTACATGTTTGTGACTCACCAAATTCTTATGTTAAATGCTAATCTCCAGTATAACAGTATTAGGAAGTCAAGTCGGCTACCGAAAAGTGATGAAGTAATTAGTAATTCATAAAAGGTTGAACCTTCATGAATGGGTTTGTGACCTTCAGAGAAAGATAAGACTTGCCCTTTTATGAAAACTCATGAAAAAAGACTACAGACATTTGTTTGGAAGTATATCTTCCAGTCTATGGTTTATCTTCTAATTCTCTTCAAGCTTTACTTCACAGAACAGAAAATCTGAACTGTGGTCATTAACATTTTTTAATCAAGAGTTAACTATACATCTCAGAGAAACTTTATCTTTTGTATGCCAATAAATGTAGACATGACCCTTAAGAACTCAGTAGTTTTCCCCAGAATGAGCTGAAAAATAATTTTACCACTTTTTTATGTCACATAAAATGACACTCCTTCCTATGTGCAAGATGCCCCTAACAATACACCATCTGCTCTGTAAATACTGTACTCTTGGTCAGTTGCCTCTTTCTAGCCATTTTGCTTAAAATATTTTCATTCCATAGTGTGGTAACTATTTAAATAAGTTTTCCTCACTTGTTAGATGCTATAATCTGACCTATTTAGTATCTAAGAAAATGGCACACAGTAATATATCAATTATTCAACAATTGTTATTGTTTATCATTTCCCGGGTTGGAAGATTGTTAAGAACATTCTGAAAACAATAAAAAGTAAAATTATATTAAAATTTATTATATTTTCTCCTCTCTGGTTTACAACTTTGGATACAACACTCATGACAGCAGTTCTGGTATAGGATATCTAAGCATTTTTGTTTGTTTTTAAGCATGGGGCAATCTCTTTACTTCTAAACACTTTATCTTAAAATAAAAAGGAATATAAAATATAAAAATACAAAGAAGCTATAAAATATTAAAATTAACTAATAAAGTATTAAATTAAACCCTAGCTTTTGAGTATTTGCTATTTTTCCTCTGAATTGCTAAGATTGCACACATTTTTCTAATCTTTTTATATTCAGGAAACTAATAATTTTGATATTACAAAATAAGCTAATGATACAGTGTCCATAGTTTGGAAGTTGCAATCTAATTAAGGAAAGATGACACAACCATAAACGAATAAATGTTAATAGCATTATTATCAAAAAACCCAAACAATAAATTAAGATAGGCTTATAAGTATAAAGTAGAATGCAATACTGTAGTATAGTTATACCACAATAAAATGTGAAAAATTGGGTGAAAGTACAGATACTTTTCTAAATAGTAAATACAGTGTGAGTAGTAATATGAAATAGTAATAGACAAGTAGGAACACAGGGCATAAATTACATGTTAGTAAAAATTAAAAAAAAACTGCATGTTAGTGAATGTGTATCATTAGTATGTCAATCAATCATAATTATATTTAATAACTACACAAATTAAGGTTAGCTCTGAGTTGTGTAATAGCAGAAGTGAGCTCAATTATGACCAATATATTTCTAAATGTAAAATGCAGTTTTTTACACTATGATATTATTCACAAAAATCAATTACTTTTCAACGTTATAGGAAACTTCTTACAGACTTGTTGGTTCCTGTTTTCTACATCATGGTATTCATGAAAAGGGCATTACTTTTTAACACTATAAGGATCTTCCTGTAGAGTCTTTGATCCCTGTGTATCACTAAATCACTGTATCACTGTCATCTCATTGTTCATTGATTTGCTTGAGCGGGTACCAGTAACATCTCCATTTGTCCTAACCTTGAGATTTTAGCAGCCTTTCCCTACTCGTCCTTCCCAACAGTGCCTCATTGGAGGCTATTCCAGGGTCAAGGGAATGAAACTCATCTTTGTCACTGTTTTTGGCGTATCGAATACATCACAGAGAGCATGCCAGGCTCTGCCCTACAGAAAGGATACTCTTGGTAACTTGCCAAATTCTCTGAGAGGGAGAACTAGACTATATGAAGTTGCTTCTAGGAGCTTTGATTTATAGTCTCTGGATCTTGGTCGTTGATGAGATTACATGGTGCCAGGGGACATTTGTGGGTGTGACTGCCTAGATACTGGAAAATAGGGGATCTGGGTGGAGGAGGCCCAGTCCTGATCCAAGCATGCTTGGAGATCTCAGCCCCCGGTCCCGCACACCTAGATTCCTCTGCCAGTTCCTTCATGTGTGAGGCTCGTCCAAGCATGTGGAAAGTGCCCCTGAGCATGGCTGTGGCTGGGTTCTGGAGGTCTTTGGTTGCCGGGGTTCTGCTGAGGGCGGGGAGGGAAACTCAATACAGCCCCCTCTAAAGGATACTGGTGAACACAGTCTGGCACAGAGGCAGGAGACTGTGCATCCCTGTGTATAAAACCATATATATTACAAGTAATGAAATGCTGATTACTCTTCGATCAGTTTTTAAACACATTTTGTTAGGGCCAGGAATATAGCTCACTTGTATCACTTGTCATCCCGTTGCTCATTGATTTGCTCAAGCAGGCTCCAGTAACATCTTCATTCATCCCTGTCAAGTACTAGTGTAGCCCAACGGTGTCTTCTCACTCCAGGAACACAAAGAGCCTCAAACCATTTGTTCAGGGTCTTGACGAAGTCTGACCATCTGGTAGGTGGGCGGCCAGGCATTCTTTTGATGTCCCCTGGAATCCAGTTGGTATACCAACTGAATATAGCTCAATGAACTAAAATTCTTACTTTGCAAGCTGAATGTCCAGGTTCAAGACGTATTGCTGCATGGACCTTGAGCAACATTCCGAACAACTTCAGGACCTGAAAAAGCATCTGTGCACTATCACGTATGCTTCCACACAAAACAGAACAAAAACAAAAAAAGAAAGGAAGGAAGAAGGAAAATAACACATTTTATGGTTCTCTTTAATTCAATATCACACCAGATATAGTCCCTCTTCTGATTTTTTTCTGGTTAGTGAATTATATATATAACATCCTATCATGTAGAGTTTTAATTTTGACATTTTTAATGTTACATGTGAGATATCCTTCTGGGTATAGCGTGTAATAACATAGCAATAAAAATGCTATACATATTTCAATTGAATGAGTATGAATGATGTATTTCTTTATTTATCTTGGTAATAATAATAAATAAATAATTGCGTTTATTCCAATTCAATGAGTATGAATGATGTATTTCTTCATTTATCTTGGTAATAATAATAATAAATATTATTTATTATTATTATTGATAATAAATTATTACTGATACTAAGCATCACTCAAATCTTTACTAAGCATCACTCAAATCTTTACTACTGACACTAAGCATCACTCAAATCATTTGACAAAAATGCAAAAATTTCTATTCTTAGAATCAAGAGTGATAATTCATAGGTTATATTAGCACAAGATTGACTTTGGTAAATACTAGAAATTTTAAACAATAGTTGTTTCCATTGATAGTACATCAAAAACATTTGATGAGTACAGAAACTGTTACAGGTGCTAAATATTATTATTAGCACTTTTTGGACTTGTCTAAGTTTATTTAGTTTAAATATATTGGTGGGTATATAATGCAAAATCATTGTAAATTGTCATGTCCCTTTTAATGATTATAATCTCACATTTTAAGAATACTTACAAAATGTCATGAAAATTTCATGATTTGCAAATTGTCACTTCAAATTATTTTATAATCTATTGTAGCTGGATTATCTTCAATTATGAATTGATTGGTATTTACGAAAGCCATGATTTGCAAATTGTCACTTCAAATTATGAATTGATTGGTTTAAATAGTTCTGGCTGAGGGATCTAGAGAGAGAGAAGCAGGAGAATCAGAGGAGAATGGAGAAGACTTGAATAAAGTGCAATTGATACCAACCAACCTGGACCCCATTCCTTCCTTCTGCTGCCAATCACCATCAGCCTCCCACGGGTGGCGAGAGAGATAGAGCACCGTAGCCCTTTAGTATATACACAAGCCCTGACAGTTGAAGACCTCCGGAACCCAGCCACAGCCATGCTCGAGGCACTTTCCACAAGTTCAGATGAGCTTCACGGCACGATGGAACCAGCAGAGGAACCCAGGTGTGTGGGACCCAAGGCCGAGATCTCCAAGGCTGCTCAGATCAGGATTGGGCCTCTGCCACCTAGATTCCCCATTTTCCAGTAACTAGACAGTCACACCCAGGGACTGTTCTTGGCACTGTGCAATCGCATCAATGGCCAACATCCAGAGACTGAAAAACCAAGCTCCCGGACATCTGATAGCCTAGTTCTCCCTCTTGGAGAATCTGGCGAGCTACACAGAGTTTACTGTCCACATGCAGGGATATTCATATGCCAAATACAGTAGCAAAGATGGGTCTCATTATCCTCATCCTGAATAGCCTCTAATGCGGCACCATTGGAAAGGACAAGTATAGAGAGGCTGCTAAAATCTCTGGACTAGGATGAATGGAGACATTACTGGACCCACTCAAGCAAATCGATGATCAATGGGATGACAGTGATACAATGATGCAAATAGTTCTAGCCGGTAGTTCTGGGGACCATAAATCTTAAGTTCCTAATTAAAAAAAGAACTCAGGAATTTTTTCGACTTCCTTCCTTCCTGACCATCCTCCCTCCCTCTCCCTTCCCTTCCCTAAAGGCAAGGCAAGGAGGCAGGCGGCAGGACCGAAGTCAATGCCGGTCCTAACCTTCCTTCCTCCTTCCCCTCCCTCCTCCCTCCCCTCCCTCCTCCCCTCCCTTCCCTTCCTTCTCCCTTCCTTCCTTCCTTCCTTCCTTCCTTCCTTCCCTTCCTTCCTTCCTTCCTCCTCTCCTTCCCTCTTCCTTCCTCTCCTTCCTTCCTTCCTTCCTTCCTTCCCTCCTCCCTCCTCTCCTTCTCTCTTCTCTTTCTCTCTTTCTCTCTGTCCTTCCTTCCTCTCCTTCCTTCCTTCCTTCCTTCCTTCCTTCCTTCTCCTTCCTTCCTTCCTTCCTTCCTTCCTTCCTTCCTTCCTTCCTTCCTTCTTCTTCTGTCTTTCTTTCTTTCTTTCTTTCTTTCTTTCTTTCTTTCTTTCTTTCTTTCTTTCTTTCTTTCTTTCTTTCTTTCTCTCTCTCTCTCTTTCTTTCTGTATTAAAAAGTTTTTAAATGGTTCTTTATCAAGTTTTATTATTTAATTAATTTGCTTTGTCACTTGAGAATTTATATCCTATCTCTGTTTGTTTATATGATTCTTTCTCCAAGAATGTACTCACTAATGACTACTTAGCAGTGCTTTTATTATGGTGCCCTACTGCTTTCTCTTCATACTCACTTCCTCAAGCACAATATCGATTACTTGGCTAGAGTTGAATTCAGATATACAAATTTATGACTCTTCTGTGTACTCTTGTTCTGTCATTGAGAGATGTGCCTCTGGCTAATATTTTCTCAAGGTCTAAATATGAAAATAAATTGATATTCCCATATCCTTTCTCTTACTACGTTTATCATTTCTCTATAGTATCTCAATATTTATTTCAACTTTTTAAATTAAATAATTTTGGTAATCTTATGTTTCTTCTAAGGCTCATAATTTACTTTTTGAGAGTTTCTATAAGAACAAATTTATCTTTCTTTTCTTATAAATATCACTAGAATTCAATTGTTTATGAGTTATTTTGACAATGTACAGTGGACTTTGTTTTGTTTCAAAGGCAAATATTTTTCAAAGTTATTGATAATTTGAATGAACAGTTCAACTATTTCTTGTATATTTCTCTACCTGCTTTATTCTTTATCTTATTTTCATCTTAACCACTATAACATTTTTTCTTTGTGTTTCTATGGTATTTATGCATGTTTTTAAAAAATTTATCACCTTCCATAATGCCCAGTAGTTTATGTATCTGCAATATTAACAAGTGTTTAGACAATGTTGCTATTAAATCAATATTTAGACAGCTAACATATTTGTATGATAGTATGTTACATAGTTATGATAGTATAATGATCATACATGCTTTTCATGATTTGAGTAAACAAAAGTAAAAGAACTATCAACATAACTATATCCGCATTTCACTATAGCATTATAAACTATGTTGCATTAAATTTCTAGTTAAAATCAATAAAAGGAATTTTAGTTTTCTATATTCTGAGAATTCCTTTCCTGTTAGAATAGGAATTAAAAAAAATCTTAAACTCAAGATAGAATTTATTGAGAACAAACAAGCATACATTTTTTTTTTCTTTTTGGGTCATACCTGGTGATGCACAGGGGTCACTCCTGGCTCTGCACTCAGGAATTACCCCTGGCGGTGCTCAAGGAACCATATGGGATGCTGGGAATCGAACCTGGGTCGGCCGTGTGCAAGGCAAACACCCTACCCACTGTGCTATTGCTCCAGCCCCATACAAGCATTCAATTAAAGTAATCAAGACTGATTAACTGAACATATCTATTTCTGAAAATTTTGCATATCTTGACAAATCATATAATTTAATGAGAAAGTGGTCTATAAATTTGTATAAAAGATTTAGAAATTATTTTTTAAGACTATTCTCCATACATTTTGAGTAATATATGTACATATAGTTTAAATATTTATTTCTCCAATCCTCTTTTTATTTCCCTTTTATCTATTTTCTATTTTGTGTGCATATTTTCAAAAATTCTTAACATATAACAGATACTTGACAGAATATCAGGCTTTCCTCAGTTTCTCTATGGCAATATGAAAGTGATTTCTTTCCTGATTAAAAGAACATTGCTAAAATCGAGTTCAATTGATAAAACTCTATCCATAGTGATTACTTGCAAGCATATTCTGTCTTATTGTTGCTATTTGTGACTTTTCATCTGTTTCTATCTTTACCTTTTTAGTGTCACATCCAAAACATGCAACATGCTTTACTGCGCATGTAGAAATAGAGCAATTGACTGTTTCCAAGATGTATTTTATTTAGGGGTGCCAAATTGTGCAATTAGGGAAGAGATTTTATTCATTTCACTGTGGTCCTTAAAATTATATTTCTCTTGTTTTCTAACTTATCTGTATACTAATAGAGACTTCAATGAGCCTTTCTCAACTTTACTGCCACTCTTTCTACACAAGTTTAGATGTGTGAAAATGTTTACTAAATTATTATATGAATGTAAATAAAATGAGGATTATCAACTAGAGGAGAATTAAAGGTAGTTTCTGCATTTATTGATCATATCTATATTGAAATGTACAATATATGTTTCAAGGTTAGTCTATTTAATAAATAACTTACTTGAGATTATTTGCTTTCGATTTATCTGTTTACTTGTGTTTTTCATGCTCTTTCCCTAACAATATAAACTACCTTTAATCTTAAATTTGCTTTGCAATGTCTGTGTCTGTGAGAAAATTGGTGTTTGCCTTCATAAACATTTTAGGATTCAGCACTGGAATCACATCTCGGAATTCTTCTCTTTTACACCGTATTTCAATTAATCAGACCAAGTACAAAAGACAGAGAAGAAACTAGCCTGTTTTCCGATTTCCAAGATGAGTTCTATAACAAGTGTAATATTCTTCAAAGGGGTCACATATGGTCTATTAAAATCACTTTTGATCTCTACCTGAAATGACAATGTGCTTCTGTGCTTGAAGATAAAAACAAAATATTTCTGTACACTTTCTTATGTGACAATAGGTCAAATGAGGAGAAATTGCTTCTATTTCTAAAGTGAGTCAAGACAGAACTAGCCATTGCATAGGAACAAACACACTGAATAGATATTAGGGGAGACAATTTATCGTAATAATATAGATAAGCTTCTAGTGGACATTGTGGGGATGACAATAATTTGTGACCAGACAATGAAATAGGCATTTATATATACTATATTGATTATATATACTATATTGATTAAAATGCTAAGGCATTAATACATAATATATCCATTAAAATGCTAATCTTTGTGTTCATGTATCTTCTCCTGCTGTTTTTCCTTTGCTGGGCATGGGCAGGGAACCTGGTGTCCTGCTGTACTTATCCTTAAAAAACTGAGACTTCTTTTATCCAAAGAAAGGAAAGACTAAGAAAATAAAACTGGTTCTGAAAGAACAGTCTGAAATACCAACACTTGATTATTAGCAATATTCTCAAGGTGTAAAAAGCATTGAAACATTCAGAAGGTCATAAAAGAATTATTAGAAATTGTGGTAACCTAGTTCAAATATTGGTCTTTGAAGACCAGTTAATGAATTGTGTTCCCTAAGACTAGGGGAATATGTGGATGAGGATTTATAGCAGCATTAATATAGTTTCTTCTATATAAATAAAAAATGAATAAATCTCTAAAATGTTTAATTTCTACAACTCTTATATACACTTGAGTTTTCATGATTAGGGTAGTTAGGGTCTGAAAATCTTAGCACTATTATTTTGACTTTAATGTATAGCAAAATCAGCTTGCTAATTTTTTTAGAAAAATTTAATTTTTTCATAATTGCCAGATAGACTGGCAACAATTTCAGTGTAACTTTACCACCAACTTTTCTTGTCATGAAACAGTCATTTTTTCCCCTAACATTCCTGGATGCAGATAATGCCAACAGCACTCTCCGCACATAAATGCACTCTTCTGAAACTTACTCTTGTCTGTTTTTCACTCTTTAGATTACTTAAAAATTTGGGAAATGTTTTTTCATCACTTTAATAGTGTCTAAGAAAGGAATAAGTTTATATCACTATCTGTATCACTGTCATCCCATTGCTCATTGATTTGCTCGAGCAGGCACCAGTAACATCTCTATTGTGAGACTCATTGCTACTCTTTTTGGCATAGTGAATATGCCACAGGTAGCTTGCCAGGCTCTTCGTGTGGGCAAGATACTTTTGGCAGCTTGCTCAGGCTCTCCGAGAGAGGCAGAGGAATTGAACCCTGGTCAGCCGCGTGCAAGGTAAATGCCCTATCTGCTATGCTATCGCTCCAGCTTATTTTATTGTTTATTGTAAAATATTCCTCTGTTCCAATATTTTCTGAGTTAACATCATTTCTTCCAACTTGCTTGGAGAATTATAGTTGAACTATATAAAAGACAGAATAGAGGGTTTTTTTTTAACTTATAATTTAGAAAGCTTCCGATGACATTCTATATAAGGTAGAATTATAAAGGGAGAAAGAAGAAAAAAGATGGGGAAAGAAATAGTAATAAGAATGATTAAATGACAATAATGATTAAATACGCTCTGGGTTATGGGCACAGTACTTACACTGCTTGACACGAAGTCTAAAACCCCTGCTCTCATGGAATGATTAACAAAGAAACCCTCTATTAAATAATATACTAAATAGTAAACCATGACAACAGTTTTAGTTTTTTCTTACTGCTCCCATCTCAAGTTATAGAAAAGTTCCAAACTGAACTCAAAGTGAATAAGACAGACATAGAAGCTGGAAAATAATTTTGTATAAAACAATATTCATTAAAATTAGACTGCAATCAGTATTATAAGTAGCACATGTAGAGCAGCATGGTACTCATTCATTATGTTAGTAAGTATAAGGGAATTAATATTGAATTGTGAGTACATTCATATAAATAATACTTTAATAGCTCAAAACATTTGCACAAAATTTAGCTAAATGAGATATGTGGTTCAAACATTAATATAAGCTTATACCTTTTAATTTTTATTTTATTAGATAAAATATTTTAAATGTTTAAAAATATTATATTTTAAATTTATTCTATTTTAATTGCATTTAATGTTGGGTTTTGGTATAATTATATTTTTTATATGTACATTACTCCAAATACAATATACAAGTTATATTCCTTGTTTGGTTGTTTGGAGATCACGCCTGGTAATGTTTAGGGCGTACTTTGGTTCTGTGCTTTGGGATCACTCTTGTCAATCCTCAGTGATCACATGAGGCTCCACATGCAAGGAAAATCTCTCTCTGTGCAGCCCCCAATCATATTCTTAAACTTGAAAATGAAACCTGTGATTTTTTTCCCCAAAAAGATCAATTATTTAGGTATGAATTACTTTTTATTTTAACCATTGTATTGCATAATATATTATTGTTGTCTTGGAATACATTAAGAGGTTTTGACACTTAAGTATTACACATAAATACTAATCTAGTCAATAGCAACACTAACTTTATTTACATGATTTATTCTATACATCAATGCAATGTTCTAATGCTTTCTGCATATTAAATGGAGAAAACTTGCATTGCAATTAAACTTAAGCATATCATATTTGTTCATTGAATTATGATTACATTAATAAAACTAAAGTTTTCTTGTTTGATATGTGTGTAAAATTTTTAAATTGAGTGATAATGCAAATGCTAGTATTATAGTTAGAATAGAAAAAGAAAAGAAAAGAATAAAAAGTAATATAAGTAAACAATAAATGTGGCAAAGATGTCCATGTCATGATACTTCTTGCTATAATTCAAGTGTAACATAACACAACAACAGCTCTATTGGCAATCTCAAAGGAAAAGGGGTGGATAGAATTTAGAATTCCACTCAATTTAAGAATAGGAGCATTCTAAACATATATTTTGCTAATGGAAAATGTGTCAAATTATAATAGATTTACTTTAAGTCATTTTTTGTCAATCATAAATATTGCTTATTGATTTGCTCGAGCGGGCACCAGTAATGTATCCATTGTGAGAAATGTTGTTACTGTTTTTGGCATATCGAATATGCCACAGGGAGCTTGTCAGGCTCTGCCATTCGGGCGAGATACTCTATGTACCTTGCTGGGCTCTCCGGGAGGGGCAGAGGAATCAAACCCAGGTCGGTCACATACAAGGCAAACCTTCTACCAGCTGTGCTATTGCTCCAGCCCAATCATAAATATAGTAAGAATTATTTGAATATCTTCTCATTGTTTAGCCTATGTTTATATACTACAATATATATTTTAATTCATTGAGTTTAGTTTGACTTGACTAATATATAAAGATTAAAATATTAATATTCTTAAAGCTCATATTGTAAGACTTGGATCTTTTCTAAGTCTTTCATTAATAATAGGATAAAAATTATAGCTATGAAATACAATTGTAATGTTAATTAGATTAACAGCTCTAGTCCAATGGTCATCTCTTAATCGCATTACATGACCAGCCCATCTGATTTTTGATGCCTTGGCAAACGAGACAGCATCCCTGATTTTTGACCGTCGGAGGTCAGAACTCCGGTTTCCTTCTCTCATATGAGTGAGACATGATATTCCCAGCATAGCTCTTTCAATTCCTCTTTGGGATACCCTGGTAGCATTCTCATCCTGCTTGCGTAGGGCCCAGGTCTCTGAGGCATATGTTAATGCAGGAAGAACGGTGGAATCGAAAAGATGTGCCTGGAGTCGGAGTTTCTTCGTTCTCTTAACCACCTTTTCAACGCTCTTGAATGCATTCCACGCTGCTCTCTTCTTCCTGCGCAGTTCTGGCACCAAGTCATTCCTCATGTTGATTTCTTGACCCAGATACACATAGCTGCTGCATTCGGAGATGTTCTTTCCATTGAGAGCAAATGGAGCTTCAGGGACCAGTTCATTTCTCATGAACATCATCTTGTTGAGATTCAGCTGCAATCCGACCTTTCCACACTTGGTGGTCGAAGTCCACAAGTGAAGCCTCGCAAAGCAGGTAAGCAGAATTTTGCGACCTTAGCTCTAGGTTCAACGAGACCTGGAAATAAGATCCTCTGTCTGCCTCCTCCAATCCCCGGCATCTAAAGTAGGGGTCCCATAAAATGACAAGAAATTAATGAAGTTTATGAGAAAAGAACCTTGAACTAAACCCTAATGGATAGATAATAGAGAGTACTACACTAGTGATGTTGTATATGCCTTATACATAAATGTTTTATGATAAATGTTTATATACATAAAATTCAGTGTGTTACAAGGGTCAATATATACAGAATTTGATAGATGTTATACGTTTATAGATGTAATGAGCTACAAATTTAAACATAGAAGTGAGAGAGAGGGGACAGCGGCAAGGGGACAGGGCTTCTGGGTAGGTACATGGACAGTGGAGGATACTCTGTTTCTCAAGTGGATCCCAAATCTGGACTGACCTGAAGAGCATGCAAGAAGTGACAAATTTAAACATAGATTACAATGCTTTATTTCCACTCACATAAAATATAAAGTATGGCATTAAGATACAATTTTTAATCAATTGTATATTTTATCACTGTTTAGGATCCAGTTTTATATTTGTAGAACATTTTCTGAGTTATATTTAAAGTTATTATTCAAACATATTGGCACCTATTTAAGGATATTACCATTTTTTGTGATCCAATTAAAATTTTAGAATTTGACATTTATTTTGAATGAATTTAGGATCGTTTTGGATATATTCATTTATTTTTCAAATATAAAAAACACCATAACTATGTGTGATATTATTTAAGGAAACTCATAGCTTTTATGTCAACCATGAGCACCACCCAGGTTGCCTAAAAATTAAAACCAAAATTTTTACAAAGGATTAGACTGAGAACAGACCTATGGTGAGTTCCAGCATAGAGACTCCGTGGATGTAAACCCTTACTTGTATGGAGAGCATAAATAGGTAAGAGGGGAGAGACAGGATTGGAGACCTTATGTGAGTAAGGCACAATTGTTTGCTAAGTACCAGAGACATGAGAAATTCATCTTCGTGACATGAAAGTGCTTATGAAGATAATTCTGAAGCAAAAATAGATGGAAAGTGAGCCCAGCTGCGAAGCACATGAGTGACTCAGGATATCTTGACATGGAAGGACACAAACAGCACAGCAGAGGAAATATCCAGAGATGAGGTTGCCTCTGACTGTATCAGGAACCCTCAAAGGTGGGAACCATTGTGTTGCCAAATAGCCACTACACTTGGAGGCGTCATTGCCCATTAGACAAGCAGTTGAGCAAGATCCTAAAAAAACTACCATGTATGCAGTCAGAGTGGCTTGGCCCTGACCAGCACAACAAGTCCTGCATGCTAAGTTATGATCTATATGTAACCTACCAGGAGTTCACGTTTACTTCCTTGAAACTAGGTCTATAAGAAATACTATCCATTCTTTTATAAAAATGCAAGAAAACACCAGTTGAAAGCAGAAAGGTATATAAAAATCATAAAGTGAAGAAAATACAGAATAATTAAGGGGGTCTCACACTGAGTTCTATGCCTTTAACCTGAAACACAAATAAATTTTTAATTTCAGATGATAAGTATATGGTAGCCTCAAAACCAAAAGTACTTTAAAAAAGTGATAAGACTAGACAAATGCCATCAGGACACTATATAAAAAACTAGCACAAAAATGCAATTGTGAAAATAATGAAAAGCTCATGGAATACTGCAAAACTGCCTCATAGAAAAATAATAATAAATAATGTTTCTAAAGAAAAAAGTCTCAAAATATCACAGGATTGAACTTTCTTATTGAAAGGCACATGTGACTGGAGGGGTCAAGAGATAAATTCAAGCCTACTGTTATTTATAGGGGACCCATTTGAGTTCTCATGATAAACAAAGGCTCAAAACAAAAGAGTAGAGAAAATAAATAAACATACAGACAATCGGTAAACTGAAAATCATTCTGGAGTTACCATACTTTTACCTGTCCAAAGCAGTACAGCTAAAGAAGGCATATGAAAATATGAGTTAGGGATAGAAAATATTTATGTAACAAAAGCATTAGCAATTATTCATTGTCAAAATAACTGTATGACACAAAGTATTACACAGCTTCAATGCAATTATTAAAATATGTTTAGTGTCATTCTTCAAAGACAGATCAAGCACAGCTAAAATTTGTAAGAAGTCATGAATAATTCTGAGATAAACTGATGGGAGGCATGCCCCAATGTAAGCTGTACTAAAAAGGAAGATTAATAAAAATATTCATGCCAATAGTATAGAGAGCTAGAAGTAAATCCTCAGATACAGGTGCAACTAATGACAAAATAACTAAACGCATTAAGAAGAAAAAAGAAAGTCTCTTAAAAATAATTCTTGAAAAACTAAACAATCATACAAAATTTAAAAATAAATAAATTTGAATCTCTATCTCACACCATTCATGAAAGTTTTAAATGGATTGAAGACCTTGGTGTAGGACCCAGTGAAATAGAACAAAGGGTAAGGCTCTTGCCTTACAAAGAGCCAACCCAAGTTCAGTCCCTGAATCACATATTGCCCCCAGAATTCTGCAGAAGTGACACTTGAGCATAGGAGTAAGCCAGGAGTGAGCCCTAAGCATAGCTGGATGTGACCCAAAACCAAAACCTTGATATAGAACAGAATCTATAAAATACATGTGGAAAACACAGACAAAAAGCTCCATAATAATTAAACTTGATTTAGATTTTGTAATTTAGTTTCATTGCCAAATAAAACAAAAGCAAAAATAAACAAATGAGAACTAAAAACACAATGTTGTGCTGTGAAAACTCCTATGCATACAGTACCATATCTAATGAGAAAAATATTTACACAATATGCATAAGATAAAGAGCTAATATTCAGATTATACAAGGTATCGGGCTGTAGTGATAGCACAGCTGGTAGGGTATTTGCCTTGTACGCAGCCGACCCAGGTTCCATTCCTCTGTCCCTCTCAGAGAGATCATTAAACTATCGAGAATATTTTGCCTGCACAGCAGAGCCTGGCAAGCTTCCTGTGGTGTATCCCATATGCCAAAAACAGTAACAAAAAGTCTCACGATGTAGACGTTACTGGTGCTCACTTGAGCAAATCGATGAGCAATGGGGTGAATGATACAGTGATAGAAGGTATCAGAAAACTCAATAATAAAATAAAGAAGCACTGTCCAAGTAATTGGAGATGAACACATTTTTTCAAAGAAGACATATGATAAGCATATGAAAATTGCTCTTCATTACCATTATCATCTACATATGATATAACAAATATGATATATAGTAACAAATATAATATATGTATAGGTAAATCATGTCATACAAATAAACATAGGGATATTGTTTTGCAAAGGTAAGAGTGGCCTGTATAAACAAAACAAAACAAAAAACACAGAACTATGATAATTGTAGAGTATGTAGGTGTGGGGGGAGGTACTTTCATTTTAATGTAGAAAGAAATGTGATTTCAGCCTCTATAAAAAATAGCACGGAGACTTATAAAATGAAAAAGATAGCAGTGTAGCACTGTCGATCGGGTACCAGTAACATCTCTCTTGTGAGATTTGTTCTTTCTATTTTTGGCATATTGAATATGCCACAGGTAGTTTGCTAGGCTTTGCCGTGTGGGCAGGATACTTTCAGTAGCTTGCCAGGTAAGAGAAGAAGATAATAAGGATAAATAAATTAAATTCAATAATTATAAATTGAACTTTCACATGGCCTAGAACTTTCACTACTTGGCATCTATCCCCACATAAAAAATAATTTAATGTTTATAAGAAAGTATTAAATTAAAAAAACAAATTTATTAGCTATAAGAAAAGCTGAAATTTTATCTTCTGCTTCACTATGGATTGAGTCGGAGGTGTCTTTTATGTGAAATAAGAGTAGAAGTACTAATACCAGATGGCATCACTCATTAGAGGTACATAAGGAAACAAAGAAGACCTCCGGAACCCAGCCACAGCCATGCTGAAGGCCACTCTCCACATGTTCAGATAAGCCTCATGCAGGAAGGAACCAGCAGAGGAACCCAGGTGTGCTGGACCCAGGGCCAAGATCTCTCAGACTGCTCGGATCAGGACTGGGCCTCCTTTGCCAAAATCCCTCATTCTCCAGTAGCAAGGCAGTCAAATCCACAAACGGCCCCTGGTGCCATGTAATCCCATCAATGGCCAATATCCAGAGACTATAAAACAAACCTCTTGGAGAGTCTGGTAAGCTACCAAGAATTTGCTGCCCACATGGGAGAGCCTGCAAGCTCCCCATGGCATGTTCATATGCCAAATACATTAACAATGATGGGACTCATTCCCCTGACCCTGAAGAGCCTCCAATGCGGCACCCTTGCGAAGGACTAGTAAAAAGAAGCTGCTAAAATCTCAGGGCTAGGATTAATGGAGCCGTTACTGGGTCTGCATGAGCAAATTGTTGATCAATGGGATAACAGTGATACAGTGAAGGAAAAAAGTCAGACTACTATGCAGTATTAATGACAATATTCTGATCTTTGACTACTAGAACTTATCTTAACAAGTAGTAGATGTGGCTTGGGTGTGAGAGGAACAGGTTGGATTGAAGAGATAAAAGGATTCTGGCTTTAGTACTTCGATGATGGTGTAGGTGCAGTGACTTTGTACACCAAATCCCCAAATTTTTACACTATCTATAGTCATGACTCTGAATAGTGTTAATATTTTGAGTTTGCATGTACATTTTAATATGCTGTGATTTTAAATGAATAAATATATCGCCTTTAACTGCTTTCATTATATAGACAAAAATCTCCGAGAAACGTCATGCTTCAACTTGAGTTTAGTATTGTGAAAGAAGCTTGCCCACTCTCAATTTTATAGTTTACTATGCAAAGTACTCATCTTGTGCTTTCCACAAATGCACTATGTTATGCTAAAAGAGCTATAAAATTGTGCCATCTGCATGCAAATTGGTTTTGAAGCCTACGGAGGGATAGATTTTGTATATATTATGTAAAGATTTTTAACCATAGGATCTACTGTATTAGATTTTATTAAGTATAATAAAAACAATATGATTTTTTTGCAAAAGCTAAATTAAAGTGAAGATGACTAATACTGAAACTTTTTATATCCCTCATAGTAAAGTTACAGGAATAGTGAAAAACCAATACTTTCTGAACATTAAAGTATAACTTCCCCACATAAGAATGCTTTTAACCCTCTAGATACTACATAAACAAAGGTTTCAAAATTCAATTATATCTTAAAATATTTTAAAACCCAAACATCACAGGAAACTAGATTACTTTTACGTAATAATAAGTGCCATTTGCCATTGTTGATCTTTGAAGAAGTTTCAGATTTAGAAGTCTTTGAACTCTCTCTAATATTCTGGCAACATAGGAACTAACCACTTTGCTTGGAATTAAAAGGAAGGTATATTTATTCAAAAGTATCCTGTAGCTAAATTTCTTAAAATTTGCTGTCCTTAAATTGTTACAGTCACAAAACCTATTAATTTTTATGTGGGTTAATATATCAGCATTGGAAAATTTATTTTAGGATATGAATATATATTTATAAATAATTTATTTTAACCCTCTCTTAATATTGATGAAGGCAAAAGTTTAAAGTGATGAAGGTAACAAATATGCATATACCTATTAAAATGTTTATATAAATTCCTAATTTGTGACTGAAGAGGTCATTAATTAACAACAAATATATATGCATAGAGATTATATACTTTAACAAATTATCATTCAAAAGTGATGAAACTAAGACTTAGATCTGCTAAAAACGTACTTTTTTTATCTATCAAGTAATGAGAGCAGCTGTGGTTCCAACTAAACCAAAAACAAATCATTTTCTGGCTGAAATAATCGGCTTTCCACCAAAATTTCTACTCTCTTTCCTTATTATCAAGCTGCTACTTCCTAGCATGTTTCTTAAATCATGCTGATATAGCAATTTGACTAATTCTTGCAATATATTTAAAATATAGCCACGACTAATTCTAACAATGTACTTAAGAGATAATCTGAAATTTTTCAATTTTCTAATCAGTTTCTTTTTTCCTTCCCTTTCCTTCCTCCCTGCCTTCCTCCCTCCCTCCCTCCCACCCTCCCTTCCTTCCCTCCTTTCTTCCCTCCCTCCCTCCTTCCTTCCTTCCTTCCTTCCTTCCTTCCTTCCTTCCTTCCTTCCTTCCTTCCTTCCTTCCTTCCTTCCTCCTTCCTTCCTCCCTCCCTCCCTCCCTCCCTCCCTCTCTCCCTTCCTTCCTTCCTCCCTTCCTTCCTTCCTTCCTCCCTTCCTTCCTTCCTTCCTTCCTTCCTTCCTTCCTTCCTTCCTTCCTTCCTTCCTTCCTTCCTTCCTTCCTCCCTCCCTCCCTCCCTTCCTCCCTTCCTTCCTTCCTCCCTCCCTCCCTTCCTCCCTCCCTCCCTCCCTCCCTTCCTTCCTTCCTTCCTTCCTTCCTTCCTTCCTTCCTTCCTTCCTTCCTTCCTTCCTTCCTTCCTTCCTTCCTTCCTTCCTTCCTTCCTCCCTTCCTTCCTCCCTCCCTCCCTCCCTCCCTCCCTCCCTCCCTTCCTCCCTTCCTCCCTTCCTTCCTTCCTTCCTTCCTCCCTTCCTTCCTTCCTTCCTTCCTTCCTTCCTTCCTTCCTTCCTTCCTTCCTTCCTTCCTTCCTTCCTTCCTTCCTTCCTTCCTTCCTTCCTTCCTTCCTTCCTTCCCTCCTTCCCTTTTTTGTTCTTTTTGAGTCACAGCCAGTGATGCTTAGGTATTACTCCTGGTACTGCACTCAGGAACTGCTCCTGGCAGTACTGGGGTGGTGGTGGGGTATCCTTTAGGATTCAGGAGACCCTATAGGACCCTTGTCAGTCTTGTGCAAGGCAAACACCCTGCTGTCTGTAATAGCATGCTGGCCTATGATCAGAGGTGTCTGAAGATTGGTGTTTCTTTAATAACATTCCTTGGTACCAGCTGGACCCTGACATCAATGACTCTTTAGTAGACTAAAGACAATCTCTGAGTCAGCAATGGGAGAAAAACTCCATTTTATCCATGTTATCTTTAGTAGAAATACATTTTTGAGTCAAGTCGCTGATATCTTGGAGTAATCTGATACTGCAGCTTGAAAACTGAATATAATATCTTTTCACACATCAAATAAAACCTTTAAATATAATCAACTGCAATAATTTTAATTATTTTAATTTTTAATTTCTAAGAAATGATTATGAGAAAATATTTGTGTGCCAATAATGTAGTCTCATAATGAGTAACTCATGGAAAGATTGAATCAATTTTTAAAATGATAGGGAATTAACCAGAACTTAATTTTTTCTGTATTTATAGGCTATGAGCTCATGTAGCTATTAATCAAAATTTAATACAAATTAATATAAAATAACCTTAGGATGTGATTAAAGTAAAGGAATATGGATCTTTGAAATTGTGTAAGTAGAGTACCATAGAGCCTTGGATGTCAATAAGGCCTTCTTATAAGGTTATCTTTTCAAAAAAACATGTAGAAATTATTTCATTATTATATTCTGTTTGATAAACATTCTGCTACCAAAACTAAATTTCACAATAACCTTAAGATAATAAGGCATTTAATTGCAATTCTAAGGTTAATCTATACTCTGCTAGAGTATCAAGCTGTAGTAAAAATCTCAAGGATACAATCAAGATTCAAGTAAAGCAAAGAGACCAGGTCTATCAGCACCATTCCCAGTTCTTTTCTTCTAATATTAGCGATTTGCTTTTAGTCTCAGATGAATATATCATTGCCAACTAAGGTGTTTTTTTTATCACCTAACAAAGAGGAAAACTTTTGGTTTGTGAACAGAATTTGTGTTATGCTCTAAATCATCATGTAGTTTAGATACTCTCTGAGAAACCAATGTACATAACTTAATAAATTCTAGGTTTATTTGTGGTAAGAAATCCTAATTGAGGGACATTCTGATAAGGGTACATTTCCATCTTAAAGTAACCAACCTTCATACTGGAAGGGTTTCTTGCTTATGGAGAGACTATATCTGTACATCAATCTGTTTGCCCCACACCTTTCTGCTTTCAAGAACTCATAGGAAAACAAAGAAATGAATTATCTATCAGCTAACTTAATACCTCACTCTCTTTTGGACTAGTCAGTATCATCTTGGTAATAGTTGACAGGTATTTTTTTTTTACAATTCATTATTTTTTCTGTAATACCACAAATGAAAGAGTCAACGAATATTCCCACTGACCATGATTCAGACTTTCTAAAGGTTGTACACATTCTATCAAAAAATTATGTTAACTGTTAGTACATATTCTCACATATTCCTTTTAGTTATATTTTTAAGCTTGATCACTGCTCTCATATCTTTCAGAGTACATGGAAATTTTGGTCTGTTGATTTCATTCAAACATTTATTACATTGAGAAAAAATTAGCACTCTGATTTATAGAATCTTGTTTGAATTAGAAACTCTGCTTGCAATAACACTTTATCATTTTGGGAATCATCATTTCCATTAATTTTTATTTAGCTTTTTAACATAAACCTGCATAGCATCGGTTAGACTTTGACATACAGCATCAGAAGTATTTTGGAAGGAACTCACAAGTATATTCCAGTTAAACCACATCAAATTGTAGCCTCAAAAGAATTGCTGTTGCTATGATATTAAACATCCAATCTCCAGAACTATAATAAATTTTCCTATGTTGTATAATTCACCATATTTAAGATATTTTATTGTAGCAACCCACATCAACAAATATAATAGGAGCCATAGAGACAGTACACAGGTTAAGTTGTATGCCTTGAATGAAGTCAGCCTTAGTTCTATCTGTGCTATAATGTTGTTTCCTGAGAATTATCAAGGTTGGCCCTGAAGGACCTAGATACTGCTGCGATGGTTAATCTGAGATGATAATTCCCTGGTACCAGGATGTTTTAGCAGCACTGTATCTTTGGGGCCTTGTATTAGGGTGACATTGACCAAGAAACACAAGAGTGGTAGAACACATCCTACTGATCACAACATTTTAAATCGTATCATTTGACTTTTATCATTTGTGTTACATATATTTAGTTTAATATCTAGATGCATGTGTCTCGCTTTTCTGTTTTGCATACTTGTTTTTGATTTATATGTTTTAGGGATTTCTTTTTCTTTTCCTTTCTTTTTTTTGTGTGTGTTGGGTCACATCTAGCAGTACACAGGCTCTGCGCACGTGGATCATTTCTGGCAGCGTGCAGGGCACCATATGTGTTGCCAGGGATTTGAATGCATCAACTATATGCAAGACATGTGCTTTACCTCCTATACTATCTATCTGACAGGTTTTTTATTTTCTTTCTTTTCTGTCTCTTTTGTTTTTAATTAATCACACTCAATAATAACTCAAATAGTATTTATAAGATCAAATAGCTGAAATCATAAAATACAGAGTAAAATATATGCACTTTTCACACTTTTCAACATCTGATATATTTATGAATACTATCAAAGGTATGTCTTTGGGGACTTAACTGTAAAAGCAAACAAAATGCAAAAATAAATAAATGGTACTACATCAAACTAAAAAACTTTTGTACAGTAAAAAAAAAAATAATCCAAAAGCAAAGTCAATCCGTTGCCAAGGAAAATATATTTGCACATCTTACATTAGCTACACATTCAATATACAGAAAACATATCCTGGAGAGATAGTTCAATAAGCTGAACGCATGTTTTGTAGCCAGGAGGTTTGTGATATAGTCCCCTACATACTGCTGGAAATCAGTCCCAAGCACACAATCAGTTATCTGATAACCACTGGCTTTGGCCTCCAAACAAATTAAACTCAACAACAAAGACAAAAAAAGGCAATTTAATTTTATATGGCTATACCACTCCTAAGTTATTCACTGTATCACTGTCACCCCATTGCTCATTGATTTACTCGAGCGGGCACCAGTAACGTCTCCATCGTGAGACTTGTTGTTACTGCTTTTGGCATATAGAATACACCATGGGGAGCTTGCCAGGCTCTGCTGTGAGGGCAGGATACTCTCAGTAGATTGTGGGGCTCTCCGAGAGGGGCAGAGGAATTGATCCCGTGTCAGCCGCATGCAAGGTGAATGCCCTACCCGCTGCACTATCGCATTATGCATAAAAAGCAAGAAACATAATCCACATAAATGCCCTTAGATTGGTGATACAACAAAGAAGTTGTGATTATTAAACATATTCATCTGTATTATCATACAAGTATATGCATATGTATTAAAATTATGTCATCATTTATGACAAACTTGAGTTATGTTCAAAGAAACTTGAGTTGTTTTAAAGTACTTGCAATGGGTCAGCACGTGAAGTATGGTTATAAGTTTGCTTCATTCTTATGTAAAATATAAAAGTAAACAAACACATTAACAATGCACAATAAAAATTACTTAGTCTGGCAGAAATATGACTGTTGGCAAAAAGAATGAGACGGGGTTAGTGGCAAGGGAAGAGGAAGTGCTATTTGGTTTTGGTAATGGAACTAGAGGGCTGGAGCGATAGCACAGTGGTAGGGCATTCACCTTTCACCGGGCCGACCTGTGTTCGATTCCTCTGCCTCTCTCAGAGAGCCCAGCAAGCTATATCTTGCCCACACGGCAGAGTCTGGCAAGCTACCCGTGGCGTATTGGATATGACAAAAACAGTAACAATAAGTCTCTCAATGAGAGACATTACTTGTGCCCGCTTGAACAAAATGGCACTAGAATCTAGAATCCTGTATGAGAAGCATACAATCAAGTTAAGTGAAATTATTTTTTGTTCTTTATTTATGCTCTCATACTTCAAATATTAAAAATATTACCTCTTCAAAATATATCACTTAGTTCTTGAAAGCTCGATTCTTCTAAGCTATTTAATTTGGGGATATTTTATTGACTTACTTTTTAACACATTTATTCTTTTGTTGGCTGTGTCTTGTGTGATGATCAGCCATCAAAATACTACTGATTTCTATTGCAGTTTCTAATAAAGTATCAATTATTTACTTGATATTCTTGAGGGGTTTTCATCTCTAGGTTTAAATTTATTACTTGTTCTTGGGCGACTTCTTTTCTAACTAGAATCAACATATAAATTGCAATTGTTTTTAAATCCCTTTAGAAGGATGTTTCGAAATCTTATATAAATCTGTTTCTATTTTTTGTCTCCTCGGGTTGTTTTTCATTTCTTGCAATTTTGTTGACTAAAGTGAAAAAATGACAGATGAGTTCATAGAAACAGGTAAATATGTCTTTGCCTAAGTGTGAGGTTTTCTGTAATCTGCTTGGTATATATACCAAGATGAATCTTTGCTGTAGTTAGTGCCAGAGGATTCAGAATCCTCTAGTGTGTTCATTTTATCTTCCTTATTTTCAGGCTTTCTTTAGAACTTTTC
Organism: Sorex araneus; assembly: GCF_027595985.1. Taxonomy (NCBI): domain Eukaryota; kingdom Metazoa; phylum Chordata; class Mammalia; order Eulipotyphla; family Soricidae; genus Sorex; species Sorex araneus. Next base: position 129,506,345 of record NC_073305.1, on the reverse strand, counting down.
CTTAGAGAAAGCCCGAGGCTTGCTATTGTCTCAGTGATATAAAATGATGTTTCACTAGAGTCCTATTTGAGGGGCCATAAAGTATTTTATATTCTTATATTTAAGTCTCTTTTCTGCTCCTGGGTTATGACCTTCACAGATGTCCCCCTACTCACTTTTCAATGGGCCTAAAATGGTACATGAGTAGAACTTTGATAAATATCCCCTTGCTTGATGTTATTATAAGAATCCGGTGTCCTCTTTTATGTGGAGATAAATCATTCATTATGTCAGTAATTCATTACAATTATATGGAAGCTTTATCACTATTTTGAGAATTTAATGTAGCAGCTTCTACATTCATATAAGCATTTCTCAGATATGACTCCTGGTTCTACTGTCTTTCCATAATTTAAGGTCTTGTCACTTTAGTTCTTGACTGATTGAAGAAATAGGTTTCCAACTGAACAGTTTATTCTTTTGTTTTTTGGGGGCTCTAGGAGTGGGATGTGAGTTTTCATTGTGATACTCACAAAACTCAGAGGCCCTTCTTCTGCCAACCAGGTTGGTGGTTCAATGCAAGGGCCTGACGATAAAGGCAATTTATTTTTCATGTACAAATAGGTCTCATGATGCCTCTACTCTTTCTTATATGTTATAGCTCAAATTGGAAGTTATCATATTTAGTTTTGCATGCAGTATTTTCGGAGCAAGGAATACTCCAAATGGAGAAAAAAGTAGGTTTTTAGAGTCTGTTCCTTGCTCTGCACTTAAGCAATAAGTTCTTCTTTAAACTACTTTAAGTAACAAGTGTTCGAATTACTAATTCCAATTTTTAATGAGGCAATTTCTCTGAGGTTAATAATCATTATGGTGAGCCTTTATTTCATTTTTTGTATTGTATATTGGTACTATTTGAAATGTGTATTTGGTCAAAAGAAATATATGCATTGGATCTAATTGAACATCATGTTTCAAAACTTTAAATGCATTATCTAAGTTGCTCATTATAAAAAATATGCAATTCTTAGAGCAGATTAAATTATTCTATAAATTATTAGCTTCTTGTGTTCTATTAGGGCCACTGGTAGATAGATATATAATCCACTGACAACTCTGTGATAACTCATATGCCTCAGAATTTTATATGTTTTATAAAATTCTTGCCATAGAAGTCTAATATACTTGTCAATTTTTAGAAAGACCTTATGTTTGGCTGGATGCAGTTGCTTGCGAGATTATCAGTTTTAAAGAGTATTAAAAGAATATTATGACTTTCAGTTTATCATTACTTACATAACTATCTGCATATCTGCCCATTTGATGAATCCTGATAATTTATTGTAATGTTTGCTTTTGCTGTTTTTGTTTAACATCCATGCTTTCTATTGATATTGCAACTGTTTTGTGTTTGTTTGTTGCTTAGAAAATTCATTAATTTTTATTATGAATTCTCACAGAAATTGCCTATGTATAAGCTGCATTTAATAAGATCATCTTCAAATAAATATCAGGAAATAATAAGTAAAGTATATTTATCTAGAAGTAAAATGAGCAAGAAAAAATACAAAACAAAACAATTTAGTCTAGTCAGTAAATTTGTTTCTTGCAAAGTTTAGGTTATTAAAGCTGAAGCAACTGTACATGTAAAGTATATTGAACATTGAATATATTTTAGATAACAGTGTCTGGATGTCTCAGGAAAGAAAGCTAAAATGAGCAAATAAACTGTCTTATGTAACTCTGTTGTACGTAATTAGATCCAGATATATTAACATGGAACCATTTTTATATGTCTCAATATCAAATTATGGTAAAGATGTAGATATGCTTGTATAAATGGCTGTGTATTAACACTTATATTTCCTTTAGTAAGCTGCCAGGAGTATTTACAAATAACTATAATCCAGTTGCAACAAGCAGACCTTGTGCTATATTTATACATATTTATAAATATAATATATATTTTAACATATATTTTAATATGTATATCCTCCAGAATTTTTCCCTTAACTTAAGAATATATAATCACATTTTTTTCCTTAAAAGGCTTTTTAAATCTCAGATATCTATAGAAATTCATAAATAAAAATAATTATAATATATAACCCACACTGAATGGGTGCAAAAAATAACTATAATATCTAACCCATAGTGGATAGGTGTGAAATATCCCAGTATTTTACATACAAAAATTAGGTGGAATATTTAATTTGACTGTGGGTGTATGTTTTTGACCTTTAAAATAGATAGCATGAAAGGAAAAATCATAAGTCTATAATTAAAAACTTGTCAAACACAGTCAAGTGGTGAAATTTTACATCTGCAGAAATACCATCTAGATATTATGTATTCCAAAAAGATATAATGAACAGGGAGGTTTGTCTTTGCAATGTTCATTCTCCCATACACAAAACTCCAGTAATATTGATAAAACATCCTTTTATGATAAAAATTCCAGTAATATTGATAAAACATCCTTTGATTATAATTACAGATGTTTACTCATTTAAAATACCTAATTATAAGAATTATCATTCATTGTGGAAAATATTTAATAGTCCTGAGGTCTGTTTTTTTTTAACATAAAGTAGGATTAATATTCTAAAACACTTTAGGTGAGAAAAACCATAAACAATTTGCACTGATGTGGTCAGTATCCAGTGGTTAATGGTAAGCCTGAGTCTTACACATTTTGTAACTATATTGCAGATACCCCAAGCCAAAAGTTGAATCTTGAAAGTAGTCTTGTGCTTCTATGGTGCGAATATTTATGTCCCTCTAAAATTCATTAAAATACAACCTCTATGAGGATGCTATTTTAATGTGGAACCTTTGAGATGTAATTGGGACATAAGGGCAGAATCCACCTTAGTTGCTCTGGTAAGTTTCCTTACCTCGTCAGCCATGTGAAAGCACAGCAAAGATTGGCATATGGGACCCCAAAAGTAAGCTTTCAACAGCCAATAAATATGCCAGCAACTTATTCTTAAATTTCTTAGTCTCCAGAATTGAGATAAATGTATCTGTGTTGTTTATAAGGTACCGGTTCTCTGACATATTTTTTATAGTAGTCTAAATGAACCAAGACACACAGTGATAGAGAAAAGTCACAGTGATGTGTGACTTTAAATTGACTGCAAAATTCATCTTGTCTGTATCATGATTACCTTTATGTATACTTGGAAAGGCTATTATGTGCTAATGGATGGCTTTGCCTTTTCTATCCTCATATGGAATGTCAACTAGATTACTTTCTCCCCCATGTTTAAATTATTGTACTAAAAAAAGCCTTTGGATTTCCCCCAAGTCTTAATATATATAGCTAGCACTGAGCAATAGAGAATTTTAGAATATCAACAAAAGAACACTTTGATGAACAAAGTGGCTAATAAAAAGCATTGATTTCACTAACTCCCTCTTAACATCCCTGCTGGAATGTGGGTCAAACTGTAGTATTCATAGAGCCAGACAGGAAATATCAGTGATTAAACACAATTGTTCTCTTGATAGCTTCAGCTATCAATATTCAGGATTATGCTGAATAGGAAAAGGTTTATTGGAACAGGAAAAATACACAGGCCTAAAACTTTCTTTTTAATTTTGCTTAAGAGTTCAGTCAGATAAATTTTTATTTAAAAATAATATTCAATGTTTTACATTTCTTCTCAGGAATCTTAAATTTCTCTGAATAGTATAAATCTAGTATAGTAGAGATTGAGAGCGATAATCTTTAAAAGTAAATTATCATGCTATAGTGCTGATTCATACTTCTTTAGAGTTAGGTTTTCAGAATTTAAGAATTTGTCACCCACAAATCACTGGGCTCATAGGCTCATAGACACCAACAGGTGAACTAGAAGATCTACTTCCTCTGTGAAATGTTTACCAACTACACTGACAAGAGAAAGTAGGAATATGCCTTTACTTGTCTGAAATGAATAATGATTTCTCATTGACAGTGTCACCAAATACAAAATGCAGGCATTGGCAAGTTAGGCTGTTTAGTTTTGAATAAAAATGCATTGTCCACTTAGGAGTACTGCCCATCCCCCTAGTTGAAAATTACCAGAAAGAGTTGTGAACTCAAAATTGACTTAATGGACTTTGAGCATTAACTTCTTCATAATGGTTTATGACCCAAGAATTTTCATTGGATTTTTATGACCTGACTTTTCAGAGGATTTTTTTTAAACTCTCTACTGAAAAACACAACAGGAGCTTTTGGAAGGAATTGAATATTTCTACTTAGCAGAGAAGATACGGATTTCAGATTCAAATACTGACAGTTGCAGTCACTCATTATAGTCCTTTGAAAGATAATTGCTATATTATATTTTAACTGAGCATTTGTTCTTTTTTAAATCCTCTCTATGGAAGCATATAAAATAATTTTGAAACAGGTTATACACCTACAGTGTTTTGAGTCATGTAAGATTCAGTTTTTAGTTTAAAAGCAACCTGTGTATTGATAAAATGTAAATGACATGTTCAAGACCATAAATGATAGAGAAAATCAATGTAAATTCACAACATATATGACCAGATTCCCCGAAATCATGAGAAATCCTTAAAAAAAAGCCCTTGTTCATTCCCTTATTACTGAGTACTATTGTTATCACTAGTGTAAGAAAATCTCAGGCAAAGAATCGGTGTCTCATATTATAATTGTTTTTCCATATTTCACTCTTAATGTCTATCTCTTCACATTACAGGAGTGAGTGAAAACTTGGCAAGTTGACAGCTCATGACGGATATGAAAACATAAGAGCAGAAATGTATTTGGGGATGAGGATTGACTTCAACTACAACCTTCCCTCTAAATTGCATCACTCAGATTGGAGTCCCAGGTTAGTAAAATGTCTTTCAAATCCTGTATCTCTCCTCCAGTTTTCACTTCCCTCTGCAGGCCCTAATAGACCCAACTTTCTAAAAATAAGGTACCAAAATTTATCGACATCATAACCTGTTCCCAGATCCAGAACCAGAAACAATAAATGCCTACCACAGTGTATAAACACCAGATGACTGGGAATCCCATGGCTCTCTCTCAACACCTGCGTTTTGTGGTCACCTCGCTTCCCCACTCGGGATGGTCAATGCCATGAGTGAACGAAGGAGGAAACAAGGGCCAAGCTGGTTGGTGATCAGGTGCCATTTATTCCATTCTCCCCAGATGCCTGTGTAAATCTCACTAAGCCCTTCATTCCTGTCTCCTCCTGTCTCCCTCGCTTGTCTCTCGGCGATCCCACTCAACACCTGGGTCTCTTCCAGGTCTCTCACCAACCTCCCCATCTTGGGTGTAGCAGCCACACCCATGTAGGTTAGTACAATCAACAATGAAAGCCCTCTGTTCAAGACTGAAATACCACCTAGGGTGTTTCTCATTTTCTTAGTCCAACAATCATTTAATTAACATCTTAATTAGCAACTTAATTCTATTTCTTAATGTTAGTTACTTTGTATGATGTGTTTCATTCCTCTGACCCTGAAAGAGCCTCTAATGTAGCACCATTGGGAAGGATGAGTCAGGAGAGACTGCTAAAATCTCTGGGCTAGGACAAATGGAAACATTACTGGGACTGCTCAAGCAAATCAATGATCAAAGGGATGACAGTGATACAGTGGTGCTCTCAGAGAGCCTGGCAAGCTACTGAGAGTATCCTGCCTGCACAGAAGAGCCTGGCAAGTTCTCCGCAGCGTATCCAATATGGCAAATACAGTAACAAAAACAGGTCTCATTCCCCTGATACTGAAAGAAGCCTCCAATCATTGGGAAAAATGAGTAAGGAGAGGCTGCTAAAATCTCAGGGCTAGGCGAATGGAGCTGTTACTGGGCCCACTGAGCAAATAGATGATCAGCAGGATGAAAGTGATACAGTGATACAGTGATATTTTGTATGGACACAGTAAGAGATACAGTAAGCTCTCCTGTTATTTTACATCTCCATGGGTGGCTCTCCTGGGGATATCTCGCTATAGATCTCAGACTACAGTATTCCACCAGATTAAACTTTCCTAACCCTAGCAGGATCATAATCCAGTTGTTACCTTTTGGATCATGACAGAATTTGTCCATGACCATGCTTTTAACTTATAGTTAAGTATTATGGCTCTTTGGCCTGGCCCATTTTGATGCCAAGGTAGCTCACAGTTTGCCCTGGATCCATCCAGTCCCTAGGTGGGACTCTATTTTTGGGGTGCTAGGAAGCAAGGGTAACTGAGACTTAAGTCAAGAAAACAGATGTACAGGAATGAACATTATTGGAGTCAATTAATTCCCAAGTTACAAAAGCATAGAATTAACTCTCTGTGTCTATACAAAAAGGACATTACTCTGAATTAACTATGCAAAGGACATTAGGAAAAAAGAAAAGCAATATTTACATGTTCACAGAGTCTGATTAGGAGATAAAGGTGATTGGTTGGGGAAGCAGAACACAAAGAAAGAGGTTACAGTTAAACACAGAAGAATGGGAACACTGTGATGGTAGTAACCCAATAAACCTAAGCTCCCAGTGGCAAGACAGAAAGGACAAACCAATGATATCCTACAGTGTAGAACTGTTCTCTTAGTTGCTGCCCTGGCTGTTTGGGTTCTCCTATTCAAGCATTCCCTCTTGACTTGGAGAAACAATCTTGCTTTCATGTTCCCTAGTATGACTATCACTCTTATGGACAAGAAATTGCCTGTAGAGGGAATTTTCTGCTCATGCTATGATCAGTTTATGGGAGAAAGAAAATCCCTATACCACAGCTCAGTTCTTCTTCAGTTGCACTCACAAACGTCAAACAGAACAGTAGGGAGAAAAACATAATAATAACATGTATGGAACATATCTGTTTCTGCAACTATAAAGTAAAATAGAGCAAATTGCGACTATATATCTTCTTCCTGAGACAAAGGCCAAGGAGAGAGAAGGAGGAAACTTGACATGACAAAATAATGGTATCTCTTACTGAAAATAAAAAAAAATCAATTTTTACATAGGGTGCACATAAATTAAAAGCCATGAATTGGACAACATTTTATCTAGCTTGTATAGAGAAAAGGAACAAAAATGAAAAGGTATTATAGTCAGGAGGAAGGTGAGAGAAGATTTTGTTCTTGTTTTTTATTTTTTTAAAACAAAGCAAATCTACCCTCCCTTTGAGGGAAGCATCAGGTGTTATCATGCAGAATATCTTCTTTTTTTTTTTTCATTTTATTGAATCACCATAAGATAGTTACAAGCTTTCAGGTTTAGGTTACAATCACACAATGATCAAACACCCATCCCTCCACAAGTGCACATTCCCCACCACCAATATTCCCGGTATAACCCCCCTTTCCCACCCTCCCCCTGCCTTCATGGCAGACAATATTCCCCATACTCTCTCTCTTCTTTTGGACATTATGGTTTGCAACACATACACTGAGAGATCATAGTGTTAATATCAGCTTTTATTGTCCCAATTGTCCTAGAGTGCTTAGAATTATATTCCTGCAAGGGGTTGAAAGCTTAATTCAATTATATACTGGATCTTTCTTTGGGACAATGCTTGAGTATCAGTTACTCAGTTTTGAGTACTTTGTTTATTTTGTAACAATGAAATTATTATTTGTATAGGGTTCCCTTTCTGTACTTAATTGTAGTTTCAATTCCTTGTAAGCCTTTTGTTTACTTTTAACCCATGGAATCTGTTTTTCTTCAAATAAATTTTGCGTGCTTACAAGTGTATCTGTCACATAGTTGGTGGTACCAAATCATTTAGTGAATGTATGTTGAATAAATCTGAATAGACTGTTATCACAATGAGAGCATTAATGAATAAGGAATACAGGGACAATTGTCAATTACTATACTCAAGTGCCCACTAAGTTAGTAATTGCTATTATAAACTTAGTTTCAGTAAATAAAGGAAGCAAATTCAATGATTAGGACAGCTACCTATAGTAGTATTGATGATACAAAAGTATTAACATATAATTCTAATTTTCAAAATTCAGCTAATAGAAAATGATATGAAAACTTATTTCTATTTGTATAGGATAAAATTGTTTTCAAGTTCCTTTGACCAAGAATCTTGAAGTACATTTTCACAACTGCAATTTTTTTGTAAAAATAAATTGGTAAGATTTTGCATTTCTATTTGAGAATAAACCGTCCAATGCTAGCATTATTTTTATGTGACACCACTATGTAAATTGGAGTTTGTATACTGTTTAATAGTCTACAAGAGTAATGTATAAAAAGACTTTTTAACTTTCTCCTCTTAAAATGAAAATATATTTACACAGTTTATTATTTTAGGCTGGAGCGATAGCACATTGGGTAGGGCATTCGCCTTGCATGTGGTGGACCCGGGTTTGATTCCTCTGCCCCTCTCATAGAGCCCAGAAATCTACCGAGAGTATCTCGCCCGCACGGCAGAGCCTGGCAAGCTACCCATGGCATATTCAATATGCCCAAAATAGTAACAACAAGTCTCACAATGGAGACATTACTGGTGCCTACTTGAACAAATGGATGAGCAGTGAAATGATAGTGAGAGTGAGAGTTTATTATTTTAATGAGAGTCCCTTTAGCTTGAACTAAACATATACAAATCCAAACCATGTTCTAGTCCTTGATAACCAAGAGGCCAAAAAGTCTAAAAGTATAAAAAAAATTGAGAAAAAAATGACATTTTAGTAATGTTTCCATTCACTCTTCCTCATTTATCCCTCTAGGGAGAGAGTCATAAAAACTTTATTTTAATAAGATCGCTTAGAAACTATAACAATGTTGAACTCCATATACTTCCTTTAGGTTTAGAATGCTATCTGGTAGTGCTGCAAATAAATTGATCTTCCTGACATCAGTAAAGATAAAATTAAATGGTCACAAAACTTAAAGCAGATAGAAAGGAGGAATGATTAGAAAATTAGGCAGTGAGATGGCATAGAAATTTTCCTTAATGGAAGCTATGTCTTTTTGTTTAAGAGGCAAGTGAATCTGTGTGTATAAGGTTAAAATGCAGATTCAGTCTGAGTAGGTATGGACCTGGACATGAAGTTCTTAATTTCTAATAGCCCCCAACTGTCTATCCATAGGATAACAGATTTGAGCATCCTAATTCTCTGGAAACTAATACTGATAGACCACACACCAAATCCGTATTTGATTAAAATAGCATTTAAAATAACTTATAAAGTCTGATGGTGAAAAAATATAGCATTTTCCTCCATATCAATGATAAGATGTACAGTTTAATATTCAGTGCTGACCTAATCCGATTTCTAAAACTAATCAGTTTTCAAGGGATGCTATCATGAATAAAGTTTGGCAGATTCCTGTAATAATCCCTTACATTCATAGCATACATTCTCCTAGTTCCTTTAATTACTTGTATCCCATGGTCATTTACTATGGAAAGGGAAATCTCTCACTTTTTCAAGACTACTAGATCCCTGTTTATGTGAAACTTAATCTCTAAGGACCCAGAAACACAGTATTCAGAGGGGGGCTTGGGAAAGTAGGTGATTAATGTGTTTTTATCAGAATTAACTTCACAGTAGGTCCACTGAGTCTCAGAACTCATCATGCAGTTATTTCCCTCGTTCCTGAGTCTAAGATTAGAATTGCTATCCTCAGCAACTGGAACATTTCCCACAATGCCTTTTTAACCTGCAAAGTAAAAGTTATCATTATAGAAAGATACAACTGAAAGCCATTTCACTTCTCTATTCCTTGCCAAACAGTGCATCAAAAGCAAACAGTACCTCTGGGGAAATGGCAGAGAGCAGAACTACCATCAACAATTTGAAGCAAAATTCTATGTTAAAATTTCTAGAAAAAGAAATCCTTAAAGAATGTATAAAATAGCAAGGCATTGTTTTAAATGTATTTGGTGATAGATTTGATTACAGGTACTAGATATCTAGATGAGATATCCATATTAGAACAAATTTAAAAGAAATTTGATGTTTAAATGCTGTAGTTATCAATAAAATAAAACCACCTTTCTCAGTGCTGATAAATATTTGTATTTGCACATATATATGCTTAATAGTTTTCCATGAAGTAGAAATAATGTATGGCTACCATCTTTATTCAAAAGTAGCCCATCTGTCTTTTCAGTTCAAATGGAATAAGGGCTCTGTTGATCTGGTACAGATAAGCTAAAAATGAACTTGGGCTGGGAAGTTAGTATGTAGATAGGGCACTTGACTTGCATGTAGCCAAACCAGGTTCAATCCCAAGGATTACCAGGAATTATTCCTTAGTTTTAAGCAAGTAGAAAGGACTGAGAACGTTAGGCATGTTGTCCAAACCAAGAACAAGCTGAACTAAATTAAATAAAACAAACACATTCCTGGATAGTAGCAAGTAACCAAAAAGTCCTACTATCTATCTATCTATCAATCCATCTATTTATGAACAATTTTTATTCCTACTTAGTTGGAATTTCAGATTCTTCACAGTCATAACAAAAATGGATATTTGCGGGAGTACTTCTCTTTCTCTCTCATATATACGCAACCATATATGTATACATATCTATATATGTAATTAGGAATATATTATTATTGACAAACTTAAGAAAAGTTGTGGTACTTTTAACAATTTGCTAACAAGAATAGCAAATAGCTTTTTTTGGTGGTTCACACAGCTATTCTATCAGTATATATTCTTTATGATTGTGTCTTAACTAGATGATACATGCACATAAAATAAACATATAAAGAAAAATAAAAAGTTTAAATTGTACCAATATATTATTTATCTCTCTATCTAAAATGATTATTATGATGTTAATACTTAGTATTAAAAATATTTACTATCTATACATTTGTCAAACTCTGAGTTAGAAATTGAAGCAACCAAAGGCTGAGTGTATGCCACGGACCCTTCAGGTGAGCTCTATAAATGTCATATAGATATTAAAAACATGACTAGAGAGGGGTTATACATTTTTCTGTGGTAAATAATTATTGTTAAAGGAAAACATTAATTAAGAGTGCAGTTAACATATCCAGGACCCAGATAAGCACTGATAGATATCCAGAAAATGTCAGATAGATGTTTTTCAGAAACCTATTCTAATAAATTATAGAAACCATAATCCTATTAGGAAAACTACTGTAGTCTCAGATACCTAAAAAAGACACAATGCTCTTGCTCTCAAAGAGTTTTCATTCCAGTTGGGGAAAAGCTACCTACTAAATTTCATGGTGCTACCAACGTATAAATGCCACTAAGTAATATAAATCTTAACATGATTCTTTTGTTCAATCTTAACTTGCCAATGCTATGCTAAGATTTATTTGTATATGATGAGCAGTAGAATTTCATTTAACCAATTAAACAAAAATTACCTTTATTTTAAAGATGTACTCTATCACATAAAAGTAGCTACCACAGCACAATCAAACTGAAGTGTGATAAATGCAATGAGCAAATAAAGCTGCTATTGTGGTATAGAGAATTTTACATAATTCAGCAAGTAGAGTAAAGATAGGTTACCTAGAAAAGACATTGAGCTCATTTGATTTTAAAATGATAAAAAATAAATTGTAAAGTGGAATAGAAGGAAATATGATAGCAGTCCAAGGTAAGAGAAATTTGTTACGAAAGAACTTGACTAACTTTGAGAATAAAAATCTGACTGATATTCAGCCTAATCTGATTGGTATTATCACATTTATTCATTTTTCAAAATTTATGCATAAAATCAACTGCATAAATATATTTATGAATTTTAACACATATGTTATAATTTTATATTAAAAACACGATCAAATTAATTTAATTATTCATCTATGTATAACAAATCATATATTTGTATATGTACATATGTGTATTTGTGTCATATTACTGTATCAATGTCATCCCGTTGTTCGTCGATTTACTCGAGCGGGAACCAGTAACGTCTCGATTACATTTAGCCCTGAGATTTTAGCAGCCTTTCCTTACTCATCTTTCCTGACGATTGGAGGCTCTTATAGGATCATGGGAATGAGGAATGAGATCTATTGTTACTGTTTGGGCATATCAAATATGTTATGGGGAGCTTGCCAGGCTCTCCCAAGTGGGAAATAGACTCTCAGTAGCTTGTCAGGTTCTCTAAAAGGGAGAACTATGCTATTAGATGTCACATGGCCGCATTGCAGGCATTTAGATTCTGGGAGTTTATTTTATAGTCTCTGGATGTTGGTCATTGATGGGATTACATGGTGCTTGGGGCAGTCTCTGGGTGTGACTGCCTAGCTACTGGAAAATGTGTCATATATATAATATATATGTGTCATGTAATAAAATGAAATGTGTTATATATAATTTTATTATACCATAAGAAAAATAATTGTTTCTAAGTGTATACATCATTTAAATGTTTGACCTGAAAGTTATGTTAATTAGAGAAAGCTATCACTGTATCACTATAATCCCATTGCTCATTGATTTGCTTGAGCAAGCATTAGTAATGTCTCCATTGTGAGACTTGTTGTTACTGTTTTTGGCATATTGAATACACCACAGGTAGCTTGCCAGGCTCTGCTGTGAGAGCAGGATACTCTCGGTAGCTTGCCAGGCTCTCCAAAAGGGGCAGAGGAATCAAATCCGGGTCAGCCATGTACAAGGAAAACCCCCTGCTCGCTGTGCTATTGCTCTAGTCCAGAGAAAGCTATAAATTAATTACAAGATGATTTATGCTATAAAAATGTTTCTTTATTGTTCTCGCTTTTGTTTTGCTTCAGGGATGCTCTGCAGTGTTCATGGGACCATAGAGGGGTGAGGATCAAATTCAGGCATAATCTACAAAGTCTGTATCAGTCTCTTTCTGTCATCCTCCCTTATTCTCAATTTAAAAATAAAACCTTTATTAAAATAAATCTTTAATTTAAAAGCAAAATATTTATATATTTGAATATTTCTGTTGATTATATTCTGTACTTTATTTCAATATTTCTGATAGGATGTAGAGAGGTATTTTTTCCTTTTTTTCAAACATATGGGTTACTACTATCATATACTTCTTTATGTGTTGCTTTGGTTTGCAATTAATATAAAAAGTCACTATTTCATGAAAACTATTTTGGGCAAGGAACTCCAAAACAGTTCCAGGAGGTTCAGGGGGCATTTCCTGGTGATTCTTGGCCAACAAGGGCCAATGCTTCATTGTAAGGACACAGAAGGCATAGGTGTGGATGACTTTGAGCCACTTTCATTGTGCACAGGGCACCACCCAGGTGGTGAGCTAGGTTGACTTGAAGAAATATCACATGAGCTATTATTGACTTGAAGAAATATCATACAAGCTCAAATACTACAAGAAATTGTCATTTCTGTACTGGTGTAATTTAATCAACCATATTTGGAATCTTCATGCGTGAGGCCCATCTGAATGGTGGAGAGGGGCCTTGAGCATAACTGTGGCTAGGCTCCGGAGGTCTTCGGCCTCGGGAGCTCTGCTCAGAACAGGGAGAGAAACTGGAGCCTACCTCCTCCGAGGGGCCCGGGAGAAGACAGCAAGGCACTCAGGCAAGAGACTCTCTGTGTTGCTCTTTTTCAGGAGCTTGGTTTTAATCTCCCCCCACCTCCGCCCCCCCAGCAGAGCTCCCACAACAGAAGACCTCTGGAGCCTAGCCACAGCCATGCTCAAGGACCCTCTCCACACTTTAGGAGGAGTCTCATGCATAAAGGTAACGGCAGATGAATCCAGGTGTGTGGGACCTGGGGCTGAGACCTCCAAGCCTGCTCGGATTGCGACTGGGACTCTTCCGCCCAGATTTCCCATTTTTCAGTAGCTGGGTGGTCACACCCAGGGACTGCCCCAGCGCCCTATAATCCCACCAACAGCCAACAGCCAGAGACTTAAAACCAAGCTCCCAGACATCTTATAGCCTAGTTCTTCGTCTGGGAGAACTTGGCAAGCTACCTAGAGTTTCCTGCCTACATGGGAGAGCCTTGCAAGGTCCTCATGGTGTATTCATATGCCAAAACCAGTATCAGTGATGGGTCTCATTCCCCTGACCCTGAAAGATCCTCTAATGCAGCATCGTTGGGAAGGAATAGTAAAGAGAGGCTTCTAAAATCTCAGGGCTAGGATGAATGGAGACATTATTGAGATCGCTCAAGAAATTCTATGATCAATGAGATGATGATGTTGATGATGATGATATTTGGAATCTGGATAGGGATAACAGCAAAGCAAACACTAACAACCACTACCCTGGAGAGTGTTTAGAAGAAATCCAGTCATCTATAAATCTAAAGTTATAATAGTCATTAGCTGCAAGGGATGTAGTTATGCTTCCTGTCCATTTTCCAAAAGAGAAAATTCACTAACACAAAAGATAAAATGTAAGTGACAGGTAAAGAACACAGTGTCCTCACTGCCTCACTGATAAGACTAATAACAGAAGAATTGCTAAAAGACCAGTTCTATAATGGTAGAATACTATATGACTAAAACCTTATCAAGAATATCTTTGTAAGGGTCTATCACACAGTGATTCAATTAAAAATTAAAAAAAAAAATAAAATGATTTTCAAGAACAACAAATACTCATACCTAAAAAATATGTAATTGGTGTTATTTCTTTTACTTCAAAAGAGAGTAAATAGGCTAAAATAAAAACATAAAGCCCTCAAAACTAGTAACATTTATATATACATATATACAAAATGAAATAATTTATTAACATAAACTTCTTGGCAAAACAGAGATAAATGACTGAAAACCTTAGGCAAACAAGTACTATCTCAATTTTACAGATCTCACTGACATTTAGTCCAGTGCTGCTTTCAATCTGATTTCTATGATGTTTAGGAATTACCTCAGCTGAAATTGTTCTTTTATTATTTTAGCCTTTTACACTATCTGAGGTCATAGCTTATTTCAGCATATCCTTAAAATGATTTCTTCTGCCTGCCAGCCTGGTGTCAGCTCATGTCTGTTCAGCACCCGGCAGCTGTTGGGCATCTTGCTGTCATCCACAGTACACACATTTAGTGAGAGCGGGTTATGTTATGACAGGACTCACTTATCAGAAGTTGCTTTTCAGCCCTGATTTTGGATGATCATGTTGTCACTTAAAGCTAATATGAGGACAGTTTATGATTGAAGCTGGAGACACAGCACTGAGAACCAAGTATGTCTTGGAGTGTCAATTATTATTTTGCTTCTTCCTGGCTGAACCCTAACAGATAGATTACAAAATTCATTTCTCCCAATTGCTTATTCTACAAAGGGATAGTAAGTACTTAGACCTACCAAAAATCATCTCCATAATAGCCTCTTTATGACCCAAAGACTCCTCCTGTTCCTGTTGTTGACTATCTCCAGATTTCCCATTTGGTGTGTAACCAACTGCAAGATTGTTTTACGATATATTTTTGCCATTCTTTCAAAGAAATGATAAAGTTTAACTAACAGCAGCATTATAAAATTCAAAGTAAATTATGTTTCTAGAGAAAATTCTCTACTGGAGTAAGGAAGTAATTCTTTTCAAATGAGTTCTATATTTAGAGATATTATTTGAGTAATTATTGAACTGAGATCTAAATGTGTTACAGTAAATTTATTGTGAAATGGTATTTTTGAATCCTTTAAAATTAGAAACTAATGCTAGATGTTGATAATTCCAAAACTTGTGAAAAAAATCATAAAAACACACACATATATGAAAAAATCAAAGCAAAAAGTAAAAGCAAACATAGAGACAGAAGTTCCCTCTTTTGTAGTTCCTACATTTAAGAGTATAAAAATGAAAATATCAAACACTAAACCTTGCCAGTGACTGTAATACCAGTTTATACATTCTAGGTTTTGGAATCTGCTATGGAAGAAAATAATATAATACTAAACCAGACTTATATCTATTTTCAAAAGGTTAATAAATTATAAAATTAAAAAAACAGGCATCGGTGACATTCACAGTTTACTCCATTATCTATAATTTGGAAATATGTGTTTTTATTGAGCATCATGTGTATCTTTCCCTTTCCTTATGAATTTAAGAACAATAATCTTATTCTACCTTATTCCACGGTGAAAGACTTGGTATTCAATTAGTGTGTATGTTTTAAGTTGTTTCTCTTCATTATTTCCATGATTAAATAAGATTTATTTTAGAAACTGAATATCAATCTGATTGTACTAGGGAAAATATAAGATGTATTTGGTGGTGACCTAAAGGATTTGAGAAAGATAAATAACACAGTAGATTGGAAATTATAGTGGAAATTTTAGCAAAATATTAAATGATCAGCGTTTAGCTTGGTACAAACTAGTGGGGAATGACAATCCAATTTAGGTAACAAAACTTATACAGAGAGCAATGTAAAGAATAACTTAGAAGAATTCAAGACAGCATGTGAGGATAAAAGTTAAGATAATAGTATATATTATAGTATATAAGTATTTAAGCAGAACTTAAATTATAAACTTTGAAATTGAATGCTAGAAAGTATTTGAATTTGAGATGTTTTGGAAATGAGGTAAATATCACAGGATTTGGTGCATGATTGCAAAAATGAATATTACAGATACTGTTGTGGTTATTGACTTGATTAGTAAGAGGATGACTATATGCTCCTTTAATAGAAACAATGGAAAAAATTAATGATAGGTTGGATTTGATGATAAACTTATTTTTAAAAAATATGAAACAAAATGCTTTGGAGATACACAGAAGTATCTGGAATAAGTTTTACCGTGGACATTAGGAGTGACTAATTTCTAAGAAAATGGTAGCAGCAGAGATTTTTATAAAATCATCATCTCCTAAAATGTTATTGTCAGAAGAGGCGATTTAGGATAAAACTATAACAAAAGTGTTAAAAGTTGGATGGAGAATAATGAACGGTCCCAAATGGTACGATTTGACGTATAGGCATTAGATTAAAGAAAGTTGTTTTAAAAAGCATTTTAAAAGTAAAACAATAAATTATCAAATATTAAGCATTTCATGTAAATTAAGGGAAAATGCATGTGATATAAAAGATACTTGGGAATTAGCATGAACTATTTCAGCGGAATAATTGAAACAAAACTAGACTAAGATAGAATAAGAAGTGAAGAAGATTTTAATAAAAAAAATTGGTTGTAAGTTACAAGAAAGAATCAGAGACATAATTGGAGGAGTATAAGGGGCCAGAGAGGAATTTTTTCTTGTAGTTGGAACATTTTTGTTGCTGAGGTAAATTATTTGATGTAGACAAAAACAAATGTATATGAAAATTAAATTGAGAGAATGGTGAAATGGCATTTCAACCAACTTTGTTTGAGATAATGAATGTGGCATAATAAAATTCTAACATAGATTAAGAACAAATAGATCAAATGTAGCCATCGCCTACAATAATTTAAGGAAAAATAACTTCAATGAACTTCAAATTATGCACATACATTAATACATCCATATTTCTATCTTGGCTAGATACATAATCTAGAAGAAAATCATGTAGAAGTTGCACTACAAAGAGAAAAGATGATCGACGGTCCAGGAGATGAGGACTTGTGAAATAACCTCCAGTAAAATGAAAGAGAAATAGAAGAAGGAGGTTGTAAAGAGGCTTTATAGGATGCTAACAGTGGAAAAAGGTAAAGTTAGGTGAGGAATACAGATGTGATTATTAGTAGTGTTATTTAAATTTATATTATTTGAAACATTACAAAATAAAAAGCAAACTTGCAATGCCGCTTTCTATGTACCGTATTTAATACTGAATGTATTTTAATATTATATTAATGTTTATTTCTCCTTATAATGAGCATATAATGACTAATATAGCCTATTAAGTATACCCAATGATTCTGCATTAATTTAACTGTATTATTATTGAAAAATAGCAGTATTAATATGATTTTTCTTTTAAAGACTAACAATATTATATAATTCAATTTATTCAGTGTATATGCATTTTTATATGTTGTTCTATGGGAATTATATGGATACATAGGATTATAATTTGAACATCAAAAATTTCTTACAATTTCACATAACCAGTCAAAAAATAATATCAAGAAAACATTCATTTTAAAAGATATTATAGCAGGAGACAGTAGAGGATAAGGCAATTGCTTTATATGTAGCTGGTCAATGTTTGGTTCCCAGAATCACATATGGCAGCTGGTGTGGCCTCCACACAATCGCAATTTCCTCCAAAACAGAAAGAAAATCATAGGAATAGTGTGTGCAATGTCACAAATTAAGTAGATCTCCAGTAGAATAGAGCACAGCTACAACAGTGAAAAATCCATAAAAATCTATAATTAGTTAAATCAATAAAAGTGCAATTTACAGAAGTTTAAAACTGACTAGATAAAAAGAAGCTCATAAAAGATTATTTATACCCATTTCTATAAAGAAATGCATATTAAATTATAATTAGATATCTAATAATGAGAGTATACTGAAAATTAACAAAAACTTACTTCATGTATCAAAGCGAATGAGACATACTGTCATTGTGGGAGACACAGGGCCTCAATGACCTGGAGGTCCCCTGCTGTACTTGGGGTCAATCATTTTCCCTCCAGCTGGCCAATGGTTGAAAGAAAGGGGGCCACAGGCTGGTTGTCAATCCATGTCCCTTTACTCAAATCTCTGAGCATTAATTATAGAGAGATTGTGAAGGATTGGAGTGTGATAGTGACACACAGGTGTGGTTGAGCATTAATATAAACAATAATTAGATATAAAGTCCTTCCTTTAGAAGAAGTTCCTCTAGGAGAGTCGTCCAGGGAAAGAATAACACCTAGGAGCTTCAGCACTCTAGATTTTCACCAGGATATCTACCCAAGGGCAGACTTTCATCTAATAGCCTATTGCTTTCTCCTTTCCTTTGCTAGTAATTTATTTAAACAACTATATTAAATTTACTTATTAATAATATTTCTAGTAATCTTGTATGAACACAGTAAGAGATAAAGGCTTTTTATCTATATCTTAGATTAATCTCAAAGGGTGTTTTTGTCCTGGGGATCACAATCACGATCACGATAGCCCGTTAATCACCTATTTCTCGGGCGGGCCCAGTAACATCTCATTTTGTCCTTTCCCTGAGATCTTAGAAGTCCATCTGGACTTGGCCCTCCTAATGATGTTGCACTGGGGGCTCTTCAGGGTCAGAGGAATGATATCCAGCTTGGTACTGGATTTTTCACATGAATACACCATGGGAAGCTTGCAAGGCTGTCCCATGTGGGCAGGAAACTCTCAGAAGACTGCTAGTTTCTCCCAAAGGGAGAAGCAGGCTAAAAATATCGTTTGGCCGAGAGCACTTCTGAGAGCTTGCTTTTAAGTCTCTCTGGATGTTAATGGGATTACACACACCTGGGTTCCTCTGCCAGTACCTCCATGCATGAGGCCTGTCCGAACGTGTGGAGAGGGGCCTCCAGCATGGCTGTAGCTAGGTTCTGGTGGTCCTAGGCTGCCGGGAGCTCTGCTTGGTGTGGAGAGGGAAGCTGGAGCCCATCCCCTCCGAGGGGCCCCGGGGAAGACAGCCAGGCGTGTGGGCAAGAGACTCTCTTCCTGGGGATACTTTACTATATTTCCCCGACTACAATCCTTGGGCCAGGTTAGTTTTTCCTCACCCAATAGGGTTCTTATTCAGTTTTTTCTTTTTGGGTCATGACAGAGTTTGTTCCATGACCACACTCTTAATTTATCATACTTCTTATTTTGCTTTAGGCCCTCCCTTTCTCTAAGCCAGGGTAGTTTATGGCTTGCCCTGGCTCCATCCAATCCCTTGGCACAATCCACCTTTTGGGGTGTTAGGCACTAAGGGCAATTGAGGTTTAAGTCAAATTGATATGATGATGCCAGGAGTTAATATTATTTGGAGTCAATTAACTTCTATGTTACAAGAGCATAGAATTAACTGTCTTCCTTTGTCTATAAAAAAACAAAAAGAACATTGCTCTAAAATAAAATTATGCAAAAGACATAAAGAAAAGTGAAAAGCAATATTTCACTTACATATACAAAAGCCAAAGCCCTCAGAATATTTGACTTTGCCAGTTACAGTGTCTGATTTAGAGATGTTTGTGATGAAAAGATAGGGGGAGAAGAGCGTAGAGTAGAGCTTAAAGATAAACACTGAGGAGTGGGAGTGTCCTATTGAATCTGGGTGTGCTTTGGGAGTACTGTGGTGGGTCTGACTCAACAAAATTAATCTCCCTGCCGGAGGAACAAGAACAACCCAATGTTAATGCTGAAAATGCTTGAGACTATAATCCAACTACATACATTTGAACACACGATCAAAACACAAATGTTGAGCCCAGTTCAATAGGCTCCAGTACATATTTTGCTCTAGGAGTACCCTCCTCACCCCTGAAGCACTGTGCCAGGAATAGGCCCCAAGCAATACTAGGTGTGATTAAAAAAAAATGATTATTGAAACAATTGAAGTATGCATGTAGTAATATCTAATTACATTAAATTTAAGTACAATATTTATATATAGATCAGCAAGCAAACAAAATATCTCAAAGTGATATTTTGTGATTTGCATAAGAGAGGAAAAGTGAGTACTATGTGTTCTTCATAGATATTAAAATATTCCATATTAAATATGAATTTGGGTATAATTGGCATAAAATTTATTGTTACTACATTTATTTAATATTATCCATTAATCAAAGTAAAAAATAAAGGAAGCTAAGGTAATAGCATTGTAGTTTATGTGTATTTATGAAATAAGGATTGATTTTTAAAAAGAGACAAATATTTTATCTATACCCCACATATAAAGCAAATAAAAATATCCCATATCTGTCTAAAATATCAAAGGTCGTTAAGGCTGATTATCTATTCATATATTCTAAAATGCTTTTCTAATAATTTTTCAATAATTGTAGTTATTATAATTTCCTGCATAACTTTTTAAGGAAAGTTTGGGTTAAGAATTTTTTTTTTTTTTTTGCTTTTTGGGTCACACCTGGCAATGCACAGGGGTTACTCCTGGCTCTGCACTCAGGAATTACCTCTGGCGGTGTTCAGGGGACCATATGGGATGCTGGGATTTGAACCTAGGTTGGCCGAGTGCAAGGCAAACGCCCTACCTGCTGTAGTATTGCTCCAGCACCTGGGTTAAGAAATTTTTAAGGAAATATTTACATATCATATTTTTAAGTTCCTGAAAGTATATTTAAGCAGGTTTTTTAATACATATTTCCACTTTAGTGTTCAACACTAAATTGAGCTAAAACATTGAGCAACATTTAAGCTGAAGTCAGTGCCTTTAGTGTTCAATTAATTTTCTCATGACACGATGAGGTTTTAAATGAACAAGTACAGTTCTTTAAAGAAAGTAATAAAATAGTATCAAATTAGTTCCTCCTTATGGTTTATTGTGCTTATGAAGCTATTATATTAAAATTTTAAATTACAGGACCAGAGAAAAAGTACAGTGGGTAGGGCACTTGCCTTGCAATGGTCAAACCAGGTTTGATCCTTGGCACCACATACATCCTTCCAAGGGTGATCCCTGAGTGGAGAGTCTGGAGTGAACCCAAAGCACTGCCAGGTGTGGCAAAAACAAACAAACAAATCTTTAAAAAGTTTTAAATCATGTCTTAACCAATAAGAAAATTTGCTGATCTACTGAGCAAATTGTGATATAATTCATCGAGCACTTAATGTTTTAATTTTTAAATAGAGTAAAAATAGACCTTTTGGATTTATGTATTTTTAAAATCTTTTTCCTGTGTATATATGGAATGAGAGAAAAATTTGAAGCATGAAGAGGTTATTTCAGGGGTCCTGATTTCCCCATAACACTCATACTGAATGAAGTTATACACTTGAATCCCAAAGGGGTCAACTACATACTTCAGAGCGTAGTGTTAGATAAATTAATAATGTGTTTATGGATCTGTGGGTGACACTGAAGGAATTCTTCACAATGGTTATGACACGTGTCTCCCATTGTGAAAAATAATGGTACAGTTTTGAGAACTAGAAGAACTGTTTTTCTTCCTTTGGTGAATGGCCTATTGAAATACTGAAGTAAAAAATCTTTAATATTGGAGTTAGGAAAAATGAAAAAAGAAACTACCGAGATCCAATGAAGAGTGATTTGTACACATATATACATATATACACACAAACACATATGTATATATATGCATACATATGTGTACAATATGTGATAGTTTAAATATGTAAATATTCACATATATCCTCATAAAATGATATACTACCTTTCAGTATAATTAGCAAGAATGCACTCAGCCGACCTGGGTTTGATTCCTCCATCCCTCTCAAAGAGCCTGGCAAGCTACCGAGAGTATTCCTCCCACACAGCACAACCTAGCAAGCTACCCGTGGCATATTTGATATGCCAAAAACAGTAACAACAATTCTCACAATGGAGACGTAACTGGTGCCTGCTCGAGCAAATCTATGAACAATGGGACGACAGTGCTAGCGTGGTACAGTGCTTTTTGGGTCACATCCAGTGATACTTAGGTCTTACTCCTGGCTGTGTATTCAGGTATTACTCCTGAAGGTGCTTAGAGAACCATATTGGATGCTGGGGATTGAACCCAGGTCAGCCATGTGCAAGCCTTACCTGATGTACTATCCCTCCGGCCCTAAATAATGCTTTAGCTAGTCATTTTGGGTATGTTGATTTTTTTCAATGCTGTAACAGCATTTGTAGGTTTGCTGTATGTTGTATGTTTCTGTGTCATTAAGATCATTTTTGTAACAATAAGTCTCTCAATGAGAGATGTTACTGGTGCCCGCTCGAACAAATCGATGAGCAACAGGATGACAGTGACAGTGACATGGTCCTTATTATAAATTCTTTTGATGAACTTCACATTTCAAATTTTTCATTTAAATGTAGACAGAAGCAATAATTATTGATACAAAGTCTAGATTTGAAATTGATAGGTAACAAAGTTCCAGTACAAGAATTAATAGCAAAAATACCATTAAATTTGAAAATTGTTATATCTGATCAGAAGATTGTTAATTATAGTCTAAGAATATATTTAGCTGTGATCACTGAGTTTTCTGTGTTATTTTGTTTAGACTTAATATTTTCAGTTATATGCTTCATTTTTGCCTTTATGAGAGGGGACCAGGTTTGGTTTGGGACAATCCCCAGAAGTACTCAGGAGATTCTCCTTACTCTGTACTTAAGGATCACTCCAGACAGAGTTCAGGAAACCATAGAATGAGATATTAGGAATTGAACCCAGGTCAACTACATGCAAGGGCATGTGCCTTATATCTATACTATATCTCTGGCCCTAGCTGATCCTTTTTGTTTTGTTTGTTTGCTTTAAATGACTTAAGTATGACAGAAGTAATAGCACAGTGGGTAGGGCGTTTGCCTTGCATGTGGCTGACCAGGGTTTGATTCCTCCATCCCTTTCGGAAGCCCGGCAAGCTACAGAGAGTATTTCGACCGAAGGGCAGAGCCTGGCAAGCTACACGTGGTGTATTCGATATGCCAAAAACAGTAACAACAAGTCTCACAATGGAGATGTTACCTGTGTCTGCTCGAGCAAATTGATGAACAGATTACAGGGCTACAGTGTTACATGTGTGTGGAAAGGAGTAAATATCTTAAGTTCCTGCACAAGGTGGCAAGTATGTTCCTGGGTGTAAAGTATCTCAGTGTACCTTCTCCTTTCGTGACCTATCTTCATCTGTCTTAGTTCAAACTGCACTCCATAAGTCCTAAATGAGGCTGATTCTATGGCAGCTTACCCTGGAGATGAAATTATCTGAATTTTCAATAAAGTACTTTAATGTTATTCCACGTCTACCTACAGCTGGCCCTAAGCCACAGGGCAGATCTTTAGGTAGGAAACAGGTGAATTTCAGCTCAAGAGGCTCAGCTCTGAAGACATGAGTTAATGGAGGTGACGGCTGTCACGGTCCATCACCTAAAATTTATGTGACTTTTTATAGTCACATCTCGAGTTGGAAACCTCATAGATTCTCTCTCTAAGAACTAAGGAAATTTCCATATTTTCAAAGTTCAGGGACTTTCTGGACTTTGATCACAACCTATTTAAGATCTCCTTCTGCTAAGGGACCCCATAGCACAGGTTTTGTCTCCAATTTTTCTGGCACCTGTAAGGACTTAACTTTTAATGCATGGGCACGAGAATCTGCCTTCCATGCAAATCTGCCCAAAGGGATGCGGTTTAGACAACTCCTTAGGCAATTGTGGGTTTACTTTCTTCATCGAAGGTTTACTTAAAGAGTCAAGGAGAATTGATGTGTACAATGTCCTAAACCCTGCCCAGTTTGGTATGCTGTTCACTGCCATACCTCTATAGGACTCTATATTTTTCAGGCAGCAGTGGAGCTTCATCCTGCCTCTTACTATTCTGTCAACATAACCAACAGGCTTTTACTTATCCACTTTGAACCATGCACATTGACCAGATGGCCTTCAGTGATATATTTATTTCTATGTGAAATACAGAGGGTTCTCATTGTGTCTTTAGGGGATACACCCCGGAAGTAGCTTATCTATCTATTATGTGTATGTCCTATATTAAATATAGATAAATATTTGTAGATATTGCTATAAATACCTCTTTTATGAATGTAAAGTCTTTGAAGAGGCAAGGCTTCTGTTCATGCATGCAAATCAGAATTACTCATTTAAAAATGGAAACACAGAACTTTATAATTTTATCTAAAATAACTTATAATCCGCTGGTTAAAATGCCAAAATATTTTAATTGAAAGGGATAATTTCAGAAGAATCTGAAAAATAATATTATATTATGTTTTGAATTTTTTTAAGCATTGAAGTGAATTTAAAATGTGGTCAATGTAGTAATAAATGTTTCTATGTTTTATCTACTGTAAATTCATACATTGTATAGCCCCTGGAAAACTCAATTCTACACTCATGAGAGAACAAAGTGAAAAAGGCAAATAACATTTTAGGATTATTTTGAAAGAGTTTTGACCTTTCCAATCTATGAAAAAAATCTCAGAGAACCCTAGAGATTCTGAATCATATTTTAAGAACTACTACCCCAGGAAATGAGTTTAATAAAACATCCAACATTTGTTGATCCAAATTCATTTCTTCTTTTAGGCACTTGTTCTCTAGAATGGATGGGTTTGCTGTTTTCAGACTTAAGAGAAATGAAATTCAGTTCATGTTCTCTAATGCTAATAAATAACAAATCATCCCAGCACTGTTATTCTAGGCACTAAATCATACAACAAAGAAATGTACCGCAGTTAAAGATGGTATAAACGTCTTTATTTTTTGACAACGCCTTTATTTTTTGACAATGGTAGTATTTATTGACAATGGTAGTTTATCAAGCTATTGGACAATTAAGGAAAGAGTAACATGCATTGGCAGGTATGAGGCAATAGCCCTTCAAAAATTCTTTTGTTCTCTGATGATTTCAGCAGGTAGATTATTTTAATTTTATTGAATATTAATAAATATTTAAATGCTAATTAAAATGAATTTAGTCATTTAACAGTAAACAATCTCATATTCTAAGGATTCCCTCTCGAGGAGCCCAGCAAGCTACCAAGAGTATCCTACCCACACGGCAGAGCCTGGCAAGATACCCATTGCGTATTCAATATGCCAAAAACAGTAACAAGTCTCACAATGGAGACGTTACTGGTGCCTGCTCGAGCAAATCGGTGAACAACAGGATGATAGTGACAGTGAATTTAACAAATACTTTGAATATCATCTAGGATCTCAAGCTCAACTGAGAACTTAAGTAGTCGAATAGAAAATTATTCAATTCTAAAATTAAACTTTCTATGAGTGTCTACTTTGGCTTCTGTGCTCTGCTAAGGAAAAGTATAGAAACAAACACTAAAGTCTGGAGTTTGATCCTGAGTATGATCCCAAGGATTATGCTATTTATGTTCCCCAAACAAACAAACAAAAGGTAAAGGGCTTCTCATTTCATCAAACCGTATGTTCAAATTTAGTTCAAAATTGCTATGTATAAGTTTAAACTTAAAAAACTAAAAATTGGTCTCCAAAATGTAAAGAACTTTAAAAGTATATAATAGTTACAGATGCGTATCACCTTTGTTTGTAAGATCAGGGTCAGAAAAATGATAATCAAATTTTCTATGATAACTGCACTCCATAGATTGAAAACTTTAGATGAATAGGCAATTTATTAGCCTTTAGCATAATACATAATGAAACTTTGCATTAATTAAAAATTTTAAATTTTAAATTTCATTAAAAATATAAAGATTTTTCCTTCCTCTTAAATACAAGATTATCTAGAAATCAAAATTTTTTTCCAAAGATTAAAATGACATTTTTGTGTGTGGGGAGGCCAAGGGTGAGTTGGGGTGGTCCTTCCAAGTAGTTTTCATTCCAGATCATGGCCAATTGGGGTGGTGGTTCAATTAAGGACCTAAGGATGAGACTCCGCTCAGTCCATGAGTTTAGGGGCTTTGCATTAGCGACTCAGGTGCTGAAGTTGAAACTAGGATTACACATCTCTGTTATCTGATTACGAATTGCATATGATGATGTGCGGCCACTATTGTGGGCATAATTTTGGAATTCTGAAGTTTTAACAATTAAATCTGCAGAGATTTCTTCCCAAAGCCGCTGTGTTCCGAGCTTTGTTTCTGAGATCATGGCCAAAAAAGAGGTCAATCGGCAACCACAGGACTCATTCGTGGGTGGCAACTCGGGGTCTCATAGGGGCAGGGGGAAAGGGCCAGCTCTGCCCTCATGCAGTGAGGCCTTGCATTCCTTGTCACTTCAGGCTCCTCCTTGACTGTCCTTAGGCCTCTGGAAGACAACACTGGTGACCCAGCTACAAGAGGAAACAGACCAAGGCACGAAACCCATTCCCAGTAAGGGTGGTCTGGCACCAGAAACCTAATGCTTATTCAAGATACATTTCTGCCAGAAGCCACATGTTTGACATTCAGCAATAAAATGATCAATCACCCATCCCTCCACCAGTGCAAACCTTCCACCACCAATATCCCCATTATTCCCTCCTTATTCATTTCAGTCCTTACCCTGCCTCTATGTTAAAATACTCACTCTATAGTTTGGGGCATTATATTTTGCTCGGATATTTCCACCACCATAAAAGCTTGCCTTTCAGGGGCAGATGCTCCATCATCTATTTTCCATTGCTCACTTTGTATATCAGGAAAGACTTCACAGCTGCACGGTTCGGAGAAACAGTACTGGTCCCCATATACTGGAGCCATTTTTGTAGAAACTGCATCTGTTTGTCAGAAAGACAAACACCGGACACTCATGCACGTATGGAGAGAAAGAAGCAAAGTGGGGGAAAGGATAAGAAACAGTGAAGGCAAATCCTGAGGTTTTTCCTGTATAACTAAGCCAGTTTACTAGATTTGGGGTGAGGTAGAGTATTATCGCTTCCCTAAAGCATTAATATTGTTACTTAAGTACATGATGATACCCAATTCTAAAAAATTATAGATAGTAGCATAAATAATCCTTTAAAAAGTCACTTTTTTTGCATACAAATAAAAATTTAACCTCACCACTACGGAAATACAAAAATTCACTACATATACTTAGGTATGTGGACACATTTTTCTTCTTTTTTTTTAAAAGAGACTTGGTATTGCATATTTTCCAGCAAGTAAAAGAGACTTAAGATAAGTTATAAAAACTAAATAGTCATTCTGAGAATTATTTCATACATTTTATTTACCTTAAAAATTGACATCACAACTCTCCTCTGTTGCTCCAGGATTTCTTTGAATGATTTGATGATCTGGGTCCAGGGTTAATTGCTTGCTTGTTATCTTCAAAAAGTTTTTGCTTTGGTCGTCTAGCATTATTATTGTTGCCTTTTAAATATTAAATTGCTGACAGTTATTACTTTCTGGAAAAATAATTACATTTATATTTGATATTTTTTGACACATGAGCAAAAATAGAATAAAACAGCAGGATAATGAGTATCCAACTCTAAGTTAATTGTGGCACTGTACACAATTTGTATATATGAGACTGTCATAGCATATAATTTGATCTGAGCTGTTCCTCACAAAATCAAAATTAGGTGTCTCATAGAAAGTTATCCTAGTTTTTATCTATTTATTCATTGTAAACAAGCCAATATTTGATGACCTTTGGCTATATGAAAAAGAAAATAGAAATGCATTCAATAAAAACATTTAAATTATTTTTAAAATGAAACATACACAGTCATTGTTAGCATGTTTGAAACCTGATCAAAGTTCATCATTAAGCTTAATATATAAACAGTTACACAAAAAAATGAGGGGACTGAACATAAACAAGAGTATGAACATTGGATTTCATGGTTTCCTATCCATTACAGAATTGTGTGTAACTATAGCAGGACATTCATAGAAACCATGAACTTATCACTAAACAAAAATTATATCCATTCTCATAGTTAATCCCAAAGTGTTTTAATATTACAGCAAATAGAATAAACACAACACGTACTGATTATTATTCAGGGTTTTTTGTTTGTTTGTTTGTTTGGGGGCCATACCCAGCAGTGTCCAAAGCTTATCCCGGGATTTCTGCTTGGGGAACGCTCCTGTAGGTACTGAGGGACCATGTAGGGTGCAGGGGTTCAAACCCAGGTTGGCTGCATGCAAGACAAGTGCCACAGAGTTTTATATACAATTCCAAATGGAAACATGTCACACAGATAGAATTCTTAATGCAATTATAGTTTTCTCAAATACAGTTGTATCCAGAAAATGGTGAAGTAGTATTTGGGATGACATATTATCTTACAAACACATATTCTGTGGAAAACTAATTTGAGTGGCTGCAGATAAGCAAATGGCACAAATACTTGTAAAATACCACAGATTGTAATCCTTCTATAAATTCTAAAAATTTATGTATTCTCATACACATTATTTTAGCATGGTATTCACCAATTTACTCAGATATTAATTTGAAATAACACAGTTATAATAGCATTTATGTTCATACTTGTAGTTGAAAAATTATTGACCTTCCACCACTAACAGAGGGTTCAATATCCTCCATCATGCATCACTGTACTTGTATCACTTCTAGTTCTACCTTGTTCTCATATCCCTTACCTTACCTTTCCTTCCTTTGTCTCCATTTGATAACTCCAAGAAATTGTTATTATTTTATGGCTATTCTTTCTAATTTTATAAGAAAGATATCACTCATATGTATGAGTGTTATCTTATAGTATTTGTTTTTCTTCTTTTGATTAATTTCACTTGACATAAGTCCATCTCGCACCATGAAAAAATTTTTCTAATGAAATATTCAATATTTTTTCTTCTCATTGAGTACTTTTATATTATTTTAAAAAGACTACAATTTCTTTATCAACTCATCTGTTGTTAGGCATTTTATTTTTCCCCATATCTTAACTGTTGTTAATAATACTACAATGAACATAGGTTTGAATATATACACAAACACACACACACATACATATATATATATATATATATATATTAGAGTTGATGTTTATATATTCTTGGAATAGATGCTAAAGATTGAATTTACTAGGTCATGAATAAATATTAATTTTAATTTTGAGAAATCTCCATAATGTTTTCCATAAAGAATGAACAAAGCAATTGTCCTACCAGTGGTAAAATAGGCTTTATTCCACACCTCCTGCCATCCCTGACAACACAAGCTATTTTTGAACTTATTTATTCTTCTATAATTGTTGTTTTTATTTGCACTTCCCATTGTTATTTTGATTTGTATGGCATCACACAAAAGTGATGTTGAACATTTTTTTCATGTACCTATTAGACATTGTATGTCTTTTTCAAAAAAATTCTGTTCTTTTACAGAAGTAATTTATTGCTTTTAGAAGATTTTTAAAAGTTTATTACTAAATTAACAAAGAAAATGATTTATTTTCTATTTAAGTTCAATGGCAACAACTCCTCCATTTTCCAAAATCATATTTCAAATCAACTTATTTTCTATTAATTTTAAAAACACCAAAATGACATTTAAAAACTTCAATATAGTTTAGCACATTTGTGCTCCTGATGGCAGGCACACCATTTGAAGTAATGTAGGATAATATTGGTTGGTCCATTCTGCCTTGCCACAGGGAGCTTAGGTTTATTGGGTTATTCCATCACAGTGCTCCCATTCCTCTGTGTTTATTTGCAATCTCTTTCTTTGTGCTCTGCTTCCACAACTGGTCAATTACCTTTATCTCCTAATGAGACTCTGTTAACTTGTAAATATTGCTTTTCTCTTCTCTGTAAGTCATTTGCATAGTTAATTCAGAGCAATGTTCTTTTTGTATAGACACAGGAAGACAGTTAATGCTATGCTTTTGTAACTTGGGAGTTAATTGACTCCGAATGATATTCACTCCTGGGCATCTGTTCTCTCGACTTAAGCCTCAGTTTCCCCTACTTCCTAGCACCCCAAAAAAGCAGGGTCCCAATGAGAGACTGAATGGACCCAGGGCAAGCTGTGAGCTACCCTAGTATCGAAACGGGCTGGGACAAAGTGCCATAATACTTAACTATAAATTAAGAGCATGGTCATGGACAAATTCTGTCATGATCCAAAAAGAAACAACTAAGTTAGGATCCTGCTAGGGTTAGGAAAGATTAATCTGGCCTGAGCACTGTAGTCTGAGATCTGTAGTGAGATGTTCCTAGGAGAGCTACTCTACAAGCTTAATGTATCTCTTACTGTGTCCATCTGAAATAAGTAATATTAAGAAGTAAAATTTAAGAGGTGGGGGTGTGGGGGTAATTCTAATTCCATTCATAAATTCCACTCAAAAATATAGTACAGAGTGATTATATTTTATAACAATTTTATGATATCTGGATTGAGATCCAAATATAGCAGTCATAAAACAAATGTGTTAAAGCATGAATTTAAACACTTTAATCTAAGCCATTTTGATGCAGTAGATAAGTACCAGTCAATGTTACTGTATACTCAAACTACAGAGACATTTTAGAATTTTTCTGTCCATGGTAGAAACTAAATTTACCTTTATGACTAACAAAATACTAGTGATATTGAATTTTTAAACTTCTTCATAAGGCATATATTGTGATTTTCCATGCAATAAATTATGATCTTTTAGAATATATTCAGAAATCAATACACATAATAATAATTAATAAGGTCTCATTAACCTAATATTAAAATGTCATTGATGACTATTTTCTAACAATGAGATATTTATAAAAATGTTAGAAAATTGTTCTAGTAAGAAATACTTCCTAGACACCGAATTTATTTTTAAACATAAATTCCAATAGCCTTCTTCGCTCTTATAAAGTTAGAGACAAAAATATTTATCCTCAATCATCCTAAGGATAATATGTAACACTGTAGAATTGTATCAAATCTTTGGATGTTTGAAAATATGATATAATTTCTTCACAATATAAACACTCATTTAATACAGTGTTGAAATCATAGTTTAGATACTTAAAATCAAATACATATAATGAATTAAAAAATCATTAACTCTCTCTAAGCACTCACAATCAATATTTATTTTTAACAGAATAACAAGTGTGCTAAAATGCCCTCAAGAATTGGGTCTGTTCTGAAAAAGACCTGGAAAGCTATGACAAAACAATATTGCTTTAACCCTCTTATAATGAATGGTAAATATTGTTGATAAATAGAAATAAATCTGGTTTCTTGAACTGGTTTCTACATTACAGTTGTATAGAAAACTATTGAGACCACACAAAACTTATTCTGAAAGGTGGATGAGTCATAAATGTTTACATGCTGTATTTTAACAACTGACTTTTGAAGATGTTTAAAGACCACACTCAATATTTTAAATTCATCAGGCTAATCAACTATAACAATACCACCAAAATTTTCCGTTGGGTTTTCATAATCATGATTCATTATGTATTATTTATCAAATACTAAAATGTGATATTGAGATCTTTAATCCATTTTGATTTGACTTTTGTGCTTGGTGTTAAACAGAGGCCTGAGTTTTTTTTTTTTTTCATGTAGCTTTCCAGTTTTCCCAGCAATAGTTGATGAAGAGGCTTTCCTTGCTCCACTTCACATTTTCTTGCTCCTTTATGAAGATTTAGAGATCATATATTTGAGGATCTTTGTAAGAATATTCAATTCTATTCCATTGGTCTGCAGGTCTGTTTCTATTCCAATACCATGCTGTTTTAATTACTACTGCTTTGTAGTACAGTTTGAAGTTGGAGAAGGTGATGTCACCCATCTTCTTTTTCCCAAGGATTGCTTTAGCTATTCGTGGGGATTTATTTTTTCGTATGAATTTCAGTCCCTGAATTCATAAGGTACATGGAGGAAAATGTCAGCTGAACTCTCCATCTCTACAACATTGAAGCTAAAGGCATCTTTAAGGATGAAACATCAAGCAAGTGGAAACAAACAAATGGTAGTACATCAAATAAGAAGCTTCTGCACCTCAAAAGAAACCATGACATAAATAGAGAAAAAGTTCACAGAATGAGAAAAATTGTTTTCCCAATACCCATCAGACAAGGGGTTAATATCCAGGAATAATAATCAAGGTTGATATCCCTACATAAGACACTGGTAGAACTTTACCAGAAAAAACTTCCAACCTATCAAAAACTGGGGAGGAGAAATGAACACAAAATTCCTCAAAAAAGAAATACAAATCATCAAAAGATGATTTATATCTGATGATTTGTACCTAAAAAATGCTCTATATCACTAATCATCAGGGAGATACAAATCAAAACAACAATGAGATACCATCTTACATTACAGAGACTGGCACATATTAAAAAGGACAAGAACAACCAGTGCTGGTGCAGATATGCAGAGAAAGGGATTCTCATTCACTGTTGGTGGGAATGCCGACTAGACTAGTCCACCATTTTAGGAAGAAAATATGGGGAGTCCTCAAAATACTAGAAATTTATTTTCCATATGACCCAGCAATACCACTTCTGGGAATATTTCTTTGGGGTACAAAAAGTTAAGTAAACATTACTTGTATGTTCATTGCAGCACTGTTCACAATAGCCAGAATCTGGAAACAACCTGAGTGCCAGATGACTGGTTAAAGAAACTATGGTATAAAAGAAAATGGTATGTCTACATAATGAAATAATATGCAGCTGTTATAAAAGAAGTCATGAAGTTTACTTATAAGTGGATGGACATGTAGAAAATCATGTTAAGCGAAATAAGTCAGGAAGAAAGAAACAGACATAGAATGACTCCGCTCATTTGTGTAATATAGTATGGGACTAACACCCAAGAATAGCAGACACAAGGGTCAGGAGGACCCTCTCTTTCTACAGAAGGAAACCTACCTGATGTGCTTGAGGAGAAAGACAGTTGGGATAGAGAAGGGAACACCAAGTCAATGATGTTGCAGGGATTGCTTGGAATGGGAGATGTGTGCTGAAAGTAGACAGAAAACCAAATATAATGGCCTCTCAGTATATGTATTGCAAACCATAATGCTCAAAGTGGAGGGGGGCAGAGAGAGAGAGAGGTAGAGAGAGAGAGAGAGAGAGAGAGAGAGAGAGAGAGAGAGAGAGAGAGAGTGTTTGTGTAAGAAGAAAAGTTCCTGCCATAGAGCATAGAGGGAGGGGGTGGCATGGGGTAGGGGCGGCTAGAGAGATACTAGGGACATTGGTGGCAGAAAATGTATACTGGTGTAGTGAGGAGTGTTTGATCGTTCTATGATTGAAACTCAATCATGAAAGCTTTATGACTGTATTTCATTGTCATTCATTGAAAAAGAAAAGAAAAAAAGCAAGGAAATGATAAAATACAATAAACATTAGTGTGCTATGCTATAGGGAAAAATACTAAAATGTGTTAAAATAAATGCACCACAGTCATTGTATTTAAAGATACTTAAAGGCATTTTCAATAGATTATTTCAGTTTATTGAATTACACTTAAATGTAAAGCAATTCAGAAGCATTTAGTGAATTCCTTTTCTTCACAGCCCCCTTATACAGATTTCAATAACCTCAAAAGAAAATTGAAGTCAGCTTTTTGAGTGTGTGCTTCCTTCATCAGCAAGCATGTTTTAATTTACTTTGTTTTAATCTAGAGCATATAATATTCACATTACTCTGTATTCTTAGTGATAAAATTCATAATTTTACTGTTGGTATGCATGTGTGTGTGTCTGTGTGTGTGATCATGCCTCTCTCTTGTAAACCCATTTTTGCATGTTTGTGTGTATTATCCCTCTAACTTTTGTTATTTCTTGTTCTAATGGTATTTACTAGCAAAGCTTTTATGTTTCTAGAAATTCCTTAATATAAAATCTTGATACAAAGGTTAATCCTTTCTCTATTTATGCTATTATATTATCATCTTTCTACTACTCTAATAGGGTATTTTGTAACCAGTATTCTTCTGATTATTTTATCTTTGTGTCTATATTACATGGTGTCCTAAAATTTCTATTATTTTTTATTGTAACTTGATTGACTT
This sequence comes from Sorex araneus, assembly GCF_027595985.1. NCBI lineage: Eukaryota > Metazoa > Chordata > Mammalia > Eulipotyphla > Soricidae > Sorex > Sorex araneus. Next base: position 129,471,936 of record NC_073305.1, on the reverse strand, counting down.
TTACCTAATACATTTGATTTTATATGGTAGCTAAAATCCTCAACCTCAAAGATTCCCTAATAATTAGTGATATATTTTTAGAGTTCTTAAACATTTGAAAATATATTTTGCTTCCTTAGATTTAAGGCAAATTTCAGGAATTTTTGAGTGTGTGCTTCCTTCATCAGCAAGCATGTTTTAATTTAGTAAAAACATTCAGGAATGTTTTTACTACTTGTCAGCATCCATGTTTATGATTTAAAACTAGATTCCATGTAGGAACACTGGAATTCTGCCAAAGAAGATGGTCACATAGCAAACAACGGACCTATCTTCTGACCAAAACATTTTGTGCCTTATCTTTTATTTCAACTTCATTAGAGGAAATATGTTCATTTTGCTGAAATGGTTGTAAAATTCTGGGTGATAAGTTAACTGCTTTACTTGCCACATATATAGCCACTAATCTATGTTTTCATCTCCATCAGAGTATAAAAATAGTGATTACTTCTTCCCTGTACGATCTTAAATTTTTATTTTCATATTCAGGTTTATTACTTTTGTAGCGCAATATGCATTTATGCTGTTAATCCTAATAAATATGCAGAAATCTCTCAAATTTATCCTTTCCCTCAAATTCTTCTTTGAATTCAAGGTATGTATATTGTGTTTTATTTCAAAACTTAGCAAATTTATTTCCGAACCAAATCCATAATCTATCATTTGTTCAAGTCAAGATGTTTTCAGCTTTCATCCATTAGTTCAGTTTCAACGGAACCTTGTAGATTCCTCATATAGAATTACAAAGCTTAATTTCATGCATATTTGTTTTTGATTGACTCTTTTCTTTCCTGTAATCACATAAAGCTGCACTGGGACAAGAGAAGCATTTCTCTTTCTGGCCAACATTTGCAATTCTTTGTTTACCAGACTGAAGGGAATGTAATAGCCATTTGAAAAAAATATAAATGTACAACAAAGTGACTCTGGACCATTAATAGCAGGAAGAAGATTGAAAAATGCCTCTAATTTTTTCTAGCAATAATAAATTTATTAAGCAAAAAATGAAACATTTTATATGGCAATAGGAAAAAATATTTGTATTGTTAAAAATTATACCTTCATTATATGAATATCAATAAATAGGTAATTGATGAACATACATAAATATATACATGTACATGCATATACATATGTAAAACTTCTGTATATATGCATACTTATTATAAGAGGAGTCTTTGGTTTGGGAGCATGAAACAAATTTAGTAAAGTAATGTAATTTTCTGACTTTTACAAACCATTGTAAATTTCATCAGGATATTTGTTGTTAGTGTCTTCTATTTCAAATAAGATATATAATTCCAAATCCATTCACTAAGGTGAAAAAATAAAATCTGTGATTTATTTCTGTTTATATAGGTTTTAGCCCCAATCTGGGCATATATTTTCTTTACCAATTAATCTTTGTCAAGGGCATGTCTGTGTCTGTCTTTAACAAGATGAAAAAACAATTTAAATCAATAGTCCCAGAGAGCTCTAAAGACTTTAATTCTCTCATGTGATTAAACTCTTTATCTCTAAAAATTCTGTTGCCTTGGTTTTAACATGAAATAAGATTCTGAACTTGTTGAATTGGATACACATTGATAAAATATGAAAGCATAATGTTAAAATCATCCCCACTTTGATCAGTGTATTATATAGCATATTTTGAGGAATACATATTAAATTTTAATGAGTCCAGAATGTTATATAAAGGTAGGCCTTATGTTTAGAATGTGTCAAAACCATATTTGATATTTGACACTACATAACCTTCTGAGGTTCACTGTGTGTGGCCAAGGAGACCCCCAATCACTGCCAGGGTGGACCTGATGATCCTTTTGCACCGCAGGTTCTTCACTTAAAACCTTATGCTGGTTAACCATGTACAGGCAGGAGTGACCTACAGACCTATTAAGCACTGCTTAGGAGCCCTCTCCCAACCCAAACAAAACAATACAAAAAAAAGAAGATAAAAAGAAATAAAAACAAAACTTAATAATTTATTTCAGGAACATTTAATGGCATAGATTTTTTATATGTCATATTAGCAAAGTATTAAGGTTTTTTAATCAAGAATAAAGTAAAATTATAATGATTTTCCAATGTAAACTCCAAAGACACCACTAAAACTCAGAAGCAATAGTGTAATATAGAAGTCTACAAACCTATATGTAAAAATCAGTCCTACTTCTATACACAAATATTATTACCATGTGAAACCATAAGATATATTAAAAAGAACTAATATTTTAAAATATTTGTCTTACCAAAAATTATAAACATATTTAATGCTCATAAGTCAAAATTCCAATGATATTTTCTAAGAAATTTTACAAACCAGACTAAAATTAGTAGAGAACTAATTAAAACCATAATAATCAAAATAATCCTGAAGGGAACCAAAAGAGAAAAAACAATTGAATTCTCAGGCTTCTGAGTTTAAGCTACTACCAAGCTATGCAAATCAAAACAGAATAGTATTGGAATAATCATAGTTTAGTGAAACAGAACTGGGAGCACACAACTAAACCCAAACATACATAGAGTTAACTAACAACATTGAAACCAAAAAAATACAGGACGAAGTAAAAAGATATAATAAAAATTCTCTCTAGCAAATAGTATTGTGAAAACTGGATAGTCATAAAAAATTAAAATGAGACAGGTATATCATGTCATACAGAAAACTTAATTCAAAATTACTTAAAGAAAATTACTTTAAAGCCTGAGTATATTCATTGAAATTATCCATTTCTAGGGAAAAGGTGGATGATATACTTCTTGACATAAGTTTTAGAGATGTTTTTAGAAACTCAACATTGTCTAAAAACAACTAGAAATAAGCATAAAATGACACCAAACCTAAAAACTTCTATATTAGACAAAGAAATCATCACAATTATATGACTACTTTTCTAAGACTTCATAAAGATGATGAACAAAGGGCATGTGAATTAATGAAATAATAGACACTTCCTTATAGAGTAATGCAAATAAAAACAGTAGCATGATATTATTATACTCCTTTATGAATATCTTATAAGTTTACAAGTATTGTATAATTAAATAAGGCAAAGAAGGAAGGAGAAATACCAGATGTTCTCAGTTATCTATGCTATACAGCAAAAAAAGACTGAGATAGTATCAAAGTTGATAAACATGTTGCATTTGATCATAAAACTGAGATAAGTAATAGTGAGAGGGACTAAGGAAGGAAAAGGGGCCTAGAATAAGGACAGTGGTGTAGTTTCGGGAACATTGTTCTTGATGAAGGTGCATTGTGTCTAATATATAAATGTTCACAATATTGAATCTATGGTGTCTCAACCAAAATAGACACTGAAATTTGATACATTTTTAAAGATTCACAATAGTTATGTAAAGTTAGTAAATTTTTAAAACACCTTATCCATTATTACAAGTAAACAAGTTCTGGGGCTGGACCTGGGTTTGATTTCCAGCACCACATAAAGTTCCAAACCCCCACTGATAATCAGGAGTGATTGCTGAGCATAAAGCCAAAACAAGCCCTGAGCTTGTTGACCACTTGGTGTAGCCCTGAAACAAACAAACAAACAAACAAACAAACAAAATAAAGAAAAAGAAAAACAATAACTTGTTGTTACTATTTTTGCCATATGGAATATGTCAGGGGTAGCTTGCCAGGCTCTGCCATGTGGGTGAGATACTGTCAGTAGCTTGCCTGGCTCTCCAAGAGGGACGGAGGAATCGAACCAGGGTTGGCCATGTACAAGGCAAACACCTTATCCAGTGTTTATCACTCTTGCAATAACAAATTTTTAAAAAAGCCCAAACAAAATTAAGTCCTTAGAGTCTGGCAACAAAATGGTTATCAGAGGGAAAGGTGTTGAGAATGGGAGTTAAAAGAAGTAAATGTGGTGAATTGTAACTAGACATTTGGTGGTGGTTTTAATGTAGCATACACATGTCTTATGAGGTAAAAATGACTTCCTAGAACATATGTAAAACTTTAAACCAAGGTTATCTCAGTAAAATTTGATACATTTTTAAAGATTCACAATAGTTATGTAAAGTTAGTAAATTTTTAAAACACATAATGGTCTATTATATTTTCTGATTATAGGTTTGATTTCTAGAGTGATAGAACTGACCACATGTTGAAGAATTTTAAATGTATAGTTGATTACTTTGTTCTTTATTTAATGATTTAATGAAATTAAAGTCAGTAATAAGCTTTCACAACTTTTTTTTTTTTTGCTTTTTGGGTCACACCCACCTTTGCACGGGGGTTACTCCTAGCTCATATGCACTCAGGAACTACTCCTGGCAGTGCTTGGAGAACCATATGGGATTCTGGAAATCGAACCTGGGTTGGAGGTGTGCAAGGCAAACACCGTACCCATTGTGCTATCGCTCCATCCCCTCCACAACCTATTTTTTACCCGTAAATATTTCAAGTTGATAAAATTTAACACGCACTATTTTCAAATTTAATATTTTTTACAGTTATAATTAACAATATTGTAATTTTATTTTAGCGTATCAGAAAATGTCAGTAGTTCCAACTAATTTATAAACTATTTAAAATATATTTAAATTTTAATTAATCCTTGATATTTTCAAGCTCTATGCATTTGTTCAATTTTCTGTTGTTTCTGGAAGCATGCTTCTATAGTTCTTTTCTTTTCCTTTTGTTATGCTAAAGATTATTCATATTGTTTTACTGAATAATCTCAACATTATAATGTAATGGTGTGTCCTGAATTTATGAATATTTATATTGTGCATGTATAACTATGCCTTTATGAATATAATATATTATATGGATTTACATATAGAATATATTACTACATGAATTGGTATATTAAATATGTATATATATTTCCTTAGAATCATAAAATATATACCAAAAATAAAATTACAAAAATAATTTATACATTTCATAGTTTTTAACTAGATCTACAGTCTAACTCCCTAAATTTCTTTATACCTTTGAGGAATCCTCTTAAATTACATAAGAAGCCCCAGTAGTTGCTTTTTGAAAGTTATCTATCTTTTAATGTAATACTGAAATATAGTGCCTTAGAGTAAAACTTACTAGTGAAAGTAAAATACATCATCTATTTCTCTTGTATAATCCCAATTTAATTTTCTGTCTAGGCTTTTTGTTTACATTCTTCTGAATCTAAAAATATTGTATTTGAACTTTATCTCTCTAATAAATATATATTTACCCTTAGGTATGACTATAAATTATATAAGTCTTTCTAACTGTGATATTTTTGTTTTTGTTTTTCTGTCTTAAAACAGCATTGGGACACAGTTGACTCTTTAGGCCAATTACAAAATGGTCAATATATAAAACATGCTGTTAACTTCCTATCAGAGATATTCAATTATATATTTTTCGGGGTTGGGAATGAAACTTTAATTTTATTATGCATAACATCATTCTTGCAGGTGTTATCAAGAAAATTCTATGCTAGCACAGTAGAAATTGAAAATTGAGAGTTTTTCATGAGATTTACTATATGATAATTTTATTTTCCAAAGCATTTTTGAATGATTGTTATGTAGGAACTGGTAGAGGAACCCAGGTGTGTGGGATCCGGGGCTGAGATCTGCAAGTCTGCTCGAATCAGGTCTGGGCCTCTTCAGCTCAGATCCCCCATTTTCTAGTAGTTAGGCAGTCATGCCCAGAAACTGCCCCCAGTGCCGTGTAATCCCATCAATGGCCAACATCCAGAGACTATAAAACCAAGCTCCTGGAAGTGCGGCTGCTTCATTGCTGCACGACATATTATAGCCTAGTTCTCCCTCTTGGGGATAACCTAGCAAGCTACTGAGGATTTCCCTGTCGGCATGGGAGAGCCTGGCAAGGTCCCCGGGCATATTCATATGCCAAACACAGTAACAATGATGGGTCTCATTCTCCTGGACTTGGAAGAGCCTCTAATGTGGCACCGTTGGGAAGGAGAAGTAAAGAGAGGCTGCTAAAATCTCAGGGCTAGGAGGAATGGAAACATTACTGGGCCTGCTCGAGCAAATCCAGGATCAACAGGATGATAGTGATAGTGATTAAACTTATTATTTCAAAAATATTGTGGTGGTGTGTTCTTGGCACTAAGAATATGACAGTATCTACTACTGTTATAGCACATGCTATGGTATAACTCATAGTTAGAATAGGTTTTTTTTTCTTTTTTTTTTTTTTTTTTTGCTCACATCCAGCAGTTCTTAATTTCAGGAATCACTTATGGAGGTGCTCTAGGAACTGTATAAAATGCCAGTGACTGAACTGAGATTTGACTGCATATACGGCAAGCACCCTACCCACTATACTATCTCTTCAGTATCATTGTATCACTTTATCACTGTCATCCCCTTGCTCATCGATTTGCTTAAGCAGGCAGCATTGTGAGACTTGTTGTTACTGTTTTTTGGCATATATTGATAGATAGTAACAGTATTCTTGGTAAACAGACAAATAAACTAGAAAAAAGGAAGATCACATAATTTATCCAACAACTCAGAAAGCATAAAATTATATTTCCAATATATCCTAATAATTTTCTCTATAAAAATGAGAAATATCAAATGTAAAAGTAAGCTAAAAGCTATATACTTGAATACTGTGTTTGTCTGTCAAAAGTACATCTAATATAGATTTAAAGTTGGCAGTCATTTCTGCTACAAAAATTGAACTAACCCAAAATTTATAAGGTAGAAAATCTCAGTGAAAAAGTAATGTCGTGTCTGCAATTAGCTTGTCCAATGAACCCAAATAAAAGAGCACAAAATGTATTTTCTAAAAAATATATTTTTTTTATTATTTCAGTGAAAACCTAGAGCCCCAGTATTCTGCTCTATTCCCCTTGGAGCTGTGATCTGACAGTTCTAAACCCCACCACAATAGAATTTTCCATCCACAGATATTTAGGAAGTGTTTTTATTCCACTGATACTTGAGTCTTGTTACTGACCTTTGTCCTGATGCAGAATCGAAAGTGTTTCCATACTGTTGTCTCCTTGACTCATCTCAATTATAACAAAACAAAATAAATCTTTAAGACAGAAATGCACTTAGGATAGCTGATTTACTATTGTTCTGAGCTAACAAACGTCTTTTTCTATCTTCCTAGTGCATTTCAGATGGGATAATAACAAAATAAATCTCTTGGAAACAAACAAATCTCTTTGGAAGCTAGAGAAAGGCTCTTAAAAGAGTCATTTTGAGGTGCCCAATTTCCTTCTTTTCACATTTGGATGTTCAGATATGTTTTGGAGAGAAACACACTTAAAAGACTTCATGTCACTTAACTTGTCTCCTGTTGGGGGACACTTTGTAAAAAACAAACCACTTAAATGTGCTGCCTAGTAGTTCATTTTACATTTATCTCTTCCATTTCTTTTAAGGTGTCAAATGTGCTGCAATGGACTCACACTTGCATTTATATACAAACAAAGGAAATGGCTTTGAATAAACTAAGTGCTTACTCCATACATCTCCAAAGAAAAACCAATAAGTTCCCTCCATATTGTTTTCTCATTTTACCTTCTGAATCTTTAGTTAATCCATCATCATTTTCACTCTATTAAAAACACTTCAGATAAAAAAAATTAAGCTTATTATGATGATAACCAAACTCTTCATTCACCATCCACCCTTAAATAGTTCCTTGCCCCTTTAACAAATTGCAGTGAGTCTCCTTGTTATTTTCTGTATATTCCAATAGAATTCAGAAAAAAAAAATTCTATCCTGAGTGCCTACAGACATTGACAAAAAGCTCCATGTAAATACTCAAATATATCCTGTGAGAGATCAAAACTGGGTAAGTTAATAAGGGAAATATTTTGTTAATACCTACAGGCCCTGGGTCAAATAGCTACAGGAACAACATCAACAAAAAAAAACCCTTTCTCAAATGATCCATCTCTGTGGCTTTAGTAATTCCTTCTGGGAATTGTTCTTCAAATCATCCTGCAAAACACGGAAGCAGGAAGCAAAGTATTAGTCCCTGGATTCATCAGGGAACTGACTTTCTTTTTCTTGGATAACTGAAGGTGGTAGGTGGCACTTCTGATATTTCTCTGGGGTCAGATCATTGAAATTCAGACAGTTAGCCTTCGCCACCACTAAGCCATGCTGAGATTTGATGAGGCTAGACAAAACCAGTCTATTCACCATTGTTCACCCATATATTTATCCTCTCCGAGCACTGGGGGATTAAGTTTCCATATTTTCTTTCTTTTTTTTTTGCTTTTTGGGTCACACCCAGCGATGCTCAGGGGTTACTCCTGGCTTTGCACTCAGGAATTGCTCCTGGCAGTGCTTGGGGGACCATATGGGATGCCGGGGATCGAACCCAGGTCGGCCGCGTGCAAGGCAAACGCCCTACCCGCTGTGCTATCGCTCCGGCCCTCCATATTTTCTTGACATCCGAAAGGTAAAATAAAATTCAACTTCAAATTCAGTTTGCAAAAAAACTCTCACATTCTTCTCTCCCTATCATAGGGCCCAGATGGGAACAGAATCAAAACAAAAAGGTACAGCATTTTATGTACAAAAAGATAAAAAGAGGGTTTTCACAGATTCTATGTCCAGAGTAATTTAGAGAAGTTTAGGGAAGTAAATAGGGAATTTTTCTAGTTAGCCCTATACCTAAATGAATGCTAAAATAATTCTTTAAATGGAGTAAGTAGGAGAACAGAAGATATATAATTTAAGAAAATGAAACAGCATTGAAACAATCTTTTATGTCATATAATGGGCTGGAGCAATAGCACAGTGGGTAAGGTATTTGCCTTGCATGGCGGTTGACCCAGGTTCAATTCCTTCATCCCCCTTGGAGAGCCTGGCAATCTACCAAGAGTCTCTCACCCGCACAGCAGAGCCTGGCAAGCTACCTGTGGTGTATTCCATATGCCAAAAATAGTAACAAGAAGTCTCACAATGGAGACATTAGTGGTGCCTGCTGGAACAAATCAATGAACAACAGGATGACAGTGACAGTGATATATATATAATATTTGTTTGCTGAAGATCACATAGCACCATGTGATGTAAAGCTTAGAATCTGAAAACAGATATTCTTAACACAGTTATATTTACAAAGTTGGAAAAGTAAACTTTTTTGAGTAAATGCAGATCTAATTATGTGACTTCCCTACACAAAAACTTTCTATGGTTAAACAGAATTTAGGAAAACATTTCAAATTCTTTCTCACTATTAGGTCATTCTCCAAAGGTCCCAGAGCAACCGGCTGTTGGAGGCCCCAGATACCTCCAGAAAAATCTGGGAGGAGCCCCAGTGCCTCTTGAACACTTCTTGGGAGCTCCTTTAAGTAAAATTTTAACAAACAAACCTTTATTTAAAATAAAATAAAAACAGGTGAATAGGAATTTATTTACGTGACAACAGATTGGCTGAAAGAATTCAGCTGCAAATGTTGACTTGTTGCCAAATCCAAGAAATAAAATAAGAAATCACTGGGAAGCTGCCAGACAGATTTTCTCCCATTTCCACATAGACTTCTTCCTGGGACATAATGTGTATTCACACAAAAATAAATAAATAAAAATGAAAATAAATTTTAAAAAACACCTCAGGGGCAAGATAGGAGCCCTACAATAACTATGGGAAGGTCAACAATATCATTCAGATGTGTGGAGCACAGACAGACAGACAGACACATGTCAGGGCCAAGCTGTCCAGCCAGCCTTGCATGGGACTTGAGTACTGCAAGGATAGACCTGGTGATACCTGACACTCAGCTCTGCCAGTCTGAGTACTGCAGTGACAGGCCTGAGCACTGTACCATTAGGGCCCTATCTGTGAGCCAAGTACCAGTGAGCGTAGCCTCCAAACACTCCAGCACCATTTGATGTGACCCCAATATTAACAAAAAGTCCTAGTTACCCAGGTACAGAAATTGGGATTGCAGTCACTACAGCAAAGCCAAGAATGCTTTCCTGAACACTTCCCCCTTTTCTCACGTGGAATAAGAGCCTTTCAGGGGAAGCGAAATGGAAATTACTCTAAAGACACTTGTGAAAACAACACTATTGCCAGAAAATGAACAGATCTTTCTCTTTCTAATAGAAGAGAACTAATCTTTCCCAGACACGGATTTAATGCTGGAGACAAAGTACGGTGGTTCAGAAGACCAAGACATAGGGTCACAATTATTGCCTCAGAGCAAAGCTTAATCAAAACAGAAAAGGGAGCAAAATAAAATTGTTGAATATCTATATACTTTGGAATGCCAAATGCAGAAAATAATAAGGAAGATAAATATTTAAAGCAAAAATGGCCATGATTTTCCAAAATTGATAATAGGCCTTTGCATATAAAAGTTTAAAAATACTCAAGCAGAATAATACCAACACATACACACAAACACACACACTTGCACTCACTATACTCACAAATCCACGTCATGTTGACAGTCTTTAAAGAATAATTTAAAAATCTTCACTGCAACTCTGAATATATATATTCTACATATATATTATTTTATATATATTTTATATATATATTCAGAACTGCAGTGAAGATATACATATATCTTCAAATACATATATGCATGCATATGAAGATATACATACACATGTATATAAACATTTATATTCTTCTTTATACAAAACAATGGGAAAAATTTAAGCAGAATTTTATTTGGAAAATATGCAAGTCAGAACACAATGGAATATGGCTCCTTGAACTCTTGAAATAAGAAATAAACTATAAATGTGAAACTATTGCTTTATACCCAGTTCTTCTCTTCTTATACATTTGTACATATGTACGTACATATGAATATATATGTAAAGTGGAGGGAAAATAAAAACTTGGTATTCAAAATCTGAACTAATTCATTAGCAATATATCTGTAGTTAAATACATGTCAAAAGCATTCAAACAGAAGTGATATGATACTAGATTAAAATGTGACTCTAACCAAATACATAAGAGCACTGAGAATCTAATGAAAATTAATATCAAATTATTTTTTTGACATTACTGTCACTGTCATCCTGTTGCTCATCGATTTGCTCTACTGGGCACCAGTAACATCTCCATTGTGAGACTTGTTACTGGTTTTGGCATGTCAAATACGCCACAGATAGCTTGCCAGGCACTGCCATGCAGGCTAGATACTCTCAGTAGCTTGTCGGGCTCTCTGAGAGGGGTGGAGGAAGCGAACCCGGGTGGGCTGCATGCAAGGCAAGCACCATACCCTCTATTCTATTGCTCCAGACCCTAATGACAGTAAAATAATAGATGTTTAATATTGAATAGCAGAAATACAGTAATTTAATTGATAACATGTAAATATTAAAAATAGATGACCAAAATGGAGAAGGGGGAATAGAAGTGGGCTTGTAACTTCCTTTGAAAATAGAAAATAATTAAATCTAATATGTTCATAAGGTAAACATAAATGTGTCAAAATTCATATTTCTATGCAGGAAAAACTGATTATTAATTTCTTAAACATATATATTAAGGGTAGAAAGATAGTACCATAGTAAGTGCTTTCTTTGTATGCTGTCACCTGAGTTGGACCACTGACACCACATAGGGTACCTCAACGACCATCATCAATGATCTTTGAGCACAGAACCAAGAATATATCCTGAGAACCACTAGGTGTGACCCAAAATCCTTAAGAGATCTCTAGATAGAAGGTCTCACAATGCAGACATTACTGGTGCCCGCTCGAGCAAATCGATGAACAACGGGAGGACAGTGCTACGTAGAAGGTTAGATATTTTCTGTTGCTGAACCATTCCAGAGTCATGTTCAACTCTCTTCTGAGGATGTTTATTTTGCTTTTAACATAATGTGAAGTACAGGTTTTGATTCTCAGTTTATGCCAAAGAACTTAAATTTTAGATTCTGAAAACATAGAATAAGTAAACATTAGAGTATTAGGGATTTATAGACTTCAGGTGTTTTAAAAAAGTAATATGAAGCATTATATTCTTATTTATATAACACATGAGTTTAAAGACTGGAATTTCACTTATTCCATTTTATGAACTCTAAAAGCAGCACATGTATTTTTGATATCAAATAATATTGCTATGGTATTTGAAGTACAAAAGACATTTAATCGACCAAAATGATTCAAGAAGAGCATATTGCACTTACAACACTTATTCTCTATACTATAGGCTTCTAAAGAGAGGTGGGTGTGATGTTGTGAAGAAAAGCAATTCCAATCTCAGTAGGTTATCACAGTGTATTTTCAGAAGTTTCTAATTGAAGGCATGCTTCATTTGCCATGGCTATAAAAAAAAATCTACATTTGCTCATGATTATGTCTGTAAGTGCCCTTATAAAATGTACTCTAGCAAACAAACCTGAACCTGAACACTTGCATATGTGCACACACAAATGTAGACAAAAGTATTTGTATTTTACTGAGAGCTTTCCAAGTTGACTGCTTCTTGTTCCTTGTGTTTTCTCTAGCATATTGACAAAGTTGGAAAGGCTAAATATTAATAAGTTTCCGTGTATTAAAATATTAAATATTATTATATATGTCAATTTAAAAAAATAATAGTAATATTGGGATATTTTCTTTTTTCTCTAAATTACGTATTTCTTACTTTGATTTTTAAAATTGGATTAGTTTTTAAACTGTTTTCCTTTGTCTTGAACCTAAGATTCAAGTTTTGAACTATTTTTCTTTAAATTATCTTGAGTTTAGATCACAGCCTTGAATTTAAAACGCACATAGACACTCCTGCAAAACAAATAATTTATATAGCGCAGCTAGTTGGGTGTTCACTTTGCACGCGGTTAACCTGGGATTGATACCTCCGTGCCTCTCAAAGAGCCGGCAAGCTATTGAGAGTATCCCACACGCATGGCAGAGCCTGGCAAGCTACCCGTGGCATATTTGATACGCCAAAAACAGTAACAACAAGTCTCACAATGGAGACGTTACTGGTGCCCACTCGAGCAAATTGATGAACAATGGGAGAACAGTGCTACAGGGCAGTGCTGCACTACATTAAGTATATAAGTTTACCTTGTCACTTTCTATGATTTCTAATTCAAATCTTACTGAAGAATTTAAGTTGTGTCAGACTATATGCATATATTTCGATAGCACAGCGTGTAGGGCGTTTGACCCGGGTTCAAATCCCAGCATCCCATATCGTCCCCTGAGCACGGCCAGGGGTAATTCCTGAGTGCAGAGCCAGGAGTAACTCCTGTGCATCGCCAGGTGTGACGATGCACAGGAAAAGCAAAAAAAAAAAAAAAAAAAAAAATTCTAACTGTTATTATAGAAAACTAGAGAACTGAATTAGAAAATGATTATTTGTAAGTGCCTTCAAAACAAGTCTCAACAGTCAGTGAAAAGTGATTCTCAGTTTCTTCTCTTCTCTTAAGAGATTAGTGTATACTGAGCATTCATATAATCTCCACCAACATTTTTTTTATTTGCATGACAGGTTACCTACAATTACTGAAAATTTCTTACTGACAAGTTCTAAGTTTAACAAGTCCACCTATTTTACTATGGGTCATCTTATTTCAAAAAGTAGAAATTTTCTCCGAATATGTTGCCAAAGAGACATTCCGAAGCCTTGCCACAGACATACAGTAAACAATGTGACCTTGAAAAAATAAGTTAATCCTGTAAGCTTCAGGTAATTCAGGTACAAAAACTACAAAACTACTGATTGTAGTAGCAAAATACTATAAATAGAGCTCTTAGTGCACAGTGAGAACTAATAAGTTAAAACATTATGATTATTGTAAACAGTGCTCCCAATGATCATATGAATGCAGATATCATTTTGACTATACTTATTTTTTTTTTTGCTTTTTGGGTCACACCCGGCAATGCACAGGGGTTACTCCTGGTTCTACACTCAGGAATTACTCCTGGCGGTGCTCAGGGGACCATATGGGATGCTGGGATTCGAACCCAGGTCAGCCGCGTGCAAGGCAAACGCCCTACACGCTGTGCTATCGCTCCAGTCCCCTTGACTATACATTTTTGCCTCTCCAGAATATATTCCCAGGAGTGGTATTGCTGGGTTGAACGTCAACTCAATTTCTAATTTTTTGAGAAGCGTCCATACTGTTTTCCAAAGGCGCTGAACAAGTCGTCATTCCCACCAGCAGTGTAGGAGGGTCCCTTTCTCCCCACATCGATGCCAACAGTGGTTTGTTTTGGTCTTTTGGATGTGTGCCAATCTCTGTGGTGTGAGATGGTATCTCATAGTTGTTTTGATCTGCATCTCCCTGATGATTAGTGATGAAGAGCATTTTTTCATGTGCCTTTTTGCCATTTGTATTTCTTCCTTGAGAGTTTCTGTTCATTTCATTGCCCCATTTTTTGATGGGGTTGGAAGTTTCCTTCTCGCAGATTCCAACCAGTGCCTTGTATATCCTTGATATCAATCCCTTATCAGATGGGTACTGGGTGAATGTTCTTTCCAATTCTGTAAAAAAACATTGTGATTACTATGGCAGCAGAAAAAAGTTTATTTTGTAGACATTTTAGTCCATGCAGATTTTGTGTTCTGCAAAGAACACAATTACTCATGCTATTACTCATGCACACGAAATATAGATACCGAAAGCAAATCATAAGAGTCCTAGATCCTTAATAACTATAGATAAGGAGCATAGTCACATCTAAACATTGCATACTATCATAATACATCTGAGAAAAAGAGAGAGAGAGATGGAAAATTCAGCACTACCTCTCATTCATATGTTAAATTGGACCTTTAGCTCCAAATACTTAGGTTTTCTTATTTGGGCTGACCATTGCATGCATAAATAGAGAAACATGATCCTAGTCTCAAGGTTTCTTCAACTTGTCAGAACTAAAACTAGAGGGAGCTGCTCACTGTATAAGAAACAGTGCCTAGAAAGTTTTTCAAATGTAAATTTAAGATACCAATGAATACATCAACCCTTAATTAGCCATGCATTTATTAATTTAATTTAACTATTTGGTATCAATTAGGTAGTACTAGCACCATGCTCTACAGTTTTTATAGATTTAGTGTAGGGCAAGCTAGTTGAGTTTTTGTCCTACTGGAATGAACATGTATTTGCAGAAATTCATTTTAAGAAATTATTCTATTTATTTATTTTGTAAAAGTGATCCCCAAATGTATTTTGCCTATCGCTTTCTTTTTAGAAATAATTGTACTCAACCTTCTCTACTCTGCATATCTACTTTCCTTAAACACACAGAAAGAGCTGCCCAGCTGTATTTGGGGTTACAGCTGCCTCCCTTGTCCCACCAACACATCATTTCAGCACCCCCAGGGGGTATCGCTAACGTTGAGAAAAACTAATCAACATATTAACAGCCAAAGTTTCAGAAAATCATAGTCAATTTAAAAGAAATGAAGTAGGGAGAAAAAAAGAAAGAGGGAGTCATTTGGGTGACTTGGAAGAACTTAATCAGGATATTTAGGAATCCCTCTGCAGAGGACATATATGATCTAAGAACTGCATGAGACAAGTTTTTTCACAATGACTTAATGAGCTAGCCACAAAGATAGAATGTTTTCTGCTATCTGAACCACACATTCATTTTCATTGATACCCAAAAGATCAAAAAAAGGGAAAATGTTCATTTAATCAAAGATTTCTTTAAACATCTCATATGGAGCAGTCGAATAATTATCAAAATTCAAATCCAGCAATACCATTTTAGATATTTAATCCAACACTTCTAAAAACTCTTAATTTGGAAGAATACTTCCACTTTATCTGTTCATAGCAGCATAATTCACAGTAACATTCTCATTCCTTTGGTCTGTTCGCTTTCTATTTTTTCAGCTTGTTGCTTTCACCTTTTCTATCTGGATACAATATCTCTCTCCAGTGAAGATGTATGTTGATCTCTTAGTTCTTAGAGCATCATGATCTGGAGCAAAATTTTAACCTTAAGTTTATAAGGTCAAGCTTTATTGCAACTGGAAGGTTTCTTTGGAGGAAAAATGGGCTCAAGTCCAAAGAAGGCACAAATGAATATCTCTACTTCAGTTCAATCTTTTCTAAAAGGAAATTGTGTTGCATCTAGTGGAAAGATATATTGCCCATTTTTATTGTAAAAAACTCTAAGAAATAAATAAAACAGGATCTGAAGACAAGCTTCCCACCTTTCGCTAAATATTAGAAATTATTAAATCATTCTTGCTTTTCATTTTTTGTAACAAAATAAACCATATTAGCAACAAATGATTTTCTTTTGTATATTAAAGGGGATGCCAGATACATATATTTTTTAGATACAAATAAGGGAAGCAACTTCAGTGTAGACAGGTAAAATATGATATTAATTGGAAGCAAATACTAATGGCATACACCATATAGAGCCAGTAAAGGTATCTTGAATGTTCATATGAAAAATTACAGGTTTTAATTTCATTTAGGTTTTTACCTATAAACTTTACATGTTACATATAATGATACAAAAACATGTCCTTAAACATAGCATTATTCTTCATATTAAATTATAATGATTTGCTTTTGTGCTTCTCAACATTCTAAAATTTGGAGATTCAGCTTTGAACTTCTGTTTAAGCTTCTCTGTAAACATCACCAAAGTTCCCTTAACATAATGCTATGAGCTACACTACTCATTCCTTCCAGGCCCTTTCTCTGTTCTCTCTGGTAGTCGAGCTATGGTTTTTTTTTCTTATAGTTTAAGAGTTATTTATAATGTGTTTCACCTGCGTGTTTAAAATACATTATATAAATACATGTATATTCATAATATACACATATTTGTGTGAAACCATCTAGTAATTGGTCACTGGTAAAATTTCATTCATTTTATGATATATTCTTAAAAATAAAATGTTTATTGTGAACATTATGTGCACATGCCATTTTCTCACTCAAAATGTATAAATACTTGAAAAGAATCTGTCTTGAAATATGTGTTCCTTTTCTAACAACTAGTTGCTCATAGATACATGGTTCATTGCTCACGGCATATTGAAGTTTATTAAGCAACATCACCACAGACTTACAAATAGTATTAGCTTTGATAGAAAATTAATCTGCTTAAAGAGCAGTTTTATTTGCTATATATTTGAGAGTCTCTTGCCTGCACACCTGGCTGTCTTCCCTGGGGCCCCTCGGAGGGGATGGGCTCCAGCTTCCCTCCCTGCCCCCAGCAAAGCTGCCAGTGGCCAAAGACCACTGGAACCTAGCCACAGCCATGCTTAAGGCCCCTCTCCACACGTTCGAACAGGTCTCACTCATGGAGGTACTGGCAGAGGAACCCAGGTGTGTGTAATCTCATCAACGGCCAACATCCAGAGACTTAAAGGCAAGCTCCCAGAAGTGTTATCTTATAACCTACTTCTCCCTCTGGGAGAAATTAGCAAGCTACTGAGAGTTTCCTGCCCACATGGGAGAGCCTCCAAAGCTTCCCATAGTGTATTCATATGCTAAAGCCAGTAACAAGCTAGATCTCATTCCCCTGACCCTGAAAGAGCCTCCAATGTGGCATTGTTGGGAAGGCCATGTAGAGAGAGGCTTCTAAAATCTCAGGGATAGAACGAATGGAGAGGTTACTGAGGCCCCTTGAGAAATGGACTATCAATGGGATTTCGTGATGGTGATCGTGATCGTGATATTTGAAAGTGGATGATATTATCAATTTGAGTCTATTGTCTTGGTATTAGAATGAAAATATGATGTCATCTTACAAAGCTATTTAAAGTCAAGTATGCTCTGGATAAAACTATTACCTCTGTGCCAAATATTAGTAGTTTATCAAAAGGTATTGTTTATGCTTGATGTTATGAGTATAATAATTGCTACTGATTAATAATGTGTAAATTCAAATGCATTGCTATGGATAAAATTATTATTGTGCCAAATATTAGTAGTTTATCAAAAGGTATTTTTTATACTTGAAGAAATGAGTATAATAATTATTACTGACTAATAATGCATAAATTCAAATTTATGATGCAGCTTTTAAATCATATACTTTAATGTTATTTTTATTTATTTTAATGTAGACAAAACACAATTGCAGTTACAATTTTTTTTTGGGGGGGGGTCACACACAGTGATGCACAGGGGTTACTCCTGGCTCATGCACTCAGGAATTACTCCTGTCGGTGCTCTGGGGACCATATGGGATGCTGGGATTAGACCCCAGGTCAGCTGCATGCAAGGCAAATGCCCTACCCACTATGCTATTGCTCCAGCCCCTGCAGTAACAATTTTAAAGTTAAATTTTATAAGATAACAATAATAAATAACCTACTTTCAGCACGCATTTCTTATTCCAAATTTTTGTAGATGAGGGGCTGGAGCAATAGCACAGCGGGTAGGGCGCTTGCCTTGCACGCGGCCGACCCAGGCTGACCCAGGTTCGAATCCCAGCATCCCACATGGTCCCCTGAGCACCGCCAGGGGTAATTCCTGAGTGTAGAACCAGGAGTAACCCCTGTGCATTGCTGGGTGTGACCCAAAAAGCAAAAAAAAAAAAAAAAAAAAACCAAATTTTTGTAGATGAAAAGCAAGTGTATATGATAGTTTCAATGTTATAGGTAGTTTGAGTGTCATTAAAATAATTCAATCAAGTGATTTGAAATATTTAAAATATGTTTTAAATAAACATATGACACTGAGATCTTTGATAAATTGTCAGCGCAGCTGCTGAGACTTTGGCTGGAAGTATACTTGGCCCACATGCTATTGGAGGGTCCCCGACACAGTGATAGGTGTTTCCATAAATTTTAGTTGCATTTCTGATCCTCGATTTGCTTGAGCAGGCACCAGTAACATTTCCATTTGTCCCTGTCTCGTGCTAGTGTAGCCCAATAATATCTGCTACCTCCAGGAACAGGAAGAGCTTTAAATTGTTCATTCAGGGTTTTGATGAATAAGTCTGACCATCTAGTTGGTAGGCGGCCACATGGTCTTTTGACAGCTATAACCTAGTCTCAGTTAAATTAATCCTTCAAGAAATTGCTTTATTTCAAATTTCTATAAAACCACATCTTAAAATATAATGGTACTGAAGAGAGGAAGGTGTTCATTGGAGTGTAGGGTGTGGTGTTAGAACATTATACACATGAAATTCTCACTAACAGTATCATGGTTCCAAAAGCATTAAAAAGAAAACTTGTCAGGATTAAGTTACTGATTCTGATATAATTTAGTAAAACCAGAGCTTATTTTTCTCTACAATTAGAATTTACACGGTAAAATGATTATGAGATAGTTTATTACCTGAAATTTTATAAATGTGTTATGTTTACATGTTACAGTTGTAAATTTTATAATATTTAATTAAGCGAATGATTTGAAAAAGCAAAGTTGACGACATTAGCAATATCTGGAAATTTACTTGATAATTATCTCTAAGAAAAATTAAGTTTGTCAAATCTCTAAGCTTATGGGCATGTTGACTAAGCCCAGGCAATCAAGGCTACCAAGGGTACAACATATGCAACTTAACGATGCAATTTGCCAAAAATGACGAAAAACAGAACCCCTGCTGAACACTCTGAAGCGGGCTACCTATCTTCAGATGCTCTTAGTTTACATAATGGCTTCCCAGATGAAACAACATAGCAAGAAACAGAAAAGACTCACTAGTAATGCTTGACTTATTCCAGTTGCTTGTGAATTAAAAGCAGCTGTGGACAGTAGGAGGTTGCTTTCACTTTAAATACTACGTTAGTAACATGAATAAAGATACTATGATGGCTTTATCCATAATGTAAACTATAACCAAAAAAGAGACAAAAATTTATCAAAGATCTCAGTGTCATATATTTATTTTAAACATATTTGAATATTTCAAATCACTAGATTAAATTATCTTTAATAAAACAAACTACTTATAACATTGAAACTACCATATAAACTTGCTTTTCACCTACAGAAATTTAGGATAAGAAATGCGTGCTGAAAGTAGGTTAAGGAAGAAAGCATGATAACCCCTCAGTACTTGTATTGCCAGCCATAGTACTCAGAAGAAGAGAGAGAGAGAGAGGGAATAGTGTTTGCCATAGAGACAGGCTGGTTGGGTGCTGGGGGGATGGGTATTGAAACATTGCAGAACTGAAACCCAACCATTAACAGCTTTTTACTGTATCCCACAATGATTCAATAAATAGCAACAATAATAAAACAAATTAAACAAAAATAGAGGACGAAAAAGAGAATACTATTATATAATAACAGAATATATTTGTGGATTACTTTGCTTATGAGGTAGTTTAGTCAGTTCTAGAAAATATTTTAACCATTTCAAAAAGTCATACACAGCAAAAGCAAGATTCTCTTTTATTATTGTAATATTGTCAATACTTGTGAAGAGTTATTTCTGTTTTTCATAAATTATATATGTAAATATTATTAACAAAATTCACTAGTGGAAATGGCACAGCATTCAAATCAGATATTGCTGTGGTTCTGTACTTTATCACAAAATTTGAGAAAATATTATTTTACAAAAAAAGATCATTTCCAAGTGATTAAAAATAGTATTGAGTTTTTACTACAAAGCGGTAGTCATTAAAACAGCTTGGTACTGGAACAAAGGCAGAGCTGCAGACCAATGGAACAGGGTTGAATACTCTGACATACACCCCCAAATATATGATCATCTAATCTTTGATAAGGGAGCAAGAAATGTGAAGTGGAGCAAGGAAATCATGTTTAACAAATTGTGCTGACAAAACTGGACAGCTACATGCAAAAAAATGGGCTTAGACCTTCATCTATCACCATGTACAAAAATCAGATCAAAATGGATTAAAGACCTCAACATCAGACCAGAATCCCTAAGGTACATTGAAGATAAGGTCGGCAAAACCCTCCACGACATTGAAGCCAAAGGTAACTTCAAAGCTGACACGCCACTGGCCACGCAAGTGAAAACAAAGATAAATAAATGGGACTATCTCAAACTAAGAAGCTTCTGCAATTCAAAAGAAACAGTGACCAAAATACAAAGACAATCTACAGAATTGGAAAGGATATTTATGCAGTACCCATCCAATGAAGGGTTGATAACAAGGATATACAATGCACTGGTTGAACTCCACAAGAAGAAAACTGCCAACCCAATCAAAAAATGGGGTGATGAAATGAACAGAAAGTTTTCCAAAGAAGAAATCCAAATGGCTCAGAGGCACATGAGAAAATGTTCAACATCACTAATCATCAGGGAGATGCAGATCAAAAGAACCATGAGATATCATCTCACACCACAGAGACTGGCCCACATCCCAAAAAACAAAAGCAACCGGTGTTGGTGTGGATGTGGGGAGAAAGGGACTCTCCTTCACTGCTGGTGGGAATGCCGACTGGTTCAGCCCTTTTGGAAAACAATATGGATGATTCTCAAAAAGTTAGAAATTGAGCTCCCATTTGACCCAGCAATACCACTCCTGGGAATATATCCCGGAGAGGCAAAAAGGTATAGTAGAGATGACATCTGCATTTCCATGTTCATTGCCGCTCTGTTTACAATAGCCACAATATGGAAAAAACCAGAGTGCCCAAAAACAGATGATTGGCTAAAGAAACTCTGGTATATTTACACAATGGAATACTATGTAGCTGTCAGAAAACATGAAGTCATGAAATTTGCATATAAGTGGATCAACATGGAAAGTATCATGCTGAGTGAAATGAGTCAGAAAGAAAGAAACAGATATAGAAAGTTCACACTCATATGTGGAATATAAAGTAGCTGAGAGGTACAAGCTTACAATGTTGCGATTCCTGGCAGACATTTCTCTGGACTTAGTTACTAAAATACTAAAATACAGAAATCCAAAACTATGCTGCTGCTAGTGCAGCCTCCTGACTTCATATCTCTTCATTCTCAGCAATGGAAAACAAATTACCAAATGCTTTCTTTTCAGCAGATCGACTTTAGGGGGGAGAAACTCCAAATCATTAATAGTGAATTTTTTTGTTGAAATATTGAATGTAATCAAAGTAAAGTGAAAGTAAAGTGAAATTTACCAGTTACACATGCGGGGTGGGAGGCTGGGGAGGTGGGGGGAAGGGGGGAGGTATATCGTGATTCTTGGTGGTGGAATATGTGCACTGGTGAAGGGATGGGTGTTTGAGCATTGTATATCTGAGACTTAAACCTGAAAGCTTTGTAACTTTCCACATGGTGAATCAATAAAAGAATTTAAAAAAATAAATTAAAAAAATAGTATTTAGTTTTGTGAATCACTGGTTTGTACTCAGATAAAATACATAACTGCTTCTTGATTAATATCTGCTATTAGTTATTAAATATATACTTATGAAAAATAAAATATTGTAGTTTCCTCATTTCAAATAGGTGTGTTATGAAATTGTTTCTTAAAGATAAATGAGTTTTTTAACCCGTGAAGAATTGTTCAGTCAGTAAAGAACCAACAAAAAACCTATCAAAGATACTAATCAACTTTCATGTCTTAGAAAATCTAACTATGACTTTATTTTCTAAGTGATATTGACATAATAACCCAAAATCAAAGTTTTGTTAAGACTCTATTAACTAATTTCAAAAAGTTTTACTTACTTGAAAATGCAAATCAAAATAAGGAGTTATCATCTCACACTACTAAGACTAACATACAACACAATGACTGAAAACAACTAGTGTTGACATGGATTTGGGGGGGAAATAGGGATCACCTCACACTGTTGGTGGGAATGTCAACTGGTCCTGTATTTTAAAAATCACTTTCTTGTAATTTACTGTCAAATTTCAACTATCATCCTATTGTTAGCTTGTCTTAAATCTTTATCACTCTTCTTTACTTAGGTTTCAAAAATCTGTAAAAATATTACCAGTTCAAAGATAACTTCTCCACTGCCTTTCAGAATTTCCTTGCTTCTCACTTTATAGTTCTGCCAGTTGTTCTGGCACAAAGTTTGGCATTCATTTAATTTCCTCCAAACCCCACACATGAGAGAAGTATGACACATCTGTACATAATTTTCCAACTTCAATAATGCACCCCAAGCAAAGATAGCACACAATTATCACCCACAAGTCATCTAGCAATAAAAACAGAGGGATTGGGACCGGAGCGATAGCACAGCGGGTAGGGCGTTTGCCTTGCACGCGGCCGACCTGGGTTCGATCCCCGGCATCCCATATGGTCCCCCAAGCACCGCCAGGAGTAATTCCTGAGTGCAGAGCCAGGAGTAACCCCTGAGCATCGCTGGGTGTGACCCAAAAAGAAAAAAAAAAAGAGGGATTCATAGAGGTCTTAAGAGCAAAAGAACTTAGATATCAAATCAGTAACATATGATTACGCCCATATGGAGAGATCATTGAAAGTCATAGAAAGCTTGGATCCTAATTTTGAGAACTAAACATACATTCTAAAGAGGACTTCCTAGTTGAAAGTGAGAATCATAGTTTGAAGGCTTGTGAAAGTGATCCCAGTGAAAGGTGCACTGAATCATGTAACTGACAGAACTGTTTCCAAAACAAACTCACATTAATGAGAAACTGCAGAGAAATAATGTAAATTGGCAAGGTAGATATATTGGAAGTGAGAAAAGAAGACATGCAAGTATAGAGTGGAAAGGTAACACAGAGGTTAGTGCTCAGCAAATACATGATTATTTTATTTTTGTTTCAACTGCATTTGTTTGCCTGCATTTGGGCACCACGCCTGATGGTGCTTAGGACTTATTCCTTCCTCTGTTCTCAGAGTTCATTCCTGGTGATGCTCTGGGAACCACATGTGGTGTTGGTGTCAAAACCTATTAAGCTAAATGCAAGGCAAGCAGATTGACAAAGTTAACATACTGTAACTTATAACCCTGAAACCTTACTTCGAAGAATTTATTTTAAACAAATACTTGTACTTTGAACCTAGAAGACGTCTAAAATAGTCACAGGATATTTTTCCTAAATTTTAACAAAAGGAAAATTATAGAGCCATATCTATACACAATTGATTTATTTTTTCTTCTAAGCAAGGACATAGCAAGCCTATGACTATGGAAAATATATTCCAAAATGAAATTATGTATTATAAGTATCAGTTAAACATGCATGATGATTGTGAAGCCACAAACACGTTTGTTAGTCTTGACAGAACAAGAGTGCCTGACATAAGTATAGAAATTTTATTGTTTATCAAATTTCTTAAACACATATTATTAGCAAGATATTAAAATAAGACATTATTTCAGTGACATATAACAAGCAGATGACAAGGTGGATAGGTATGAATCTTTCTGAGAAAAGACTAGGCCACTGTTGCTTGTACATCCCTATATCAGTTCTCTTTAATAGATTTCTGCGTTTTTTTTTTTTTCACAAACGCACTTGCTTGTTTCTTTTGATTTTAATTACCTTCTCAGTTAGGAGGCACCTTATATGTTCCCATAGACAAGCATGAAGTTTTGAAATTAATAAATATACACAGAGATACAATAATGTAAATTTGTTTTCTGTAAAATATTAATGGACTATAATTGCAGTTGATAATCAAATTTGGTGAGACTCAAACATACTTTAGAAAAATATAATAGAGAAAAAAATTTATAACTAGAACAGAGACATAGATCAGAGGTAGGATGCATGACTTGCATGTGTGAAGCCAAAGTTTCAATCTCAAGTACCACAAAGAAGGGGAAAAAAATCCAGAATTATTTAAATATTAGTATTGATTCTTACATATAAATATTAGAAAACTAGTGAAATAAATAAAGAGTTCCACTCGGGGGCTGGATTGATAGCACAGCAGGTAGGGCGTTTGCCTTGCACACGGCCAACTCAGGTTTGATTCCCAGCATCCCATATGGTCCCCTGAGCACTGCCAGGGATAATTGTGAGTGCAGAGCCAGGAGTGACCCCTGTGCATGGCTGGGTGTGATCTAAAAAGCAAAATAAAAGTAAAAAAAAATAAAAGTAAAGTGTTCCATCAAAATTTAGAACTGTGGTTACAAATGGAAGAAAAATAGCTAACTATACATGGGATAATGAATGGAGACGTTACTGGCGCTTGCTCGAGCAAATCGATGAACAAAGGGATGACAAGTGAAACAAGTGATTTATTGATTTATTGATTTATTTTTCCCTCATGGCAGAGATTGGAAAGCTACCCGCGACATATTAACAACAATGTACTCTTCATGTTCCTTGAGCAAGCAGACGACATTGTTCTACACTAGCAAGCTACAGAGACTAATGAAGATGTTACTGGTGCCTTCTCGAGCAAATCGATGAACAAGGGATGACAGTGATACAGTGATATATGAGACAACATATATCTTGGTAAGACTAACATCTGTGTTGTTGATTGTAGGATAACATAGCCTCAGGTAGTTTAGGTTTATTGGGTTACTCCTGTTACAGTGCTCCCACTCTGTGTTTATTTGTAACTTCTTTCTTAGTGTTCGGTTGACTTGCAAATACTGTTTTTCTCTTCTCCTTGAGTCCTTTGCATAGTTTACTCAGAGCAATGTCCTTTTTGTATGGACACAGGAAGACTTAGCAAATGCTATGCTTTTGTAACCTGGGAGTCATTTGACTCTACATGATATTTTCCTCCTAGGCATCTGTTCTCTTGACCTAAGCCTCAGCTGCCCTTACTTCTTAGCACCCCCAAAAGCAGGGTCCTGACGAGGGACCCAGGGCAAACAGTGAGTTGTGTGCAACCCTGGCATCGAGATGGGCCTGGTCAAAGTGCCTAATGCTTAACTATAAGTTAAGAGCTTGATCATGGACAAATGTTGTCATGATCCAAACAGTGATAACTAGATTTGGACCCTGCTAGGGTGAGGAGTGATTAATCTGGCCTGAGTGCTGTGGTCTGAGCCTGTGGCAAGATGTTGCCAGGAGAGCTGCCTTGCAAGCCTCAATGTATCTCTTGCTATGTCCATACAAAAATAACTAGTTTTAAGATGTTAATAAGTGTTTGAACTAAAGAAAGGAAAAAAACCTTAAGAGTCAGGTAGGGCTTTAGACTGCCCTGCCCTTAGGAAGGGCTTTCTTATGTTGATTTTGCTGCCTGGCTGGGTGTAGCCTAGAGGGCAAGGTGGGAGAGACAAGTAGGAAGAGAGACAAGAGATGGGAGAGAGGCTGGAGTTGATCCAGAGAGAGGCTGGAGCTGGGAGGCAGGAGATGAGAAAGATGGAAGACTGAATAAACGGTAACTAATCAGCAACCAGCTTGGTCCTCGTTCTTCCTTCGCCTGTCCTTGACCACCAGCCGTCCTAATCCAGTCCACACACTGCGGTTCCAGAGCACCAAACTCAGGTGGTGAGACAGAGCCGCCCGGAGAGCCCGAGAGTGCACGCGTCCCTCGGCGTGCCTTAGTTTTTTACAGTTGATAAATTCATCTATTAAGTTAAAGAGTGTGAATACAAAGATACATTTTATTTTCTTTTAAACTTTATATCACCATTATATACAGTACTTAGTTATCTCCTATTTCCCCATTTAAAATCATTCAAAATTTTTTCAGCTAAATTTTTTATAATTATGCATATCTGTTTTTGCTTTTTTCTGTAGTTTAACAACATTATAATAAAGTCAAAATTAGAAAGCATTTATTTTCAGAACAAAGAAAAACACCATGGGCAGTAATTGACTATGTATTATTCATCTATATCACTTGTATCACTTGTAGTCCCATCGATCTTCGATTTGCTCAAGTGGGTGCCAGTAACATCTCCATTTGTCCCTGTCGTGAGCCAGTGTAGCCCAATGATACCTGCTCGCTCCAGGAACAGAAAGAGCCTCAAATTGTTCATTCAGAGATTTGACAAAATTCATCTATATATGCATAAATAATGCTAACAAAGTGACTTTCAGTTTTACTGTATATTTTTTGATCCACTGTAATCTTACACTTCCATTTGATTGGGAAATAAATGTACTGGAAACAATTAATTTGAAATTTTAACTTTTATTGCATTGATCCAAAAGTCTTTTAGTATTTATATAGTTGACTGTATTCCCCATAACTTTATAAATGTCTGAGCAATTTATAAATCTCTGTTAGTGTCACAGGTGTAAAATCTTTATTAACTACTTAACTTTTATTTGATGTTATAAAGTATTAACTTTATACTTTGATAAATTTTCCTCAAAGTTATATCTATTTAAGCTTTCACTAATCATATGTAAATGAAGGAAAGTTTAGACTTAACTGGGAATACTATGGATATTTAGAGTTTAAAAAAGAATTTGCAGTTTTTATTGCTTTCAAAAATTCATCAGTGTGTTGTGAAATAAATCTCTCAGTGTTCTTAGTATCAGAACAATAATAATAATAATTCCTTTAAATAAGAAGTCCTTTTATTCTAGTTAACTTCATATGTACTTTATTTTTTAAGCCTAACATATGATTTTTAAAAAATCATAAAATGATCCCCAAACATTTTCAAAACTTTGACTGCTTCACTTTATTCTATAAAGAGGTTATAAAGACTATGTCTTCAGTTTTACAGGCTTTGTAACCTTTGTCATAAATACTTGTATCTCCCTCTATAATTCAAAGCAGCTACAAATAACATGCGAGTCAATGGTCATATCTGAATTGCTGAAAATTTCCTTCCTTCCTCCCTCCTTCCCTCCCTCCCTTCCTCTTTTCCTCCCTTCCTCCCTCCCTCCCTCCCTCCCTCCTTCCTTCCTTCCTTCCTTCCTTCCTTCCTTCCTTCCTTCCTTCCTTCCTCCCTCCCTCCCTCCCTCCCTCTTCCTTCCTTCCTTCCTTCCTTCCTTCCTTCCTTCCTTCCTTCCTTCCTTCCTTCCTTCCTTCCTTCCTTCCTTCCTTCCTTCCTTCCTTCCTTCCTCCCTCCCTCCCTCCCTCTCTTCCTTCCTTCCTTCCTTCCTTCCTTCCTTCCTTCCTTCCTTCCTTCCTTCCTTCCTTCCTTCCTTCCTTCCTTCCTTCCTCCCTCCCTCCCTCCCTCTCTCCCTTCCTTCCTTCCTTCCTTCCTTCCTTCCTTCCTTCCTTCCTTCCTTCCTTCCTTCCTTCCTTCCTTCCTTCCTCCCTCCCTCCCTCCCTCCCTCCCTCTCTTCCTTCCTTCCTTCCTTCCTTCCTTCCTTCCTTCCTTCCTTCCTTCCTTCCTTCCTTCCTTCCTTCCTTCCTTCCTTCCTTCCTTCCTCCCTCCCTCCCTCCCTCTCTTCCTTCCTTCCTTCCTTCCTTCCTTCCTTCCTTCCTTCCTTCCTTCCTTCCTTCCTTCCTTCCTTCCTTCCTTCCTTCCTTCCTTCCTTCCTTCCTTCCTTCCTTCCTTCCTTCCTTCTTTCCTTTCTTTTCACTCTTCTACCTTACCATGGACTCCCTTTCTCCGTCTAGTCCCTTGCCATCTCTTCTTTCTTTTTTGTGAGGAGTGTGGTGTGATATTCCAAGCTGTGCTCAGGGTTTACTCCTGGCTCTGCACTCAGTAATCATTCCTATCAGGCTCCAGGGGACTACATGAGGTGACGGAGATAGAACACAGGTAGGTTGCATGCAAGGTAAGTGCCCTACCCACTATTCTGTATATTCAGACCTATTGCTCTGATTTCTTCCCTCATTAATCTCTAGTCTGTGTGTGACTTCAGGATACATCTGTACTTATTAAACATAGGAATATTTCTAAATGCATAGTTCATCTTGTATGGCTATTTAAATGTTGCTCCATTGTTCTTAGAAACTGAATTCCTATTTAAACTCATAATAATAACAATTCTAAAGTTTTTATATTCTTGTGATGCCTTATTATTATTTTAAAATGTATTGGAGCTTTGTTTATTGGAAGTCTAAAAATAAAGACTAGCTTAGGGGAGTTGGGGAATTGAGTACAGCAGTTAAGATGCTTGCCTTACATACAGCTAACCTTGGTTTTAATCCCTGAAAAACCATATGGTTCTCTGAGTCCCACCAGGAGTAGTTCCTGAGCCTAAAGTCAGAAGTAAGTTCTGAGCATTGCCAAAGGATGGTCCAAAAACAAATAGGCAAACAAAAAATTAAAGTCCAGGATTGGTGAAATAACTAAGAGGACTGGTAATGCTTTCAATACAGAGACCCAGATTCTCTCCTGGCACTGTATTGTCTCCCAAGTACACCAGGAGAAACCCCTGACTCTCTGCTGGCAGTAGCTCTTGAGCATCGCTAAGTGTAGGCCCAAACATAAAATTAAGAAGAAAAAAGTGGTCAATTGTTAATGTTTCATCAATAATATTTAATTTACCTTATATTGAACTAATCTTTATATAAACAGTTTATATAAACATAAACTTATTTATAAGTTATAAACTTATTTAAAGTTTATGTTTATATAAATTTAATTTATAGATTACTTTATAAATCCAATTCAATTTATATAAATATTTATATAAACTTATTATTCCATCTCAATAAAAATATTTTCGGCTCTGGCTGAGTTTCGGCCCGGGTGCCCATGCCTCTGCACAGCCGGTGGATGTGGAACGAGCGGGAACCAGAGACAGCTTTAGGATTTGGGGTTCCAGCAAGTGCTTGCACCCATGTATGGAGACTGTGAACTAAGCTTTTGCCCCACGCTGGCTAACGGAGGAAATATCCTTCCTTCTTGGTCTCTCTCCCCTCCGGGAGAAGGCGTGGTGTCCGACATTTTGTGGGTCCTTTGAGAAGGTATGAACTTTTGGCGCGGAAAAAAAAAAAATGTGCTTTGAACTTGAAACAGCCTCGGGATACCGGGACAGTCCCAGCCGGGGCCGGTGCTCGGCTCCGGCCGAGTTTCGGCCCCGGTGCCCATGCCTCTGCACAGCCAGTGGATGTGGAACGAACTGGAACCAGAGACAGCTTTAGGATTTGGAGTTCCAGCAAGTGCTTGCACCCATGTATGGAGACTGTAAACTAAGCTTTTGCTACATGCTGTTCCAGGAAGGGAAATGATTCATTTTCCAACTTAAATCTCCGCGGTCTTAATTACTATAATACAGAAATTGTAAACCTTGTCAATAGAGCTGTATTCTTGGGGGATAAATTCCAACAAAAATAGTGAGTCTGCTTTGAAACTCTAACAACAATAGTGAGTTGTGTGTTGAAATCTGGAATGTAATCAAAGTAAAGAGAAAAGGAAGTGAAATTATCACTCACGCACGGGGCACGGGGGGGAGGTTGGGGGGTGAGGGGTGGGATGTATACTGTTTTTTTGTTTTTGTTTTTGTTTTGCTTTTGTTTTTGTTGGTGGAATATGGGCACTGGTGAAGGGATGGGTGTTTGAGCATTGTATAACTGAGATATAAGCCTGAGAACTTTGTAACTTTTCACTTGGTGATTCAATAAAATAAATTAAAAAAAATATATTTTCTCAGAAAAAAATTCACAAACTATTATTCACTTCTCAGTATAATATACACTTTGGGGTCATTCGACATTAGTAGTCTGGATGTTTTGTTACATTTTAAGAAAATTAAATTTTTTTTAAGATATGTCAGGGAGGGTAGTGATTATGGACAGTGTTGTAGAAAGTTTATCAGTTCCATCTTATTTTCAATGTAGAGCTACTGTGCTATTTTGGATGAGTAAACAAATTGTGAGTATCACAAGCACATATTATTACTCTCACTTTCTCTTCCAATTTTATTTTCCTTAGTACCCAAGAAAGAGTGACACCTTACAAAGGAAACACACACTAAATATGTATACGAGGCACATATTAATTTAAAATATAAATGAAAATATAGTTCCCTGTTTATACACTGTGAGTACAATTTTGACCACTTCAGATATCTCAGAGTGCTCACAAGATGCCACAAAGCAAACTCTCCTCTATATATCATAATTCTCTTCACTCATCATTTTCTATACAGTCTGCACCCATATCTTATGATCTTTTATAGTGTAGACATTTTTGAGTTTATAAGAGGCTGTTATTTCTACAGCTACAAAGCTAACTTTGCTTACTGATTTTTAAGGTAATCAGAATCTCCAAAAAAACAATCTTCCTAGTCATTCTTCTGAAATTTTTACATCTTATGGAACAATATTTCTTTCCTTTACACTTTAAAAATTGACTAAAATATATGAATATGCAATAACATATAATTCCCAAATATCATACTTTCATTATAATTTACCTCGAATTAATAGCAAATATTAATGTACTAATAATATTTTCTGATTCTGTATATTTGTACATTGTATAAAATATTTGTGGATATATCCAAAAAGATACAATAGAAAATTAAGGCTTCTAAATTTTACGAATATATTTTTACCATGTATATTATATATGTTATGAATTTACATGAGCTTAATTCAATGCAATGAAATATTAGTTAAATAAGCCAAAATACGTATCCTCCCTTCATGTTCCAGGAAAACACAAAAGTTAGAATGACGAGGACTTCTAAAATCCTTGCATTTATTTCTCTGATATTTTAAGTATATTTGTTTTTAAAAAGAAACTGTGTATACTCATATATTATGAGCATTTGAAATATATCCTACCAAAATATTTCAAAATTGCAATTGCAGTGTTTATAATAGAGTACAGGGTCCATCTCCTTTTAAACAACGAAGGAATATCAAGAAATTTCGTGAATTTTTAAAGAATTTTTAAAGATATCTCGAAACAAATGTACAGCCAAGAATCTATCAAAATGTTATTTTATTTTGTCTTTTCATCATATTTGAGAAACTGTGGTATGGACATATAATGGAACATTTTTTAACCTAAGAAATGTTATCATTTATGATACATGTAAATCTGAGAAACTTGCACTCGTGAAACAAATAGATACAGTAGAACAAATACTACATGACAGCACTTATTTGAAGAATCTAAAATAGCCATAGAAGTGGATAATAGAAAACTCGATAACAGGTATTAGAAAAGTGGAAAATGCAAAGATATTTGTCACATGAATGATACTACTAAAAAAAAAAATAGAAGTCTTTTGCATCTATTCATCTATTCTATAGAATATTGCTTGCAATCTACAATACCATTCGAGGGGTCAGAGAGATAATACCAAAGGGTTATGTGTTTACCTTCACGTGGCCTCCTATTGGGGTTCAATTCCTGGCATACCATATGGTCCCCTGAGTCCACGAGGAGTGATTCCTGGGAACAGAGCAAAGAGTGAATCCTGGGCACCACTGAGTATGTCTTCCAAACAAAATGAAACCAAAACACAATACACTTTTTTATAATAAACATTTGCAAGAGAATTAATATGGTTTATTCACATAAATAATATGAAAGGAGAAAAGAAAACTTCTGGAGTAGATGGCTATATGAATAGCATAGGTTGTGGTAATTTTCTTAAAGTTATCTGCTTGCCTCCAAACTTAGTAAGTTGTGTGTCTTAGCTGAATACAAATCTTTGTATGCTTATTTTAAAATGTAGGGTCAAAGAGAGTCTCTAGCCCGAATGCCTGGCTGTCTTCCCCGGGATCCCTCAGAGGGGATGGGCTCCAGCTTCCTTCCCCACCCCGAGCAGAGCTCCTGGTGGCTGAAGACCACCAGAACCTAGCTATAGCCATGCTGGAGGCCCCTCTCCACATGTTCGGACAGGCCTCATGCATGAAGGTACCGGCAGAGGAACCCAGGTGTGTGTAATCCCATCAACATCCAGAGAGAGACTTAAAAGCAAGCTCTCAGAAGCGCTCGGAGTGTGATATCTTTAGCCTTCTTCTCCCTCTGGGAGAGACTGGCAATCTTCTGAGAGTTTCCTGCCCACATGGGACAGCCTTGCAAGCTTCCCATGGTGTATTCATATGCAAAATCCAGTAACAAACTGGATTTCATTCCTCTGACCCTGAAGAGCCCCCAGTGCAACATCCTTAGGAGGGCCGAGTCAATATGGACTTCTAAGATCTCAGGGAAAGGACGAAATGAGATGCTACTGAGCCCACCCGAGAAATTGGTGATTGATTAACGGGATTTTGTGTGTTTGTGTGTGTTTGTGTGGGTCAAAGAGGGAGTTCAATGGGTAAAACACTTCCCTTTCATGTATTTGGCCCCTGCTTGAACTCTGGTACTAATAATCTTCAGCGAGCACCCTTAGAATTAGTCTCAGAGCGTAGCCAGAAGTAAACCCTGAGCACCTCTAGCTGTGGCCTCCAAACAAAAACATAAAACAAATATTTAAAAATGTAAAACAGATTTTGTTTTAATTCAAAAGATTACAGTTTCTGATAAATTATACATCCATGACAGGTGCCTATATATTTAAAAAAAAATAGTCTTCACTTGATGAAGATATGTCAGGAGTTGTTTAATTTTAGAACATACTGAGTTTGCCAAAGAAGAAATATATAGCCTCATGTGACAAACTGGAGTTTAACTCTGATGATCCCACAGTAATTTTGAAGTAATCTTGTCACAATATTGCATTAATTTGGAAGTATAATGTATGCTAGATGCTGGGTACTGCTTTGAAATCAGAGCAATGTGTTGCTAGTTAACAAGATGTAGATAATTTTTATTGAAATAATTTTTGACCTTAATAGCATTTTTTAGTAACTCACTATGCAATAAAATAAAATGTTACTGTAATTCATTGCATTAAAATATATTATGAAGTTCCCCTTATGCAATTTCCCAAAAGATCATTTGTAACTGACTTAGGAAAAAATAGTAAAATTTTAGTAAAATATGAATTTTTATTACTGTACATATTTTATATTTATTTGAATTACTTGATTTTTTCTAAAAAACTTAATTTGTGAATTAATGGTATGGTATATATTATATATATTTATCACTCAATAGATTTCAGTTGACAATATACATCAATCAATTTTATAGCGATGTACATGTAATCTGATTAATCTTATTTTCAAATGTTGTTAAAAAACATCATGATGAGTATTTATACATGACCATATGCAGATAGTGACTTCGACTGACTAATAGAATCAGCACAATATGAACTTGCCTATTTTACCATCAGTATCTCTTACTAGAATCTTTCTACCAATACTGAATCTCTAATACACCTTCCCAGCTCTTACCAATGTTCTGTTTCAAATGCAACTACTATCTTCTTTCTTACACGTACTTTTATTATAAAAATTATATAAATATCACTATGCAGCATATTTTGTATCTAGCTACTTCCCATAGGTTTGTTTTATGATATTCAATCATGTCTTTCAGTAATATGATAATTTTTATTTTTGTATATATTTTTTTGTTTGAATAGTTTGGCTAATTTTTTGTTTGTTTTTGTTTTGCGACCATGCCCAGCAATGATCAGGACTTACTCCTAGTTTGGGGCTCAGGGATCATTCCTAGCAGGGCTTGAGGTGATATATGGGGTGTCAGAGATACAACCAAGGCAAGTATCCTATCTGATTTTCTATCTCTCTGGCCACAAGATAGTTGAAGTTTTATTAATCTGTTTTAAATTAATCTGTTTGGATTTACTTATGGGCTTCTTTTTTTTCTATTATAAATAGAGATTAATTTATACTAAAAATAAGTTGTTCCTTTAGCGGAACTTTAATATTATAAGGATTTTAATAGACTCCTCTGAATATCTCAATTCTGTTGTTATTCCTCAAAACAGGATTATTGGTTTGCAATACTCAGACCTTAGCTCAACTTCCATGAATGGAAATAGTTTGAATATATTTAAACAATTTAATTCAGGTGAGTCTATATTATATTCTTATATTGTAAACATATCACATCATCTATGTATCTATATCAATTTATATATTTCTTATTATGCAGAATAAAGTGATAATTTTTGTAGATAAAGTAGGAATAGTATTCATAATTTAATAGAGCTGTGCCATAAATCACATACAAAAGTAAAAATGCTTTTAATCTCAGAAGATAAAGTGTACTTTGCTAATCAAATTTCACATTGGATATATAAATATATAATATCAGCACATATGAATCCACCTAACACAACAACTACTAGTTTTATTTTCTTTTAAAATATTTAAAAAGTAGTATATTTGAAGTTACATATATTCATACACATTTGCATTCATAGAATTTGTATTCTAACCATAATAAAGACATAACTCATTGTCTCTGAGCACAGGGGTAGTTATTTGTTAGCTGGTATTTTGAATATTTGAAGTTTTTACATATTAAATATGTTTAGGTGACACATATCACATAATGATTTACAATATTCAAAATATGAGACTTATAATATTACAACACAATGTTACTCCAACACATTTTTAGAAGGTCAACGTATTGAATGTCTGCAGGTAATTATGCTAGACACCTGGTCTTCAAAAATAAGTATAAGAATAAAACAAACATAACATATTAACAAATGATTATGATACTCAGAAAAAAAGCCAATGTGTTCTGAACATAGAAAGAATATTTGGGAGCTGGGAGGAGATGATGACTTACATCATGATACACAAAAAATGATAAATGATGTCATTAGATTTAAGTTGGCAATTAAGATACTTTTGTACATTTGATAAATTTTATTTTTTCTTGACTTTATTGCTTTTCTGAAATTTTCTTTCAAAAAATATGTTTATTTCAGCCTAAATGGATATTTGTTTCTGTTTTAATTGACTTCAATATGCATTATTTTTTTATATGCTTGAATTTGTTTATCTGTGTTCTACAATGTTAGAAAAGTCAAACATTTTTAAAAGCTAAATTTTTTAAAATTTAACCTTAATTATTATTTTAATGCAAGAATACAAAAATGTCATCTAACATGTGTTTTTGCTAGTTAAATGTAAAAGGGCATATTGTTGAAATGCCGCTATCAACACAGCACTTTGTCTAAAGGGCACTGATGGAGACATAGCCAGAAGCTGTAATGCCAGCCCAGGAGAAAGTAAATAATAAAACAAGACAAACACCAACATATGTCATTTTTAGAAGTACTTAAGGTTTTCATACTTATTTTTAAGCACTTTAGTGTCGTTTAAGAATTTCCCATTTACCATTCTATTTATGCATATATGAATTTTATGTACATATATAAAAATCTATACACTTTATACATATATAAGTGTATATACTGTATTATTGACTGTAGGCATTATTTTGTGAAAGAACATCCTAAGACCTATTCATTTTTTATTATTGAAATTTTACATCTTTTGAACAATACCTCTCCATCTGAAAACATCATCATCAGTGAAGTTATGTCACCGGGTGATATTTGTTTGACAGTGTAGCCAAGGAATTTTTGTTGCAGAATTTATTCTTATGAAGAGAAAAATATTTACATATAAATTTATGTTTAATAGAATTTCTGTCAAATGTATAACTTGATATTTAAAAAAATAAATCTATAAATAAATTTGTATGTGATTTTCACTTTAGAAACTTTCTTTGGATTTGTTTAAATTTATATGTGTGAAAAATTAATACTGATCTAATCATACAGTATTTTAGACAAAATGTGATATTTCACAGACATTATTAAATGCAGATATTTCTTAAAGGAAGTTAAATTAAGCAACTATCAGTTGATCTATAAATTTATATACTGTATAAGCATATACTAGTGACATAAAACAACACAAAATTATGTGAACATTGTATTCTTTTAAGAAAATCTATTGTGTGTAAATGAGGAAAACAACTTAAAACATACATACTACAGTTCTTAAAATTGGTCTTACGTTAATATAAAAAAATTATATTTTATAATTGTAAAATGACGATTAGAGGCCACCCTAAAAGCCTCAATCCCTCTTGGAGAGCCTGGCAAGCTACCGAGAGTATCCCGCCCAGACGGTAGAGCCTGGGAAGATACCCATGGCATATTCTATATGTCAAAAACAATAACAACAATGGGCCTCATTCCCCTGACCCTGGAAGAGCCTCCAGTATGGCAGTATTAAGAAGGAAGAGCAAGGAGAGGCTGACAAAATCTCAGGGCCAAAGTAGGCTGCCAAAACCAAGAAGGACTAAAATGACTACTTTTAAGGAACGCTGGCATCAGAAGCATCCATCGAGGACCTGATGGTGTAAGCACGAAATATCAAGTACAATATCATTGGATTTTCCGAGACGAGAATGCATCAAAGACATCACGCCATTCTCAACACTGGAGAAGAACTGTTCCTCGGAACATGCGACCATAGAGGTGTCAGTGGTGTTGCTGTCCTTTTCAATACAAACTTGGCCATAAGCATTGATTTATTCGAATGTCTAACAACCCGATTCAGATGCTTAACTTTGGATAGATGTGGCTTGTTGCCAGCAGTTTCTATATTCATCATCTACACACCTACACACCAACATCCAGCTACGGCAAAGAAGAAATTGAGAAGTTCTACATGGAGCTAGAGAAATTCTATAAGGATGACCACACCCTGTACAAGGTCATTGTCGGTGATTTTAATGCCAAGATAGGACCTAGAAGGTCACTCGAAGAAGTCCACATCGGGACCCACAGCCAGAATGGAACAAACTGAGTTCATCATGTTGCCCAAGACCATCCATGGTACTTCGAAGTTCCAGAAGGCCAAATCTAAACATTGGACATGAGAATCTCCCAGTGAAAAGTTCCACAATGAAATTGATGACATCATATTCAATTGATGGTTTTGCCTGACCAATGTCACTGTTCTTCCAAAATTCCAAACAAAATCAGACCACATCTCCTTCATGCAGAATTCTACTTCACGGAGTGTGGAGAAAGGGCTGCAAAGTTTAAGAAGAGAACTCCCAGAATGACCACCAACTGGGAGCTCTTTGGCACTATTGCAGCAATATGGGAAGATGCCATCACTGACAACATCGACAAGGAATATGATGGACTGGTTCAACACCTTCATGATTGTGGGAGGAATGCAGAGTGAGAGAAAGCCACAAAAAGTTGTCTGTCTTTGGGGACTCTTGAGCTCATTCGCCAACGTGATCTAGCATGAGCCTCACGAAATTACAAGCTAACATCTGAGCTTGCAAAGCTGTGCAGAGAAGCGATAAAGGAAGACCTCAAAGAGAGAAGAGCAGCAGTGTTGGCTGATGCAGCAGAAGCTGGGAAAAGTATTCGCAACACCAGCCTGTCCTTCGTCAACTATAAGACAAAGATGATTGTTCTCTGATGATGGATCTATCACATCTTCCAGAAGGGCAATGGAAAAGGTTATCCACGACTTCTACTTGGATCTCTTTCATAGTCACGTCCATCTGCCCACATACCAAATTATGCAGGATGGATATGTTGTTCCGAGAGTTCGCCCTTCTGAAATCTGACAAGCACCTGGCCCAGACAAGGTCAGACCAGAACACCTGAAGAATATGCTGCTAGTACTTGTCAATACACTGACTCAGCTCTTCACACACTACCTGTCTGAATACAAGGTTCCATCTCAATGGAAAACCAGCAGGGCAGTCCTGTTGTACAAAGGGAGACATACACGACATCGGCAACTATCGTCCGATCTGATTGTTGTCCATTGTTTACAAGTTCTTCTCTCGAGTAATCCTGATTGGGATTGGCAGAACACAAGACAAAGAACAACCTCGAAAGCAAGCTGGATTCCAAAAAGGATTCAGCATGATGGAACATATCCACACAATGACCAAACTCACGGAGGTTTATCGAGAGTTCAAGATGCCACTCTGACCAACAGCAGAAGCTTGCTTCATGAGTGGAGAGGAGAAGGCAGATGGAATAGAGAACGGATCACTAAGAAAATGATGTCTGGAGGAATCAGTCGAGATGGCAGATGTATGCCGAAAGTAGATAATGGATCAAATATGATGACCTCTCAGTGTCTGTATTGCAAACCATAACGCCCAAAAGTAGGGAGATAATATGGGGAATATTGTCTGCCTTGGATGATGCAGGTGGGAAAGGGGGGGTTATACCGGGGATATTGGAGGTGGTGAATGTGCACTGGTGGAGGGATGGGTGTTTGTTCATTGTGTGATTGTAACACAAATATGAAAGCTTAGTACTATCTCACGGTGATTCAATTAAAAAAAAAAGATTCCAGGCTGTCAAACATACATTGATTTAAAGAAAGCCTTTTGTTCTGTTGAGAATGAAGCAGTCATCGAAGCCCTGGCCAAACAGGGTGTTAAAACGTGGTACATCAGGATCCTCCATGAGCTGTATTATGGATTCACCACCAGGATCTCACCATTCTACAAAGAAGTAGATCATTGATGTAAAGAGAGGGGATTGGCAGGGCAACACCATTTCACTGACACTCTTCTGTGCTACGTTTGAGAACATCATGAGACGACTGGATTGGGAAAAAATGGGAGTGAAGATAGATGGTCAGAAACTACACAACCTCCACTTCACTTATGACATGATTCTCATAACACCAAATGTCAGCCAAGCGGAACGAATGCTGGCCGATTTTGACCATGAGTGTGGAAAGGTAGGACTGTAGCTGTACCTCATAAAGACAATGTTCATGATAAATGGATTAGTTTCTGATGTTCCATTTCCCCTCAATGGAAAGAACATCTCCACATTTAGCAGTTACGTGTACCTAGGTCAAGAACTCAACATGACAAAGGACACAGCACCTGAATTGCGCAGGAGGAAGAGAGTGTCATGGAACGCCTTCAAGAACGTCAAAGTGGTTAAGAGGACAAAGAACCTCCATTTCTGGGCACATCTTTTCAACTCCACTGTTCTTCCTGCACTAACATATGGCTCAGAGAACTGGGCATTATGAAAACAGGATGAGAATGCTACTCGGGTATCCCAAAGAGGAATCAAAAAAGCTATGCTTGGAATATCATGCTTCACTCAAGTCAGAGAAGGAATCTGGAGTTCCAACCTCCATATGCGATCAAGAATCAGGGACCCTACCTCATTTGCCAAAGCATTGAAAATCAGATGGGCCAGACACATAATGAGATTTAGAGACGATAGCTAGACTAGAGATGTTAGGACCGGATTCCATAGAACGTCAAAAGACCTCGTGGCCACCCGCCTATGAGATGGTCAGACTTCTTTGTCAAGACCTTGAATGAACAGTTTGAGGCTCTTCATGTTCCTGGAAAGAGCAGACGCTATTGGGCTACAGTAGCTTGCGACAGGAACAAATGGAGATGTTAGTGGTCCCCTTGCAAATAAATCAATGAACAAGGGGATGACAAGTGATACAAGTGATATTTTATAAAGTTTATTTTAGTTCATCATGTGACATCTTATGACCAGGCCTGGGTAACTCTGACATGCCAGATAAGATTAATGCCATTATTGGTGTATCTCCAGTTTTTAGCCAACCTCCAGGAATTCTTAGTAAATAACTAGTTACCTCGAATGGAGAATTCTCCAATCTTGCTGTGTTTATGCAAATGAACAAACCAGGTTTGTTAAACCATCTGGCAAAGTTTTAAAATGAAAGTGAAGAGAAAACGATGTTTCTGTAACTGGCTTTT
This sequence comes from Sorex araneus, assembly GCF_027595985.1. NCBI lineage: Eukaryota > Metazoa > Chordata > Mammalia > Eulipotyphla > Soricidae > Sorex > Sorex araneus. The sequence continues at coordinate 129,431,644 of NC_073305.1, read as the reverse complement.
TTAAGAATCATTCTAATTCTACAGAGGTGATTGTATAAATGTATTCTAATCTTGGTTCAAAAGGTACCACCTTTGGGAAATTCAGATAAAACTTGGTATACTGATTGCAGGAAAGCAGCCTTGTGTATAAAGGAACTCATTGTTGTAGATGCTGTCACTAGTGTGACCAGAACATTGGAAGCCAGAGCTTCACTAGGGGGAACCTCAGCTCAAAGTGTAGAATTAATTGTTCTCACCGGAGCCTGCCAGTTGGCCAAAGGATTGAGAGTGAATATCTATACTGATTCTAAATATGCTTTCTTAGTCCTGCATGCATAGGCAGCAATCTGGAAGGAATGAGGATTTTTAAATGCAAAAACATGGGGAGGAAATTTTAAAAATACTGGAAGCTGTGCACACTTTCCACATGCTCAGGCCGAGCTTCATGCATGAGTGAATATATTCCTGGACCACGTGGCCACATCATCATAAAGGGAAATATATACATACATGCTTCTTGGAGAACCCGGCAAGCTACCAAGAGTATCCCGCCCATAGACAAGAGCTTGGCAAGCTCCCCATGGTGTATTCAATATGCCAAATACAGTAATAATAACAGTTTCATTCCCCTCACCCTGAAAAGAGCCTCCAGTCATTGGGAAAGACGAGTAAGGAGAGGCTGCTAAAATCTCAGGGCTGGGATAAATGGAGATGTTACTGGCACCAACTTGAGTAAATTGATGAACAATGGGGTAACAGTGATACAGTGAGGTTTTAGTTCATGAGGCTCTATCAAGCTATCATAGACCCAAATGGCTTTTAAAAAGCACTTGTTTCTTACATTTCTGAAAGCTGTAGCACTGTAGCACTGTCATCCCGTTGTTCATTGATTTGCTTGAACAGGCACCAGTCAGTAATGTCTCCATTGTGAGACTTGTTGTTATTGTTTTTGGCACATTGAATACGATAAGGGGAGCTTGCCAGGCTCTGCCATGTGGGCGGGATACTCTCAGTAGCTTCCCGGGCTCTCTGAGAGAAACGGAGGAATGCTACATTATATGTATATATTTAAAATAATTTATTTTTCCCACCAGATTGCACTACACTATGCCCTCCCACCAAAGTACCTGGTTTCCTTTACCTTTATCTCAAGATCCCCAAAATCATCATTCTATAAATGCTGATGATCTCATTCATTTGCAGAATGCAAGGACACAAAATGGAGGATTAGATTATCTACTCCCAATGGAAACAATCCTAAGACATGGTCAACAGAACTTTTTGATTTTTTCTTTTTTACTTTTCAACTTATTTGCTAAAAACTAAGACACAGGGATGCACAAATTAGCCTATATCTACCCAGAGTGAAGATGGTTGATATCACTGTGTTCAAACCATTCCTCATTGCAGTCTACTCCAAAGTGAATGAAACTTCCAGGGTGTTCTGTGATAATTCAGTCTGGAGGATGGGAGCCTCGGGTGCAACTGGGGAGCACTTTCTGTTGGTTTGCTTAAAAAAGGTAGATTTCCAGTTGGACACAGGTGAATCTTTGCACTACCTTCTTCAGAGGTAGAAACTTGCCTGGAGCTGTTCCCTCCCAAGATAGCAATGTCTACTTCTGGAATGAGCTCTGAATGATCTCTCTGAGGCTCCGCCAGAGGAGATATCATGGTTTTGAAAAATATATTCATGGTTGTTGACATGATTTATTTTTTTATTAAATTACAGATAAGCTCATAAGCGCATAATACTTAGAGACCCTGAGTCTATTATTAATAAAAACCTTTTGGGTCAGCGTCCATATTTTCAGACTCCAAGGAAATTTCTGGAGTTGAAAAGGTCTAGTAATTGCATTACTTTGAACTCTCTCAGATTCTTTTTCTTGTCTTGTAGTTTCCTATTCTCCTGCCTCAACTTCAGTTATGCATTTCTTTTGAACAGTTCCAACAACTCATTAATCAGCTGCCCAGGAACTATCTACTCAATGTTGTCCTCTTCCTTCTGCATTATAGGTGAAGGCCCTCACAATCACAGCACAGTAAATTTTCACAACCACCTCATCCTTGACAAATCCTTTTAAGTCATAGACCTCTTGAGTATCTATTTCTAAATACTGATCATTCACCCTGGGTTGCATTACCCTCAGCCCAAGCAAGGTTCCCAATGGGGTCATAGATGTTGTCATTGCCTCAGTATTGTCTCAGTGTCTTCCCATTATTGTCCTTGTTTGTAGTAATCATTGTATCACTGTCATCACTGTCATCCCTCTGCTCATCGATTTGTTTGAGCAGGCACCAGTAAAGTGTCCATTGTTGAGACTTGTTGTTACTGTTTTTGGCGTATCAAAGAGCCTCAGAAAAGCTAGAAACTGTAAAGTACAAGATTGATACACCTGCAGAGCTAATATCTAATCAGAACTCACTTCCTGCTGCTATGTTCTCCCACTGATATGGAGACTGTGAGTTTTTTTATTTCTTCCTCATTTCATAGAGGTTCCATCTTCATCGTTGTAGATTAGTCCTCAGGATCTACTCTAAGTCTAATTATCTCTCAAGAGACTTATCTACTAATACTTCCACATTGGATGTTAGAGTCTAAACATATTTTGGAGTGCAAGTAAACATTGAGTCAATAGAGATTTTGTTTAACGTAAAAATATTATCTACATTCTAAAGTAGAATAATAAGAAACACTATAGACTGGAGTGGTAGAGAAAATGGTGAGGTGTTAACTGAAGAATTAGAAGGTTCAATTATGCAGAGTCAGTAAATTCTAGATATCTAACATACAGCAAGGTGACTAAAATGTCCTTAACTGTATACATCTCCCAAGTAAATATGTACTACTCTGACATGATAATTAGTAATATTTTATAATATGTACATATATTATAATAACACATGGTTTAAATTAAAACACAATTTATATTTGTAAAGCTCCCTTAGTAAAAATGGGAATAGTTTTATATCAGTTAAAAATTGCCATAAATTCAGATAAGTTAAATTTTTTGTTTTAGACCAACTTCTAAAACTACAAAGTTTAAAGCAATAAAGATATCTAAGCTGAATTTCTTTGTACTTCTCCTCAGCCATTATTTACAATACATAATATATCAATCTGAAAGGCAACATATAAAATGGACATATGAGGTTACTATAATTAAGCATTGCTTACAAAATAAAATATCTAACATGTAAAAGCAAATCTAATTTCAGGAGGAAAAAAAGTATCTCTATTTTTCCTTCAGCCTTGTCTTCAAAAATTTTAAGAAGAAACTTTGAGGCAATTTATTTGAATCAACAATAATCTCTAATGAAAAATATCTAAATATAATTAACCCATTTTGTAGAGTAGAAAGCTAGCATATTCATAATATTTTATACTTATGCATATATAGTTACTCTTTCAGCTACCTTAAACAATTGTGAGAGAATTGTAAAGGAGATACCTTATTAAGCTCAGCTCATTTTATATTTTTACCTCATTCATTTAACATTTTGTACATATTTTATTAGTTAGTATCCTATCTCTTTTCCTATTGCCTCATGAGATCTATGATTTTAATATAATTTATTAGAGGTTAGAACTATTTCCAGATTGTGGCTATTGTAAACAGTGCTGCAATGAACATAGAAATGCAGATGCCATCTCTACTATACCTTTTTGCCTCTCCGGGATATATACCCAGGAGTGGTATTGTTGGGTCAAATGGAAGCTCAATTTCTAACTTTTTGAGAATCGTCTATATTGTTTTCCAAAAGGGCTGAACCAGTCGGCATTCCCACCAGCAGTGAAGGAGAATCCCTTTCTCCCCACATCCACACCAACACTGGTTGCTTTTGTTTTTTGGGATGTGGGCCAGTCTCTGGTGTGAGATGATATCTCATTGTTGTTTTGATCGGCATCGCCCTGATGATTAGTGATGTTGAACATTTTCTCATGTGCCTCTGAGCCATTTGGATTTCTTCTTTGGGGAAGTTTCTGTTCATTTCATAACCCCATTTTTTGATCGGGTTGTCAGTTTTCTTCTTGTGGAGTTCACCCAGTGCATTGTATAACCTTGATATCAACCCTTTATCGGATGGGTACTGCATAAATATCCTTTCCCATTCTGTAGATTTTCTTTGTACTTTGGTCACTGTTTCTCTTGAGGTGCAGAAGCTTCTTAGTTTGAGATAGTCCCATTTATTTATCTCTGATTTTACTTGCTTGGCCAGTGGCATGTCATCTTTGAAGATACCACTGGCTTTAATGTCACAGAGGGTGTTGCCAACCTTGTCTTCAATGTACGTTAGGGATTCTGGTCTGATGTTGGGGTCTTTAATCCATTTTGATCTGACTTTTGTACATGGTGATAGGTGGAGGTCTAAGCCCATTTTTTTGCATGTAGCGTCCAGTTTTGCCAACACAATTTGTTAAACATGCTTTCCTTGCTCCACTTCACATTTCTTGCTCCCTTATCAAAGATTAGATGATCATATATTTGGGGGGATGTGTCAGAGTATTCAACCCTATTCCATTGGTCTGCTGCTCTGCCTTTGTTCCAGTACCATGCTGTTTTAATGACTACTGCTTTGTTTGAAGTTGGGGAGGTTGATTCTTCCCATTTTCTTTTTCCCAAGAATTGCTTTAGCTATTTGTGGGGGCATATTGTTCCATATAAATTTCAGGAGCGCTTGCTCCATTTCTTTGAAGAATGACAAGGGTATTCCTATAGGGATCGCATTGAATTTGTACAATGCTTTGGGGAGAATTGCCATTTTGACAATATTATTTCTTCTAATCATGAGCAGAGGATATCTTTCCATTTTCTCGTGTCCTCTTTTATTTCCTGAAGTAGCATTTTGTAGTTTTCATTATACAATTCCTTTACCTCCTTAGTTAAGCTGATTCTGAGGTACTTGATTTTTTGAGGCACAATTGTGAATGGGATTGCTTTTATCATGTCACTTAGAGGTTAGAACTATTTCTAAATTTTCAACTATTAGGACATAATTGACTAATGAGAAACTTGATTTATCAGTATGTACTTTTATTTTTATTTTTTTTCAAAGGAAACGTTTTAATGCAATGTAAATCACATAACTTAACAATAGTACATGTTTGTATGCGGGGATAGAAACAGAACTCGTATTATTATCATTTTAAAAGACTGAAAGATTTGTTACCAGAATTTCCTGTCTGAAACCTACCTATTTATTTCTTTCAGAAAATCTGTTATTTCACAAGAATTCTTTTTTTTCCCTTTCCTTCTGTTTTATTTTATTTAATTTTATCATATTGAATCACCATGAAAAAAAATACAAAGCTTTCAGGTATAAGTCTCAGTCATATAATGATTGAAACCCCATCCCTTCACCTGTGCACATGTTCCACCACCAAGGACCACGACATACTCCCCTCCCACCCAGCCCCCACCTAAGTAGCTAATGATCTTTATTTTATTCTCTATACTTTGAATACATTTAATATTTCAATAGATAACTCACAATTATTGTTTGGAATTTTCCCCCAACAATCAGGCCTGCTGAAAAGGCATCATTTAATAATTTCTTTTAATTGCTTAGAATGAAGATTCTATGAGCTTTTGGATTTCTGATGTTTTAGTACAGCTCACAGTCTAGATGCATTTCTGTAAGAAGCCACTCTGGGTGCCAAAATGGGTCAGAAGACCTCTTGGATCATAGTCTTTAGGAGCAGAGGGTCTGTTTCTCGAGCAGCAGCTCTGGATCTTATCTGGGCTGAGGGTGTGCCGATACCACCCCCTTTTCATGATCACCTACTGAGCCACAACATTGCAAAGGTCCTACCTCTGGGTGGAAGTCTTACGGGGTGGCTCTCGCCAGATGTATGATGTTGCCGCTGCTATTTTTTGAGCAGAAAAACAGGGTGGAGAGGGAAAATCTCTCCCCGGGCGGCACATAGTCGTAGTACAGCTCACAGTCTAGATGCATTTCTGTAAGAAGCCACTCTGGGTGCCAAAATGGATTAGAAGAACTCTTGGATCATAGTCTTTAGGAGCAGAGGGTCTGTTTCCCGAGCAGCAGCTCTGGATCTTATCTGGGCCAAGGGTGTGAGTATGTATTATTAGAAAAATAGAAGGAAATATTTTAAGTAGAAATTCTTAAAAAGATTATTTTAACAAACTTTAGGAGGAAATGACATTAATTCATATATTGTGATCTATGATACTCTGTGAAAAGCAAATGATGTTTTGCAGCCAAGTAGATGAAGCAAAAATGACAAATTAATTAATAACTATATTTACATGTTTACATTAAAAAAACTTTCTCTAAAGGGTCTATTATTCAGTAAGTTTTGGACGGGAAGATAAGAAGGTGATTTGGAGGAAATATTCAAAGTTTGTGCGTGGTTATAATCAACTGCAAACACATTAGGACATATATACACTCTTTTCTAATAGAAAATGGTAAGGTAGAAAATTAATTTGAAAGAAAAAATAGTAAAGAATATTGTTTTGAAAGTCAATCAGAATTTGAGCTAATTATTGATCCTCATGTAATAGTTGGGTGTGACTAAAATATGTCTTTAAACTTCTTAGTCTACCTCTCTAATATACAAATTAGAAAGAGTTAGAGCTCTTCAATATACTCAGACCTGTTCTATGTATATTGTCATATTTTTTGTTGTTAAGAAATGAGTTTTTGCTTATTCCTTATAGTTTCTTTGGAAGCAACACTTTCCTAAGAAGAGTTACTCTATAATAGTTGAGTATGTTTTTAAGATACCTAGAGAAAATAATTTAGCATAAAGCTGATTTAATTAGTGGAACTAGCGATATTTTTAATCTTCTACAATATCTAGGTAGTAGAACATAGGTAGATGTTCTGTTTACATAGTAGCAGAGCAATGACCATTCAGGAAAAAGATTAAGTCAATATATATATATATATAATTTCTATAATTTGCTATGTAATATAGCCTACATTTTATATATTCCCTCTATATGTCATATTATGACATGCTGTGTTTGTTATTATATATGGCATATTTCATATATATTTGAAGAAACTGAGTAAGCAAGCCAAAAATATCTCCCCAGTATAATGTAAAATCTGGCCTAGTAGTAACAAGAAATGTTAAAACAGTTTAAAACTGAATATAGAAATTATTAGTGATGAATAAATCTCAGTTTGGGGGTTTCCTAAAATAAATTATAAGTCATTTTATATCAGTAATGATATCATAATGATAATGTTTATAGAAGTTTTCTTTATATAGGACCTGAGAAATCTGGTTTAAATTCTACCCAGGTGGCTAAGATTTTTCATTTATCCTCTTTATCAGTTTTGATTGCTTCTATTCAGACTGTACCCAGCAGAGCTCTGGGCTTACTCCTGTCTCTGTGCTCACGGATGATTCTAGGCAGTGCTTGGAGAAGATACACTGTTCAGAGGATTGAACCAAGTTGGGCATATGCAAGGTAAACAGCTAAGTCCTTTACAATCTCTCCCACCCTGCATTTCTAGGCCTTAATATTATGAAGTCTTTGTAATTAACAAAGTCAATGAGTCTCAATTGTTCTTTAAATCAAGAATAAACATTTATATTTCATTTATTTTTTTCAAATATTTGAATAATAATGACATTTTGTGATTTTTTTTTAAATGTAGTTCCTGTTTCTATTTACGGCTTGTTTGGGATGCCAAGAATAATTCTCCCATTATAATGGGAAGATTCAATTGGTAAATTCATGACATTTCTTGTGTTTTCTTTTTTGGTTTTTGGACCATACCCAGCAATCTTCAGGAATTACTCCTCGATCTGCAATTAGGAATTATTTCTGGAAACTCCCCTGGGACCTTCTGGGATGCAGAGATTTAAAACTGATTGGGCCACATGCAAGGCACATGCCCTACCCCCTGTACTATCTCTTTAGCCTCTTCATGGTATTCCATATTTTTACCTAAATATTGAATCAAAAGGCAACTGGCCAAAACTCAATGACAGACAAATGCCTGCAGGAAGTAATTAGACATGGTGAACACTTGATTTGTTATGGAAATTTAATTAACAACAAAATTTCCTTAAATCCCAGAAAAACCTCACAAAGATAGAAGAGAGATCAAACAATTTTTATTATTGAATATGCTTTAAGGCAGAAAAAAATGTGAAAATGGGCAGTAGAGTATGAAATTACAGGAAAGATAGAAATCTCATGATTTTATAAAGTCAAGCAAAGACAGTGTGAACTCAGTTCTCTATTCCTCAACTAAAGTGGCATTGAAGCTCACACTTCTCTTCCCTCAGGAACATATATGGAAGAAACAAAATGTTAATTAGAACATTGTATTTAGAACAAAAACTATTGAACACTTTAATTAAGTTTGACATAACTAGAGTTAATAAACTAACAGAAGTAAGTTCTACTTGGAAGCTAATAGGTACCCAATAATATTAGATTAAATATTAGAAAAGTATATGTTCTCTATTATGTTTTGGAACTTTCAATAAAATGTGTAAAAGAGGAAATCCTAGGATTTATTTAATAAACAAAGTTTTTTTGCCTCTGTATTTAGTTTCACAATCGACAGAATGTGGAAATAACCTTTGTGTCCAAAATCAGACAACTGGTTAAAGAAAGGGGTTAATCTACACAATGGAATACTATACAGCTGATAGGAAAAATGAAGTTATGAAATTTGCTTATAAGTTGATGGACATGGAGAGTATCGTGCTAAGTGAAATGGGTCAGAAAGAAAGTGACAGACATAGAATGACTGTGCTCATTTGTGGAATACAAAATAGTATGAGACTAACACCCAAGCATAGTAGAGACAAGAGTCAGGAGGATTGGTCCATGGTTGGGAGCCTGTAAAAGTTCTGGGGGTGAAGGCTGTATCAAGTTCTGGGGGTGAAGGCAGTTAGGACATAGAAGGGGACACTAAGTCAATGATGGTTGGAGGAATCATTTAGAATGGGACATGTGTGCTGAAAGTAGACAAAGGACCACCATGATGACCTCTCAGTATCTGTATGGCAAACAATGGTGTCCAAAGTAGAGAAAGAAGGAAACTGCCTGGACTAGATTAGCTCTTTCTGTTACATAGAAAGCAATGTATTTAGCATTTTGAAAACCTCATTGTACTATTCAGTACCAGCCCGGGTCAGGGCTCCTGCCTGGAGTAGCGTTTTTGCCCAGTTCCCAGGAAAGCCGGTTTTCATCCTTGGTCTTCAGGGGACTGGAACTGAGGGACACCATGCCCCATCCAAAGCTGAATCATTCTGTGTACTCTCTGCTACCCCATTCAGGTACCAGCCCAGGTCGGGGCTCCTGCCACGTTAGTGTTATTCTCTCCCCTCCATATCCCACAAGAATCAGACATTACCCTCTTAGCTGGAACTTTCACCAGGTTAGCTTAAACAACAGAAACACATTATCTAATATCTCATTAAGCGTACCTAAATTAATATTGCATCATAAACAGAATAGTATCAGTGACTATTAACAGGTGAGCTACATAGGTCACAATGGTAAAGCAATGCAGATCCCCACCAAGCTTACTTGTTGAAGAGGCTAGCCTATACGATCAAAACAGCAAGGAAGTGCTATACAACCTCTCTGACAAGGAATTTAGAAAGGAGCTACTGAGGATATTTAGGGAGCTAAACAAAACAATGAAAAGCAATACCAATAAAATACAAGAAGATTTGAAGGTACAGATGTGGAAAGTATAAACGAAAATGTCAGATGTGAAAAACCTGGTAGGTGAATTAAAAAACTCATTGGACGGCTTCAGCAGCAGAGTAACAGCTGCTGAGGACAGAATTAGTGAGCTCAAAGATGATGTCCGAGACTCTCTAGAAAACAACAGAAAATGGAAAAGAGATTGACAATCCAGGAACAGATGGCAAGAGAAGATCGTGATGAAGCCAGGAGGAGTAATATAAGAATTATTGGAGTCCCAGAAGGACAGGAAGAAAATCCTAATGAAGAAAAAACTGTCAAAGACATCATTGCTAAGAGGTTCCCAGAGCCGAAGAAAATATGTGACCACATTCAGGAGGCCCGAAGGGTACCAGCTAGATGAAATCCAAATAAAAATACCCCAAGACACATCCTGATCAAAATGACCAAAACCTTAGATAGAGACAAAATCCTGAAAGCAACAAGAGCAAAGAAAGAAATTGCCTATAAAGGAGCATCCTTAAGATTCACAGCTGACTTGTCTGATGAAACCCTCATGGCCTGAAAACAGTGGTGGGATATACTGAAAAAACTCAATGAAATAAATGCCTCACCAAAAATACTTTACCCAGCTAGACTCTCATTCATAACAGCAGGAACAACACAGTTTCACAAATAAACAACAGCTCAGAAACTTCATAGACTCAAAACCATGGCTACAAGAACAACTGAATGGGCTACTTTAGGACAAGACAGGACCCTCAAATGCACCAAACTTCAGCAGAAAAATGGGACAAAACCCAATAACAATAATCTCTCTCAACATCAATGGGTTAAACGCACCAATTAAAAGACACAGTGTGGCAGGATGGATTAGAAAATTGAACCCAACAATCTGCTGCCTGCAACAAACACATCTCAACAGAGCAAACACAGATTCAAGGTCAAAGGATGGAAAACAATCCTACAGGCGAACAACTCCCATAAAAAAGCTGGTCTAGCCATCTTAGTATCAGACCACATTGATTTCAGACTGAAGAAGCTCACAAGAGACAGTGAAGGTCATTTCTTATTGAGAAAGGGATCTGTACAAAAGGAAGAACTAACAATACTAAATATATGTGCACCTAATGATGGACCAGCAAAGTATTTAAAACAACCACTCATAGACTTGAAGAAAGATATCAATAGCAACACAATACTAGTGGGAGACTTCAAGACCGCTTTATCACCTCTTGATAGATCAAACAGACTCAAGCATAGGAAGGACATACAGCATCTGAGGGAAGAAATGGAAGAAAGGGATTTAATAGATATATACAGGACACTTCATACTCAAAAAGCTGAATATACATTCTTCTAAAGTGTGAATGGAACATTCACCAAGATAGACCACATGCTGAGCCACAAACATACCTCCATAAAATTAAGAAGATAGAGATTGCTTCAACAATCTTCTCAGACCACAATGTGCTGAAATTAGAAATAAATCACACACACAAACAGAAAGTGAAATCAAATGCCTGGAAATTAAACAGCTCACTATTGGACAATGAGTGGCTTAGAAAGGAAATCAAAGAGGAAATCAAAAGATTCCTGGAAACGAAGGACAATAAGGACACAAGTTACCAAAATTTATGGGACACAGAAAAAGCTGTTTTAAGAGGAAAGTTCATAGATTACAAGCATTCCTCAGGAAGGAAGAACGAGCCCACATAAGTAACCTAACCTCAAGCTTAAAATCTTGGAGAATGACCAACAAATGGAGCCAAATCCGAACAGGAGGAAGGAAATAATAAAACTTAGAGCAGAAATTAATGAGATGGAAACAAAAAACCAATTCAAAAGATCAGTGAAACCAAGATCAGTGAAACCAAGAGCTGGTTCTTTGAGAAAATAAACAAGATTGATATAACTCTAGCAAGACTCACAAAAAAGAGAGAGAGAAAACACTAATAAACCGAATTATAAATGAAAAGAGGGACATTACAACAGAAATTACAGAAATTCAAAGGATCCTCAGAAATTACTTTGAGAATCCTATGCCACAAGACATGAAAACCTCAAGGAAGTGGATAAATTCCTAGACTCTTATAGCCTCCCAAGGCTGAATCAAGAAGACCTGAGATACCTGAACAGACCTATCAGCACCAAGAAAATTGAAACAGTAATAAAAAGTCTACCCAAGCACAGAAGTCCTGGCCCAGATAGATTTACTAGTGAATTCTTCCAAACCTTTAAAGAGGACTTACTTCCAATCCTCCTTAAGCTTTTCCAGAAAATTGTAGCATCAAAAACACTTCCAAACAGTTTCTATGAAGTGAATATCACTCTGATACCAAACACAGACAAAGATTCCACAAAGAAAGAGAATTACAGACCAATATCCCTGATGAACAAAACACAAAGTTTCTCAACAAAATATTAGCAAATAGAATCCAACGACTCATCAAAAAGATCATACACCATGAACAAGTAGTATTCATCCCAGGGATGCAAGGATGTTTTAATATTTGCAAGTCAATCAACATAATTCATTCATACTAATGAAAGAAATAATAAAAACCATATGATCATATCAATAGATGCAGAGAAAGCATTTGACAAGATTCAGCACCCATTTATGATGAAAACTCTCAGCAGAATGGGCATCAAAGGAACTTTCCTCAATATAGTCAAATCCATCTACCTAAAGCCCACAGCAAGTATCATTCTCAATGGGGAAAGACTGAAAGCCTTCCCTCTAAGATCAGGCACAAGGCAAGGTCGCCCATTTTCGCCACTCCTATTCAATATAGTACTGGAAGTCCTGACCATAGCAGTTAGACAAGAAAAATATATCAAGGGCATACAGATAGAAAAGGAAGAGGTCACGTTATGACTATTTGCAGATGGTATGATACTATACTTAGAAAACCATAGAGACTCTACAGAAAAGCTCCTAGAAACAATAAGTCGATATAGTAAAGTAGCAGGTTACAAAACCAGCACCCAAAAGTCCATGGCTTTCTTATATACAAATAATTAAAGAGAAGAAAGAGACATTAAAAAAAATCTCGTTCACAATAACACCTCAGAAAATCAAGTACCTTGTAATCAGCTTAGCCAAAGAGGTGAAGGACCTATACAAGAAAAATTACAAAACACTACTTCAAGAAATAAAAAAGGACACTAGGAAATGGTGACACATCCCCTGCTTATGGATAGGGAAAATTGACATCATTGAATGGCAATACTGCCCAAGGCACTATATAAATTGAATGCAGTCCCTATCAGGATACCCATGACATTTTTTAAAGAAATAGACAAAACACTCCTGAAATTTATATGGAACAATAAACTCCCACGAATAGCTAAAGCAATCATTGGAAAAAAGAAGATGGGTGGCATCACATTCCCCAACTTCAAACTCTACTACAAAGCAGTAGTTATTAAAACACCATGGTATGGATAAAAACAGACCTTCAGACGAATGGAACAGAGTGAATATCCTGTCACAGACCCCCAAATATATGGCCACTTAATCTTTGACAAAGGAACAAGAAATGCCAAGTGGAACAAGGAAAGCCTCTTCAACAAGTGGTGCTGGGAAAATTGGATAGCTACCTGCAAAAAAAAAAAAATAAACTCTGACCTCTATCTAATGCCAGGAACAAAAGTCAGATCTAAGTGGATTAAAGACCTCAATATCAGACATGAATCTCTAAGTTTCATAGAAGAAAATGTAAACAGAACTCTTCATGACATTGAAGCTAAAAGCATCTTTAAAGACAAAACAGCATTGAGCATGCAAGTGGAAGCAAGCATAAACAAATGGGACTACATCAAACTAAGAAGCTTCTGTACTTCAAAAGAAACATTGACCAAACTACAGAAAGAGCCCACAGAATGGGAAAGAATATTTACCCAATACCCATCTGATAAGGGATTAATAGCCAGGATATACAAGACACTTGTAGAATTGTATAAGAAATAAACCTCCAACCCCATCAAAAAATGGGGAGAAGAAATGAACAGAAGATTCCTCAAGAAAGAAATACGAATGGCCCAAAGGCACATGAAAAAATGCTACACATCGCTAGTCATCAGGGAGATGCAAATCAAAACAACAATGATATATCATCTCACACCACAGAGACTGGCATATATTCAAAAGAACAAAAGCAACCAGTGCTGGTGTGGATGTGGGGGAAAGGGAACGCTCCTTCACTGTCATTGGGAATGCTGACTGGTCCAGCCTTTCTGGAAAACAATATGAACAGTCCTTCAAAAACTAGAAGTTGAGCTTCCATATGACCCCACAATACCACTTCTGGGAATATATCCCAAGGTTGCAAAAGAGTACAGTAGAAATGACATATGTACCTATATATTCATTGCAGCACTGTTCACAATAGCCAAAATCTGGAAACAACTGAGTGCCCTATAACAGATGACTGGGATGAACGGAGAGCCGCGGCATGAGAAGCAGACCCTCCGCGCCTATTGACTGTGATCCTGAGGTCTCCTAACCCATTTTGGCACCAGAGCGGATGCTTGAGCCATGCATTTTGACTGTGAACTGAGTTACAACCTCGTGCAGCCCGGGGAGGGATTTTTTTCCCTCTCCACCCCATTTTTCTGAGCGAAAATGGCGGCAGCGGCAGCAGCCACACGGTGAGAGCCACCCTCTAAGACCCCTCCACCAGGAGGTAGGACTCTCTTTAGTGACGTAGCCTGTAGGTGGTCCTGGGAGGGGGGGCGTTCCCGGTGCGCCTTCCGCCCAGAGATGAACCGAGAGCCGCGGCACGAGAAGCAGACCCTCCGCGCCTATTGACTGTGATCCTGAGGTCTCCTAACCCATTTTGGCACCAGAGCGGATTCTTGCAGCCATCCATTTTGACTGTGAACTGAGCTAAAATATTAGAAACCAAAAACTTAAAGTCTTCACTCTTAGCAATCAAGAGAAATTATTTAGATGATGCCTATTCAGCAGGCCTGATTGTTGGGGAAAATTTCCAATCAATAATAGTGAGTTCTGTGTGGAAATATGAAATGTACTCAATATATAGAGAGAATAATGGGAATATCATTAGCTACTTAGATGGGGGGTGGGGTGGGAGGGGGGTGTATTGGGGTTCTTGGTGGTGGAACGGGTGCACTGGTGAAGGGATGGTGGTTTAATCAGTATTTGACTGTGACTTAAACCTGAAAGCTTTGTATTTTTTTTCTTGTTTTCACGGTGGTTCAATAAAATATTTCTTTAAGGAAAAAAAATAAAATAAATAAAATAAAACAGATGACTGGTTAAAGAAACTTTGGTACATCTACTCAATGGAATACTATGCACACTTAGGAGAGATAAAGCCATGAAATTTGCTTATTAATGGATAAACATGGAGAGTATCATGCTAAGTGAAATGAGTTAGAAAGAAAGGGACAGACATAAAGGGACTGCACTCATTTGTGGAGTGTAGGGTAGCATCACATGAGGCTGACACCCAAGGTCAGTAGATACAAGGTCCAGGGGGATTGTTTCATAGCTGGAAGACTGCTTCATGAGCGGAGTGGAGAAGGCAGATGGAATAGAGAAGGGATCACTAAGAAAATGATGACTGGAGGAACCAGTTGGGATGGGAGATGCATGCCGAAAGTAAACAATGGACCAAACATGATGACCTTTCAGTGTATGTGTTGCAATCTATAATGCCCAAAAGTAGAGAGAGAATATGGGTAATATTGTCTGCCATAGAGGCAGGGGGAGGGTGGGAAAAGGGGAGGGTATACCCAGGATATTGATGGTGGGGAATGTGCACTGGTGGAGGGATGTGTTTGATCATTGTGAGATTGTAATCCAAATAAGAAAGCTTGTAATTATCTCCTGGTGACTCAATAAAATTAAAAAAAACTCATTGTAGCAGTGTAGCACTGTCATTCCATTGTTCACCAGTAAGGTCTCCATTGTGAAACTTGTTACTGTTTTTGGCGTATTGAATGTGCCACGGATAGCTTGCCAGGCTTTGCCATGTGGGCAGAATACCTTCGGTAGCTTGGTGGGCTCTCTGAGAGAGATAGAGGAATTGAACCTGGATCGGCCACATGCAAGGTAAGTGCCCTACCTGCTGTGCTATTGCATACAAAAATATAATGTCTTAAGCATATCAATGATATTATGTACCCTGAAAATATTTTAATCTTTCCATGGATTACATTTTCAGAACCCTAACTTATTATTTTCTATCATTTTAAATATTTCTTATTGGCTTATCATTATTTCTCAATTAAACAATTAAGAGGTAATAGATCTATACACCAAATGCTTCTCTTTCCATCTAGCATCTAGAAATGACAGATTTTCTGATAAGCTTAGAATGTCTGGAGCTACTTCAGGACTTGCCATAGTGTTCAAAATCTTTATTTCCTTATGTGTCAGTGAACAAAATGAATGAATGATTCTTTAAATTTTGAAGTTTCAGGTAATCTAAAACTTTATTGTGCACTAGTAAACTGTTGTAGATATCCATGTATAGAGTTCATCCTTACAAAATCACTTTTTGAAGTCTCTGTACTGTACCAAAATATATTATTGCACGACAAATGTACAAGATATTTCAAAACCACTGTGGTGTTTTACTGTAATCTTAACTGTTGTCATTTACTAACTCATAAATACTCAAATACTACTCATCATTTTTCTAGGTAAAAATCTGGTGTATCCTTCTTGGAAGCTGACTACCACAGAGAGACCATCTGTGTGGGGAGAAACAAAAGAAAGCAGATAATAAATAGGTGTCTATTTTAAATAATTGTTATGGTTTACATCAATTATCACAGTGATAGAGTTATTAAGAAAAACTTAGGACTTAGAAAATTTTCACACAACTCCCATGCTTTCATTCACATATTCCTATTTTCCATAATAATTTCCTTTATTTTGGATAAGATTATTTATCTGCCTAGTAATAACAATCAATGTCCCATTGGTTTTAAGTATCACATTAATCTGAAAAAACAAAACTTGGTACTAAAAGAGTCAATTTCAATTCTGATACTTTTATATATATATGAGATGACATATCACGATATTTTATCAACATACCATAGACCATAAAATCTTCCATTTTCCAAAAATCTTCCAAGTTTCAAAAAAAACTCTTAAAATTTGTTGAGGGCAAGTTAATTTGATATATAAAGTAAAGAAATATGTATATACATATTTTTTTCCAAGGGAGAGCATGATCTTCTCCAGAGTAGAAAAAGCCAAGTACACACAGGATGTGAGGGCCATTTTCCCCAAATTGAGAAATGTGCCCTAAAGGAAAAAAATACACATTTCAAGAAGACATGTAGGGAAATGTACCAATAATATAATATAGGTGTGTATCTCATGAGGAAATCTCTCAATATTAAAAGAGAGTGACAGAGGGTTCAATTTTAATGACATAAGGAGAGTTGTAAACAGCAAATTACCATATAAACTAACATTGTTAACATATCTGAACCTCCTAAAATAAAACATTTCTCAGAACAAGTTTTATTTCACCAGTGCCTAATATCCCAATTGAAGGAAAAGCAAGCTAAAGAATTCCCAAAGTTCAATGCCTTTGCTTGTAATATTATTTATTTCAAAGATTCAAAATAATGAGTGGAGGCTGTTTAATATCTTTTCAATTGTAAGTGAAACCTAGTTGCAAATCATAATTTAATCTGTGCCTTTGGAAAGCTCTATAGAATAATGTTTAACTTAATTTATTATTAAGATCCCATTTAAGATCATTCAGAATGTTGGAGCTAGAGTGATAGCACAGTGGATAGTCACTACCCTTGCGTTAGCTGACACAGGTTCAACTCTGTGCTTGCCATATAATTCCCCCAAGCCTACCAGGAGTGACACATGAATGAGCAGAAACACATGAATGACACAGAGTCAAGGGGAAGCACTGAGCACTGCCACTGAGTGTGCTCTCCCCACACGCAAAAAAGAGTGTTAGACATTCTACATGATAAAAGAGAACATTTGAATATGTATTTTTTACTTTTTCATTATAAACTAGTTAATACTTTGTGCAAGTGTCAATATTTTACATGCAGTCAAACAAATTTTACTTGGCATAAATGAGAGGTTGTGAAATTTATAAACATATATATTTACATATAATGCTAGATATTTTTTGATTTGTACAGTTTGTAAATGATTTATCTTAAGCATGTTACTGCTTAGATGAAGCTATTAAAACATTTTATTAATAGAATGCAAGTGGTCTCTGGTGAACACATATAAATTATTTATCAGAGGAAGTATATTTGAAGATATTCAAGTAAATTTTTATAGCTACTAACATCATAGTATCTTTCAAATTCACTAAATATCCCAAGGAATAAATTTTTTCTTTTCTATTCGCGTTCACTCATCTTTGTATATTTAAAAATGGAGATCTTTCCTCTGGACTTAGTTACTAAAATACTAAATTACAGAAACCCCAAACTGAGAGGCCGTTAAGTGTGGTCACTCGACCTCATACTTCTTCATCCTCAGCAATGGAAAACAAATTATCTAACGCTTCCTTTTCAGCAGGTCTGACTTTAGGGGAGAGACTCTCCAAACAATAATAGTGAGTTTTGTTGAAATAGTGTATGCAATCAAAGTGAAAGTAAAGAGAAATTTATTAGTTACACAGGCGGGGGGGGCTTAGGTGGGGGGGGCTAGGGGCGAGGGGGGGGTTGGGGTGTGAGGGGGCGGGGTGGAGCTATACTGGGATACTTGGTGGTGGAATATGAGCACTGGTGAAGGGATGGGTATTCGAGCATTGTATAACTGAGATTTAAACCTGAAAACTTTGTAACTTTGTAACTTTCCACAATAAAAAATTAAAAAAAAAATGGAGATCTTTCTATGGTACTCTGTGAGCTTTAGTGCCTGAATTGAGATAAATACAAAGTCATGTCTTTTTTTGAAGTTATACTGTAAAAAATTGCATTTCAATGCAAGTTTAATCTAATGTGTATTTTTCAAAATTTTACTATTTATATTTCTTTGCCTTTTTTTCCACAAACAGTCACTATAATTCATTCTTTTATACTTGGAAACTTTAAAAATAGTCCTCATTTTGTAGAAATAAAAAGTTAAAGGTAATAGCATCAGAGCTTTGTTTGACCCAGAACAGATAGTTTGTATGAAGTAGCTCCTATTCGATCCCAATCACAGCTGATAGCTACCCCTGAGCACTGTTATATGTGATCCCAAATATAAACACAAACAAAAGATAATAGTATTAAAAATGTTCTTATTTCAATAAATCAGTCATTAGTTAATATAATTTTTAAGCCTTGCTCTTAAGATCATTGAAATTTAAAATGTTTCAGAGTTCTTTATTGTTCTACATTGCAAATTTTATTTTGGCATTAGTTATTAAATTTACTCTAGGATTTTTCTTCTATCAATATATAAATGCCATATTTTTTCTCTCATCATTTTAATATTGATATATATGCATGTATATACATATGTATGTATATATTACTACCTGGACTTTTTTGAGGGGTTGCGGAGCAAACCAGGGGAACTGGGGCCCAAAGTTTGTGCTAATGGTTACACTTGGTAGGGTGCAAAGCATCATGAGGTACTGGGGATCAAACTTGGCTTCCCTCCTGAGAAACATATGCTCTGTTATTGAGCTACCTCTCTTGTCTCTAATCTATGATATGCTATGACTGTTTTTTTTTTCAAGTGTGGGCCATATTACCACTAAAAGGACCCCCAGAATAATAGAAAAAGAGCAAGACCTTTGGTAAAATATAAACAAACAAACAAAAAACCTCAAAAATGAATGACAACATGAGACTAGAGGGCAACCAGTAGGATATGGGTCCACAGCAAGGAAAAGGTTGGAAGGGGGCCATGGCACAAAGAAAGAGTTGAAAATATAGAGCTCTTCCATTTTATTTTCCAATTTTTCTATTCCTCCAAAAATGCTGTTAATGATTTCTGCTTTGTCAATAGATTAAATATTTACCTATAATTTCTCTACCTACAATAGTTTTGTTTTACTTAATACTCCATTGAATAGATGGGACTCTATTATCACTTTGCCAAAATTTTCTCAAATTTTGTCTTTGGTAGATAAAGCTATTTCTGTATAAAGATTTGGGAAACCAGATACCTTTATATTGATATCATCAGCTTAGCCCACAAAGTCAGACTGCTTTTTAAAAATGTTAAATGACCATAAAAATGCAAAGGAGAAAAGAATTAAAAGGAGGTGGGAAATAATTAGGTGAAATTTTTGGTTTTTATTTATTTATTTTTTCTTGGTTTGGGGTACACATCAGTTCTTGAGGCTTACTCCTGGAACCTCTGTGCTCAGGAATCACATCAGCTGGGCTCACAATGCCATATGTGGTGCAGGATCAAACCTTGTTCAGCATAACTGCATAACTGCTGTGTTATCTCTCTGACTCCTGCACATGTCAGATCTGAGATGTTCACAGTACATCCAGAGAAGATTTTTAACAGGGATTTGGGAATGTAGGTTCAAAGTTTGGGGCAAAATTTTTGCTTGAAAATATAAACTGAAGAAACAATTTAAATATGATAATTAAAGTTGTGAAACTGAACAAACTAATCAGACTATGTATATAGACAGAGGAGAAAAGAGCTCATGTCAGAATTTTGAAAGATTGCTAACATTTCAAGGTCACGAACTTGAGTCTGTCATAGCCAAAGAGGAGTGGATAAGGAGAAGTGGATAAGATGCAGCCTAAAAATTCAAAGTTCATTTATGACACCTCTAACTTTCCTGTAATCGATTTTTCTAGAGACAGAAATGGAGGTAGGAAAAGAAAAAAAAAGATAAAAGGATGTCTCCTTTACTTACACATGTGATTGAAGATCTGTCCTCCTATATCTTTGCTTGAAAATCTTTACTGCTTTATGACTTGAATTATATCGCTGTTCTGGAGATTTGATTTCGTATTGGTAATTTTCCTGTTATCTCACAGCTCTATGTTTACCTTTCTCCAATCTGTATGACTAGGGATGGTATGCAAATATTTCAGAGTCGTTCTTTGGTTTTGATATTAATTTATGCTTTTTGGAGTACTTCAAAATTCAGAAGAGGTCTGAGAGATTCAGAAATGTTAGCACTGCTTTATTTTTTAAATCTGATTGGCATTTGGAACACTTCCATTTCATTTTCCACTAATAAAGTAAGATCTTTTTTCTAAAAAATTTTCATTCTTCACTCTCACTCTCTTATTTTTCAAGTTTCCATAACAAACAGATAAGCTGTTAGTAAGTGTCTGTCAACTTTTACAACACAATTTTAGGTGTGGTTAAATGGGCTCAGCTCAAAAATATTAGGGACTTCTGATTTCTGGGCATTAAACTGTCTTCCTTTGCTTTTCCTACCTTTTTTTGTATCACCCAAGTGCTGCATTAAATTTTCTGTTACTATATTAAGGACTTTAGACTTAACTTATATCTATTCTTATAAATTTATTTTTTTCAGTTTATCTTTTATTGGTACTTGGTGTTTTTAATTCATTCATACATACGCAGAAGTGGAGCCAGAGAGAGCAAAACAGGCTGACTTCATGCTTTACATACATGGGGCCAGAGCTTGATACCCAGCACTAAGTGCTCCCCTGAGAAACACCAGAAGTAGTCCTTGAACACAGAGTCAAATGTAGCACTAGAGGACCTCCAGGTGTGACCCCCAACCTCCCCGCATGAAAAAAAATGTAGAAACGAACTTGTCATATTCCTTTATCAATTGAACACACATGGCAGAATCTAGTCATTTTCAGTAAGTTTTCAAAGTAAAAGTGAACAAAATGTAGCAATGCAAAAGTATTTAGTAATACCCAAATGATGAAATCTGATGTTATCTTTATACAAACACATGGACAAATAAGTACAGTTAAAATCAGAGTTTTGGTATTTTTTGCCTGTTTATATTTTGCTATTATATTATAGAAGCTGTTTCTATATTATACTTTTGTTTTCAGATATATGTTTTGAAGTTTCTCTCACTCAGTTGGGTATCTTTTTCACTGCGTTGGATAGAAATTTATAATGATTTACTGGTCCTGGGAGTTTTATTATAAGATTTATGATTATTGATTGATTCAATCTTCACAGTAGTTGGATGTGCCCAAACTTTTCGATGTATTCTTTATTCAATCTTAGTAGTTGTACATTTCTGTATATATTTTTTCAGATTATTTAAGTTTTTGGAGTCTAATTTTCATTATTTTATTCTAATTTTAATTTCTGTGGAAAATGTGTAATATTCATTAGCTTTTATTTTTAATGATTTGAACCCTCTCTCTTTTTACTTAGTTTATTTAATACAAATTTTTGTCTGGCTGATCTTTACAAAGAATCAACTGTTTCTTTGATTCCTCACTGATTACATATGTATATAATATGTAATATGTATTTGTGATAGAAATGTAGCATTAAAAACCATGTCCACTTTCTTTATTAATACAGACATTTAATGCTGCAAACTTTCCTCTTCGTGCTGATTTTGAATGTTCTGTTAAGTTGCCTTTCTTTTTAAAAATCTTAATATGCTTTGCAATTTGTCCTTTAATTTTCCTTCAAACTACTGGTCATTAAACATGGTTTTTTCACTTTTCAAATTCATATAACAATCATATGTAGAACAGTCTGCCCAACACAATACAGTATATATCATTCACAATCATATTCAAGATTTACACCAGACTGAGAATATAATCAAAGAATCTTGAAAGCATAATGTGTATTGTTTTACCATAATGGGATGGCCTAGAACTAAATAAAAGAAGAAATACCCCAAAATTATCATTAACATTTCAAATATCAAAATACACTAAAATATCACTGTATCACTGTATCACTGTCATCCTGTTGATCAATGATTTTCTCGAGCGGGCCCAGTAAGTCTCCATTTGT
Source organism: Sorex araneus (assembly GCF_027595985.1). Classification (NCBI taxonomy): domain Eukaryota; kingdom Metazoa; phylum Chordata; class Mammalia; order Eulipotyphla; family Soricidae; genus Sorex; species Sorex araneus. Next base: position 129,409,096 of record NC_073305.1, on the reverse strand, counting down.
CCTAGCCCTGAGATTTTAGCACCCTCTCTTTACTCATCCTTTCCAATGGTGCCACATTAGAGACTCTGCAGGGTCAAAGGAATGTGACCCATCATTGTTACTGTATTTGGCATATGAATACGCCACTAGGAGCTTGTCAGACTCTCCCATGTGGACAGGAAATTCGGTAGCTTGCCAGGTTCTCCAAGAGAGAGAGCTAGGCTAATTTTCTGGTAAGGAATGTAATTTTTTTTTTTTCTGTTTCTTGCCTTTAATCAGGTGACCAGGACATCTGGGGGTCACCAGGTCCAGGATAAATGGAGAGTGAGTAAACTGAACAGATGGCATATGCAGCAGAAATCTTTGTTTTCATGCAAAGAACAAAATTCACAAAGATTCCCTGCAAACAACCTCTAGAACTATGCCTCAGCATCATCTTATCTCACTTCTTAATCCCAAGTATCAGCATTAGACTTCAAAGACCTGGAGGAACTGTGATCAGAGAAGGATAAACCTCCAACCCTGACCTGGGAAGTCCCTGACTTGGACCTGGAAATGTCCTGATGGCAGGCAACTTCCCACATCATGTCCCAGCCCAACTTGGGGGAGACACTGCCAGATGCTCCTTCCTCTCCTGAGGGTGCATAGCAGACTGGAATTATGGCTGTCTATCAAGACAGGAGTAATGGGCTCAGTGTACATGGGAGGATATTGCAGACCTGAGATCTGGGACTCCTCCCTGGGCCCAAAAGAAGGTCTTTATGGGCCTTGCCGAGGGTGCCTCCTAGGCCAGGAGCTCCTTTGATTAAGCACCCCTAAGCTTAAAGGCTGCCCAGAGCAACCACAGTTCCCAAAGTGGTTCCGCCATGGGGGCAGCCACAGGGACTCAGCATAAACAAACCTTTAGTCTCGTTCTGCTCAAAAAATTATCATGCATGCATGTGTATCTGTGTGTGTGTGTTGGGGGGGTGTGAGTGTGGGTGTGCGTTTCAATTCTAAGGTCACAACAGGCGAGAGACCCCGTTGAAGCCTGTCTTTTTCACTGGCAGCCACTGGGCAGAATCCTAGCATGTGGCTTGGTTTGTATATGAATATATACTTCTCTGAATATTTTCGTTTGTTTTTGTTTTGTTTTTGGGGGGCCAGGCACACCTGTAGCTCCCCAGAAGTTACCCAGAGAAATTGTTTCTATCAGTGACCATGGTTTTATATGGGATGCCGAGGATTGATTATTGTCACTAAGGGAAGCACTGTATTCTCTTAACTGTCTCTCCAGACCCGCTTTGGTGTTTTTCCTGATAAAGACTTTCTGATCCCTCAAGTCAAGTTGAAAAGTGTCTCTCAATTCTTCATCAGCTGACCAGGTGAGCCTCGGATGTTGGGTGAATATAGTGTGTAAAGGGCTTATTTTTAAAGTAAGGTAGTTGTTTTTTTAATTTTTTTTATTTTATAAGATAGTTTACTGTATTTGATTATGTTTAATATTCAAACACCAACAATCTCAGGTGTTTGGTTTTTTGGGGGGAGGAGGAGATAATTGTTTAGGGATCACTCCTGCTATGTTGGAAAGAAATTTATTTCGAAAGGCCTGGAGTGGTAGTATTGTGGGGAGGGCTCTTACCTTGCACAAGGTCAATCCAGGTTCAATTCTCGGAATTTCAAACAGTCCCCCAAGCCACGGCAGGAGTGATCCCAGCAGACTGAACTTCGGTCCACTAAAATATACTTTTAAAAATTATTAATTTGATGTTATATTTTCGAGAGGCAAGATCTTTCTTTGACACATTTTTCTATAGAAATATTTAGATAAAACTTACCCTCTTCTTCTCCCCACTCTTTATAAATGAAATAAATAAAATAAAATAAACCTCACCACACTATCTAGTACCTTATCAGGCATTTCTTATTTAAATACAAACATACAGATCTGTTTTTATTTCCTTGGTTTTGTGCTAATCTTACTGGAAATGTCTTTCTGTTTAGAGTGGTACTTTCCAACCTCATAACATATAAAAAATAAACACTGAAATATTTCAGGGCATCAACTATAAAGTTTTCTAGTTGTTTTGCTTTGTATTATTTTGGGTTTGGGAGGCACACCTGGCTGTGCTCAGGACTGACCTCTGTCTCGACGTGCTCAGAGATCACAGCTGGCTGTATTGGGAGACCATAAAACAATGTCTGGCTCTAACAGGACTCATTGATAGCAAGGCAGCAATTTAATAACTACTCTGCTTCCTAGAATTTTCTATTTTAAGTGCAGTATGAATACAAGAAAGCTCAGAGTTCCATATATTGTAAAATTAATGATTATCACAGTGCCTAAAGAAGAATGCATCTTACAAAGAATAACACATTTGCACATACTCTCCATTAAATACTATCCAATAGTATATCTCTTCTATTTTTGGCAGATTAATAACCTTCTTTTATATTTTATGTCCGCAGTATACTTTGTATTTACTTTTATATAACTATCATTAAGCTTGTAATACATCCAATTTTTACTATAAAAATGTGCTTGACTATCTTGCTTTGGCATGAAATGGAGAACACATTTTCCATTAAAGTTAATGAGTGAGTAGAAATCAATTTTTCACTTAATTTTTTTTACACCAGTATTTAAAATAAACCTTTAATGAAAGGAAATAGATGAGGAGTAAAAATAAAGTGAATAGGTATTGTGGAAGTTGACAATTTGAGTCAAAATATGATATGCAAGTGACCAGTTACAAGTTCTGCATAGTCTTAGTGACTGCACAGAGCAAAGGAGTACTTAATATAATAGTGAACATAAATTAGCTTAGCATTTCCTCTGTAAATTGGAACTGTTTAAGTACTAAATTTCTAGAATAAAAAATATCAATTTTATCTTATAATAAATCAGGATGATATATGAGGTAATATTATTATTTTTTCATTTTTTTAGGTTTTATTTTTAGTGGGACCACCATGGGGCCACACTCAGGTGTGCTCAGGGGCCATTTCTGGCTCAGTTCTTAGGCAGTGCTTTTAGACTTATGAGGTAATGGCTATTTGAAACAGGGTCAGTCACTGGCTTTGCTAGGCCAGCACTTTAACTCCTGTATTATCTGACTGCCAAAATATGCTTTGTTTTTAAGTTTACGACATTATATAAAATTTAGCAGTTATTAAGAATTAGTTATTCTTGATTGTATTTTAAAAATCATTTTTAAAATGTTACTTTATGGATATATTTTTCACGTTATTTTGTTTTATTGTATTAAACTTTTCATAAATATAACTTTTTCAAATGACTTATTGCATTTTAGAAATGTTTTGACAAATTTTCAGCCTGACATTGCCCTGATTTTAGTCCTCTAGATAGAGTAGTAAATCTGGAACTTCAAAGAAAGAAATTTTCTTTCTTTTTCTCAAATGTAATTAAATAGTTTTATTTTCAGCAGGAGTTCAAGTTAAATGTTCTTCCACACAATTGACAAAGCAAGTATGGTGCCTACTTCTCATTCCTTCAAAGAATCTGCTAAATTACCCATAGCGTCTCTTTGTTTAACTACATTCCCCTGCATCCTATAGAGTTTATTTTCAAGGAACATTTGACAAGAAGTATTCTTTAATGTTTTGCTTGCTGCTCTTTTAGTAGTGTCAATCTTGAACTCCCACTGCCCTACAAATTGTATTTCCTCAGGCAAACTGACTTTTCTAACTAATTCTCTTTTATGATAGGACAGTTCAGGTAAGCAAAGTCAGCATGTAGAATGATACACAATAATGATTAATCAAATATATATGGCATGTATATTATAAAAATATGTAAGTAGATTACAGCAAAGTATAATTGGAAATTTTTTACCACTAAGATAGGAACTGAAATTGTAAGAAATATTAAACTTGATAAAAAAAGAAATATTAAACTTGGTAAGTTGAATAATTATTTTGAAAAGAGTTTATTTTAGAAACTTCAAATTTTATACCATTTTGTCTTTAGTTGCAATTAAATATTAGACTTAAAATATTTCTAGCAGTATTTTAGAAGAATATCATTATACTACCAAGTAAAATGCTTAAAAATGTTTACATCATGTACAGAGTAGAGATTAACGGGTAGTCAAAACTTTATGTTGTTGCTTATGGACATACTCAGAAATCTCTGGAGGGGCTCAGGGTAAAATATATTATTCTGTGGATAAAACATAGGTTAGTCAAAAGAATGCAAATATCCTATTATTTTTCCAGTCCTAGAAAATAAAATACAAAAATATTTTATATTATATGGTGAATAAGAGAAACACAAAGCTAGGTAGTCTAAAAAGTAGGACTCAATTTTAGACTTTTTAATTTTCTTTCTTTTTTTATTGTATAGTGATTTTCCTGTATGCAGGCAATGAAATGTGTATTGGTTACTGCACTCTTGTCACTTGTCACTTGTCATCCTGTTGATCTTTGATTTGCTCAAGCAGGTGTCAGAACGTCTCAATTCATCCCTGCTGAGTGCTAGTATAGCCCAATGGTATCTGCTCACTCAATTAACATGAAGAGCCTCAAATCATCCGTTCAAAATTTTGACAAAGACTGACCATCTCGTAGGTGTGCAGCCATTTTGTCTTTTGATGTCCCATGGAATCCAGTCAGTAACAGCTCTAGTCCAGTGGTCATCTCTAAATCACATTACTTACGTGTCCAGCCCATCTGATTAGGCAAATTAGACATTGAAGTGCTATACAATATGGTTATATTAAAATGAAATAGGATTAGAAAATAAAGCAGAGAGGCCATCTGCATGTCTATGTTCAGTGCTGCTCTACTCACAATAGCCAGAATCTGGAAAAAACTTGAGTGCCTGAGAAAAGATGACTGATTAAAGAAACTATGGTACATCTGCACAATAGAATACTATGAAGCTGTTAGGAAAAAATAAGTTATAAAATTTTCTTATAAATGGATTCACATGGAGAGTATCATGCTGAGTGAGTCAGAAGGAGAGGGACAGACATAGAGTGATTGCACTAATTTGTGGGATATAAATAAAAGTATAGTAGAAAACTAATACCCATGGCCAGTAGAAACAAGGGACAAGAGGATTGGTCCACGATTTGAAGCCTGCCTCAGGTGCTGTGAAGAAGGCACTTGGGATAGTGAAGGAACCACTATGACAATGATAGTTGGAAATCATCACTCTGGATAGAACTGTGTGCTGTAAATAGGTAAAGGAACAATCATAACAATCTCTCAGATCTATATTGCAAACCCCAAAAGGAAATAGATAGATAGATAGATAGATAGATAGATAGATAGATAGATAGATAGATAGATAGATAGAAAGAGAGTGTGTGTGTGAGAGAGAGAAGGAATGTTCCTGCCATAATGACAGTGGCAGAATAAAAACTGGGGAAATTGGTTATGGGAAATGTACCCTGTACCCTGGTGAAAGGACTGGTGTTGGAACATCATGTGACTGAAACCTGAACATGAACAACTAACTGTTCATCTCATAGTGATTCAATTAAAACAATAAATCAATAAAACAGACAAAAGAAAAAAAAGAAAGTTTTATTAAAATCTAATCAAAACAGTTGATAGCTGAGGAAAACATTGCCTCTCTACAATATTTATAACACTGCTATTGCCACTTGCATTTATGTTAGTAAATAGTAAGACGATCCTATGTACATCAAATATACTAAAATATTTATTTATTCATGTATTAACCAAAATAAATTTTTCTATTTCAAAAATCAATTGTGTCCCTTAGGATAAAGGTGAAAGAGATTCTCAGCTGGGAATAATACACAAACAAGATCAACTGAATCAAAGAGGAATTATGACACTAGTGGAGATCAGTTCCAAAGACAACACTAGTTAAGGAATAGAGATTTTAAAAAAGTTAGAAATGTTACATAAAATATGTCCAGTGTAGATAGTCTTAATTTACAGAATTACGTGAGTTTATTTTAGAAAATAATTTCAAAGAAACATACATGATAGAAGAAAAAGAAATAGCATGTAAGAGCAGAGGAGTATGTATCACTTGTCACTTGTCATCCTGTTGATCTTCAATGTGCTGGAGCGGGTGCCAGTAATGTCTCCACTTGTCCCTGCCACGTGCTAGTATAGCCCAGTGGTATCTGCTTGCTCCAGGAACACCAAGAGCCTCAAACCATTTGTTCAGGGTTTTGATGAAGAAGTTTGACCATCTTGTTGGTGGGCGGCCATGCGATCTTTTGACGTCCCATGAAATACAGTCGATAACAGCTCTAGTCCAGTGGTTGTCTCTGAATTGCATTATGTGCCCGACCCATCTGATTTTTGACGCCTTGGAAACGAGACAGCATCCCTGATTCTTGATCTTCGACGGAGGTCAGAACTCCTGATTCCTTCTATCACTTGAGTGAAATGTGATATTTCAAGAATAGCTCTTTTGATTCCTATTTGTGATACCCCAATAACGTTCTCATCCTGTTTTTGTAGGTCCCAGGTTTCTGAGGTGTATGTTAGTGCAGGAAGAACTGTGGAGTCGAGAAAGATGTGCCCGGAGCCAGAGGTTCTTCATCCTCTTAACCACTTCCTCGAAGCTCTTGAAGATGTTCCACACTGATCTCTTACTCCTGTGTACTCCTGGCACCAAGTTTCTTGAGAGTTCAAGATGCCGCTCTGTCTAACATTCATTGATTTAAAGAAGACCTTTGATTCTGTTGAGACAAAAGTGGTTATTGAAGCCTTAGCCAAACAGGTTGTTCAAACTCAGTATATCAAAGTCCTCCTCGAGCTGTATTGTGGATTCACCACCAGGATCTTAGCATTCTATAAGGGAGTGATCATTTACATAAAGAGAGGGGTTCAGCAGGGTGATACCATTTCACAGAAACTCTTCAGTGCCATCCTAGAGAATATCATGCAACGACTGGAATGGGAAGGAATGCGAGTGAAGATAGACAGTTGGTAATTACACCACCTCCGCTTCGCTGATGACATCGTTCTCATAACGCCAAACATTAGCCAAACGGCACAAATGCTAGCTGACTTCAACTGCCAGTGTAGAAAGGTCGGACTGCAGCTGAACCTCACCAAGACAATGTTTATGAAAAATGAACTAGTCCCTGATGTTCCATTTGCTCTTACCAGAATGAACATCTCTGAATGCAGCTATGTGTACCTGGGTCAAGAACTCAACATGAGGAATGATTTGGTGCCAGAACTGTGCAGGAGGAAGTGAGCAGTGTGGAATGCCTTCAAGAGCGTAAAAGAAGTGGTTAAGAGGACCAAGAAATTCTGGCTCCTGGCACATCTTTTCTACTCCACCATTCTTCTTGCACTAACATACGCCGCAGAGACCTGGGCCCTACAAAAACAGGACGAGAACGCTATTCGGGTATCCCAAGGAGGAATTGAAAGATCTATGCTTTGGATGGGCTGGAGTGATAGCACAGCGGTAGGGTATCCACCTTCCAGGAGGCCGACCTGTGTTCGATTCCTCTGCCCCTCTCAGAGAGCCCAGCAATTTACGGAGAGTTTCGCGCCTGCACTGCAGAGCCTGTCAAACTACCTGTGGCATATTGGATATGCCAAAAACAGTAACAATAAGTCTCACAATAAGAGACATTACTGGTGCCCGCTCAAACAAATCAATGAGCAAAGGGATGACTTGCTTCGAATGTCCCATTTCACTCAAGTGAGAGAAGAATTCAGGAGTTCTGACCTCTATCGACAATCAAGAATCAGGGATATTGTCTCATTTGCCAAGGCTTCGAAAATCAGATGGGCTGACACATAACGCCATTCAGAGACCACTGCTGGACTAGAGCTGTTACCGACCGGATTCCACAGGATGTGAAAAGACTGTGTGGCTGCCCACCTACTAGATCGTCAGCCTTCTTTGTCAAAACCCTGAATGAACGGTTTGAGGTCTTCGTGTTCCTGGAGCAAGCAGATACCACTGGGCTACACTAGCAAGCAACAGGGACGGATGAAGAAAGTACTAGCGCCCACTTGAGGAAATTGAAGATCATCGGGATGACAAGTGATACAAGTGATATTCCTTTTGTATATGGATCTCCCAGTAATTTAAAATCAACATGCTTAATATCTTTTAAGAATTCATTAAAATATTAGCTTTATTTTTTCTTACATGTCTAGATGGTAATCACATCTTCCTCTCATGTCATGCAGAAAGTACGTATTTTTTCTGTTCCCTCTTTCTCTCACTGAAAATTATCATTCTTTATAATTCAGTGTTGGCTTTTAACCTGAGCTTTGTAATTACATCAAAAAATATTTTGATTTTTCAGGTCATCAGTATTTTAATTATTTAAAAACAAGATGCTCATATATTCTAATTTGTTTAATTATATGAATAACAAAGGAGATAGATAAATATTTAGTGAAAACAGCAATTGGAATACACAAGAATAAGAAGAAAAATAAAATTTAGGATGTGGTATCTTACTTTGGGAGCTGATGGAAAATTAGGTATAAGTTTCTTTAAACTCTTTTTCCTTTTAGAGATAACTAAAGGCACTCTGCAAGCAAAGACAAAGAGGACTTTCTTCTCCACAGCTTCAGGGAGAATTGATTTCAATAAGGGATAGGGAAATGTAGTATTTGATTTGATTTAAAGCAGCGCCTGAGGGGACTAACATCAAGGGTAGTTTGGAGCCTCAAGTGATAAGGTTTTATAGGAGAAGTTGCAGGGTTAGGAATGCCCAGCCATGCTATGAGAGTGAGCAGAATATTTTAATGTCATGATCATGCTAACCCAGTGTTCTACTAAAGCATGGAAATAAGATAGCACATATGGTAAGAAATAGTCCAAGTAAGAGAAGGATCAATGTTTTATCGTATGTCTTGGAAGATAATCTGAAATATGCCTCAATTTAATAAGATTAATTAGATGAATTTGTACTTAGAAATGGATAAGATGTGAAATGTTTCAGTCTACCATACTATGACTCTGAGACTTTGGTATCTATATACATATTTCAGACAGTTCTATGCTTCTAAATATATATTAGGCTTTTCCTTATAGTATTAAGAATATAACAATTCCCTTATTAGGAATATAATGTTAGGCTTTTCCTATAATAGAATTATAAAAATATAATTTTATTCTATGACATAACATTAAAGGTACTCAATATTTCCTGAATCAAAATCATGTTTAGATGCCATGGATTATACACTTGAGTTTAATCAAGATTAGATTGCATGTTTTATTTAGGACTATATTGATATGTGGTAGCAATATAATTTGTACAATAACCCATAATATTAACAAATAAACTATGCTTAATTTTATTTACATGACATCTATGACCAAATTCCCAGTATCATTCCATCCCTCAAGAGACTTCTTTCTTTATCACGGGCATGGGGCATAGTGTGTCTCTCTGGGGAGTCAGGGAATTGTGAGTATCCCTGGGGAGTCAATGGACTATGGAAGCACTGAAATGGGCGAAACAAAAGAGTGGCAGGTAACTCAACAGACTTCTCGCGAAGAAGAGGAACTAGCCCTGAGCCAAAGCAAACTGCTCATATTAGAGGAGCAATAATTACAAATTGTCGGAAGACTGTGCCCCTTTTGACACTGCCACTTGCCATTTCTGGGGCAGTGTCTCCTAAGTTCTCCAACCTCAAGGGGAATTCCTGGCTGTATAATCAACAGGGTGGCACCACCCAGATAATTGGTAAACAACACCAGGAGGATCCAACAAGTTAAGATAGTATCATTTTATTCCCAAGTCAAGATTTAATTGTATTTTACTTTATTAATTGATTATATAGATATACCATGGTGTGTTTATCCAGTTATTTATTTATCTACTTATTCTGATCTGGGTTCGATTCCTCCACCCCTCTCAGAGAGCACAGCAAGCTACTGAGAATATCTCACCCCCACGGCAGAGCCTTGCAAGCTCCCAGTGGTGTAATCCATATACCAAAAACAGTAATAAGTCCCACAATGGAGACATTACTGGTGTCCGCTTGAGCAAATAGATGAACAATGGGATGACAGTGATACAGTGATACTTTATTTATTTATATGCTTATTCCATGTTTTTTGATATTATAATGTCGCTATGAAAATATGGGTACAAGTACTCTTTAAACTTGTTTTCATATACTTCAGAGAAAAACTTAGGTCCAGTATTGTTAGATCATATGATATTTCCATTTTTAATAGAATCTCCATAGTTTTCCGAGAGATATTCTGCATTAATTTACTTCTACACCCCTATAACAACTGCATATCAGAATTTTTTTCTCCACACGGAAGCCAACACCTATTGTTTTCAGTTTGTTTTTTTCCTTTGATTTGCTTTGGGGCCAGACCTGGCAGTGCTGAGGAATTATTCCTGCCTTTGCTCTGAACAATCAAACCTCATAGGCTTGGAGGTTTGATTTCATATCTCTGATATGCCAGGGATCAAATCTGTGTCACATGCAAGGATAGCTTCCTGCTTGTTGTGTTATCCCTCCAGCCTCCAATCTGCTTTATATTAACCATCGTTACCCCTGTAAGGTGATATAAAAATAGCAACCTATTTTATTTAATCATATATGTGATAACAACATATACTATACCATTTCTCTAGTTGTAGATATTTGGAGCCATACATAACAAAACGTGTACTATACAATATTAGGTTTTTTAGACATATGTGATTCAAAATAGGCCACTTTTACAAAAAGTGATCTGAATGACTTGCGTTAAATTTGTTTTCTGCTCTATAATTGAATATATTTTATGTATCAGATGCATTTTACATAGTATTTGGAGGTTAATTTATTTAAATAGGATCATTCATGAAACACAATAACATTTTAAAATGTCAAATGTGATTTGAAAAACAGCTTAACAATTTTTAGCTTAACATTTGCAATCTTTCTAAAGGAGCTATAGGTCATTAACCAGATTTTCAGGACCAATTTTTATTATCATTGAAAAGAAAGGCTAAAATATAGAGTGGCAGTACAACTCTCAGTGTTAAAAATGAGGGTAAGGCTACATCACTTGCGTAGATGTATTTATACAAACATCAATCTCCATAAATCCTTATATTAGATGCTTTACTGAGGAAAATATGGTAGAAGAAAACATAACGTTTAACAAGTTATCTGTTTCTATGGTGATTAGATCAGCCTTGCAACTTATGTGAAAGATAAAATATTTTTCCAATTTGAAGATGCCTGCAGACAGCTGACAGTGGATTCTCTTATACATGAGAAAGACTTAAAATGTAAACTGTATTAGATGCCTTATTTAATATATTTTGCTGTTGTTATCAGGGGCTGGGGGTGATGGAGTATGAAGTTGGTATGATTTTTCTGTTTTTATTTGTGGTTCCAGGAACTGGATCCAAGTCTGTAATAAAGGAATGAGGTCTTCTACTGAGCAACAACCCAGTTGATTTTATTAACTTCTTAGCTGTCCTCATTCAAATAATCTTTATAATCCATATCAATCCATATTTGTATTGCTCTACTGGAATTATTTTCATAAAATTTAAAAGAAATCAACATAAGTAAAACCATGGATCATATTTTTATTGTTTGTTTTAATATATATGCCACACTCAGCAATGCTCAGGGCTGAATCCTGACTCTGTGCACAGGAATCACTCTTGGTGAAGTTTGGGGAACCATCCATATCACATTAGAGGCTGGGAGTAGAGCCCAGGTCAGCTACATGCTAGGCAAGTGCCTTCCCTATTGTACAATCTCTTTAACTCAAGGTCAGATCTGTGGCTATAGCTTTACCTTAAAAATCTTTTCTATACTATTCATCTCTCCCCCTCATTTAAGCAGTGTTTTAACTTCACCGTTGAAGCTTCATGCGTAAGAGAGCAACTTCATCCCCATACACTTCAGCAATTTTATTTAGATTCTTTAGAAAATTATTTTCTCTATATAAATTCTAGACATATAATTTACAAAGATTTATAGAGATCTAAGATTCTATTACCATTTCTATTTTATATCTTAACATACCAAGTCATTGATTTCATTAAATTGGAAGAACATTGATTCAGATATATCAACTCGGTATCTAAAAGTTACATTTATTTTTTTTTGCCTTCTTAGAATTAATTCATGAACAGTAAATATTTGTTTCATCTGGAAATTTTCCCAATATTGCCCACATTTTCTCATGCTTTTGGTAACTCCTTCAACCTGTATTCATTCTTCAGAACTATTTTTAGAGCTTTTTAAGTGAGATGCCTTCACTCTATTGCCTTATCTGCAAACAATGATAAATTGCCTACGTTGAATATATCATTTCAAGATGCATTATTCAGTGAATAACGGAATTGTTCAAAATGCATGGAAGCAAGATGACAAAAATATCGTATAGTTCAGAAAATAAAGTGTTTAGAACTCACCAGATAGCAAACTAAATGGGATTGCTTGCTGAGGATAAACAAAAAAAGGAAAATGGCTATATAAAAAATGAAAAATGATCAGTTATGACCTATGAGTGACAGCATAAATTAAACTTTTTACTGGTATTTTTTGTTCTTTCTTTTCCTTTTGTATTTTGAGTCACACCTATTTGTTATAATGACATTACTCTTGACTATGCTCAAGGATGACTCCTGGAAGGTCTTGCGTGACCATATGTAGTACCAGAGATTGAACCTTCACCAGGCAGAGCATATTCAAGGCAAGCGCCTTTTCCACTGTATTATCTTTCCAGCTGCTTTACATGAATTTTGAATGTCGGCATACATTAAGCTATGTGTTTTCAATAGTTTTTATTTTTCACTCCTTCTTATTAGTAATAAATATTTATTTGATGGTTTACTCTATATGAAAGGTTATTGTATATGAAATTTACTATATATAATATGGTTTAAAATATTCTCTCCATTTCAATAGATTACCTCATCGTTTGACTTTTTTCTCTGTTCTACAAAATTATTTATTTAGTTTGATACAGCTTTATTTTTTTTGCTTTTGTTTTCTGTAATTTTGTTGTCCTAGAAATAAGTCTATGTGAAGATATGAAGATCAAAGTTAAGTTGTTTTTTTCCAGTTTTTTTTTAAATTTTGTCATTTCTTGGTTTCAGGGATAACTTTAAACTTTTAATTATTTTACCATTGGTTTTTGAGACTGCTGTACATAGGAGCTTAAATAGTTCTACTTATTTGCATATGAATATCAGATATTCAAATCACCACATACTGAAGAAAATGTCTTTTCCTTTGCTATGTGCCTTATGCCCTTGTAAATGTTTAGCTGACAAATTGTGTACATAGATTTATTGCTAAAAGTTTTAATTTTTCCATTGGTCTAAGTGTATGTTTAAAATCATTATTATACTGCTTTCATTACCACAAATTTGTTAATTGTTTGCATTGAGAAGGGTATTATGTATTTCTTCTTTCTCAATCTTGATTGATTTTGGGGGGTATATTGTGGTTCCATATATTTTCAAAATTAGCATTGTAATTTCCCTTAAAAAAATTCAGTAGAGCATCACTGGGTGTGCCCTCCAAAATAAACAAAATATTGCATTAGAATTTCATTAAGAATTCCAGCATGTCTGCAGACTACTTCAGAAATAATGGACATTTAACCATGCTAATTATTTCAAGACATAATTCTTTCAAGACATAAAGCCTGATAATTATTTAATTGATTTACATCTTTTCCAATTTCTATCTTCACTATTCTGTTTTTAGTTCATACCTCTTTCATATCCAAATTTAAGTTTAGTATTTAATTATTCTTGATATGTTTATAAAGAAGATTATAGTCTTTTTTTTTTCTTTTTGGGTCATATCCAGCAATGCTCAGGGGTTACTCCTGGCTTTGCACTCAGGAATTACTCCTGGCAGTGCTTGGGGGACCATATGGGATGCCGGGGATCGAACCCAGGTCGGCCATGTGCAAGGCAAACGCCCTACCCGCTGTGCTATCGTTCCGGCCCCAGAAGAATATTATAGTCTTAATCTTTCAATTTGTTTCTAGTATGTAGTAATGCTTGAAAAAATTTGCATGCCGGCTTTGTATCCAAACTAATAATTTATTAAACGAATTTAGTAAACTTTGCCAATTTGGGGTAATACTTAAGTCTTTTACTGAGGTCTAAAGAGGAAAGCTTGTACCAACTGGTCTTGCTAGCACCCAAGGACATGGTATCTCTGTTGATGCTGGTTAGCACATGAACTGCCTCAATAATGCTCTGAGGCCTTTCCTGACAATGCTCAGGTCCTTCAAGGCTACAGACTGTGATGGGAAAAAATATCTTGAGCCGTCTGCATTTTAACTGCTATATTATCT